>NC_138241.1:9057444-9397444 GCF_964197995.2 Scardinius erythrophthalmus | reverse complement strand
CAAAAGTGCCCAAAAGGTTGACAAAATAATAATAATAATAATAATAATAATAATAAAATATAGCTGCGAGCAGCGATTACGGGCCCAAGCCGGTGGCACCGCAACCCCGGTGCCTTTAGTTACCTAAAGGCACCGGGGATGGCGGTGCCACCGGCTTTGGCCCTCCATCGCTGCTCGCAGCTATATTTATATATATATATATATATATATATATATATATATATATATATATATATATCAGTGGCGATTTCTTTAAGACTGCAAGGGAAGCTCGGCTTCCCCTATAATGTCAAAAAATGAATGGTCAAATATGTACTATTGTATTAACATTTTATTGACTAAAAATGCGTTAGAAAACGTTCATCTCAAAGACGAGTTCGTTCAGAATCAGTTACATACAGCAGGTCGGCTGACTCGATTTCCTTCTCATACACTCCCGTAGCGTCAGTGCATTTCCCTGTTGAAGCCCAGCTTCCATTGACTTCAATGGGGCTGCTTCGAACAGTTTTTTTCAGCGCTTCGAAACTAGACGGTCATTGGATAAATGCTGCGATTATGTCCCGCCCATGGAAGCTCAGCTTCTCTGGGGGTGAACGGGGAGTGGGCTGGCCTGGACTCCGGGCTTCCCCGTGATGATTGGAGGGTCTGTCGAAAGACTGCATCTCCTTTTGATTGACAGCGATTTCATACAATAAAAAGTCGCTGATGTTGAAGCTGTTCGAGCTCAGTCCCATCGCGGATTTTTCAAAGACAAACTGCTGCAACCTATTTCCTATAACCTATTGGTATTTGCTTGTCGAAATTGCTAGCCAATTTTTATAATACATTTCACACAATTATACATTTATACCTTTATTATATTATCACTTATTATATATTTTTATATTATTATTATTAGTAATAATTCAAAAATAATTAGTAAAATAATTAAAAACAAATCTTATTATTAGTAGCATTATTATTATACTTTATTAAATTATTATTTATACCTTTATTATATTATTACATTCATTTTTCACAGAGCATTTTCTTGAAAAGGAACGTAGAATTTACGTATAAATAAATGAATAATTTTTATGATGTAGGCCGAAAATGAGCTTCCCCTCTTTGAAAGACCAGCAGCCGCCACTGATATATATATATATATCTATCTATATCTATCTATATATATATATATATATATATATATATACACACACACACACACACACACATATATATATATATATATATATATATATTTATTTATTTATAAGACAGAAAATATTACTTGTCTTACCTTATTCTGATTTTATGATACACTCAAAATATTCCACAACAAATCCTTTAAATTTAATGTAAAAATAAAAACGAAAGTAAGCAGTGTTGGTCTCACGTAACCCTCTCATTAGAATCAAAATGTTTCAATATTTGAGATGTATTTGGATGCTAAACTATTCTTTATTATAGGCTTTGTACTTCACTCGTGTTCCAATATCGATGGAAAAAATCATCCTCTTCACACGCGCAAAAATGTGCTTGGAAACATCACAGTGGAGCTCTGCTTACTGTGAATGGTACAGATTGTACTACTGACTATTTAAACAGAGCAGTGTAATTCGTTTATGTTAGGTTGACTATTTTTATTATTATATTGTATTAGGGCTATAATGAACAGGCTGCGATGTTAAGATTGCAATTCTGGAATGTGTGTGTGTGTGTGTGTGACGCGGTTGCGGTTGAACAGTGGACACAAAACATAAATAAAATGTTTTAGTTAATTCCTACATCCATAGGAATACATTGAAAATGCTCGCTCTACTCCGCACCATTATCAATGTCTGTGCGGACGTCTGTATTTTACTAGTATATAGTATACTATAGTTAGCGATTTAAAAGCCCTCAGCGGTGTCACATGTCGATTAACCGGTGGAAAAATTTTATCACAGTCACATCCCTAATATATTTATATATAAATACAATAGGCCTACCTGAAAGAGAATTTTACTTGCCCGAGAGCATAGCCTGTTTAGAACGTCAATAACAAAAAAATAACTTGGGAATCACTAAAACGAGAGATTATTCTAATTTTATTACATTCATTTTAAGTTGCAATCAGCAGTTAATAATAAATGTATTACTGATCAATGGTAACAAGGTTGCACTGCTGAGGCTCATGCTGCTTCTCCAGGAGAATTGTAAACAAATGAGCGCAGCACACAAAAAAGCAACACAGTTAACAACATACTGACTATAAAAATTACAAATATGGAGTTTTTATATATTTTATAACATATGATAGAGTTAAGCAACCTCACTTGACGAGTAGGCAACTATTTCCTGAATACAATCACGATTGAAACTGTGACATTGATTTCATACAACAGGTTAATAAACAGTTACAATTAAGTCACTTACATTTTAGATGCAATATTGACTGTTTTTGTTCTGTTTCAGCAGCAAAAATAGTTAAACAAAGATCACAGCAGAACCATCGCGCATCTAGGGATGGCTCGATACCACAATTTTGGTTTCGGTACGGTACCAGAACCTAATACCTCGGTATCGATACTAAATCGATACCACAGGTGACAAATAACCAGCCTCAAAATTTAAGTGAATTGAAACAGTTTTATTAAAAAACACTGCTTGAAACTCTGCTGCACCGAATGTGCAAACAAAAAGTTATCAAAATGTAAAAAAAAAAAATGTAATAAATAAAAAACAGTCAGGGAACTTACAGTAGGTTAAATTTTGATTTAAAAAAAAAAAGAAAAAAAAGAAAAGGACACCTGAAATGATACAATTAAAATAGGTTAATATCTATTATCTATAATAATTGATTAATATAGAATAATAATAGAATAATGAAATGAAATGTAAACCATTAGCTGTCATGCATCAACAGAATTATCAACATTTATAGCATTTATTCATCTTGGTTTGATTACTGTTTGGTTTGGGTTCATATTAGTTTAATGCATAAAGTAATGTTAACATGCTAAACATGTATTAGTATATTTAAATAATAATTACGGATTGATCTATTCTAGATTAATAAATGCTATAATACTGTCAGGTCAGGTTACCTAATGAATGTTGACAAATGTAGCTTAAATGTAAAGTGTTACTCTAACATTCATATTAGTATCCATATTACTACTATTACTCTCTCTCAGCTGATTCCTCAGTCGGTCGCCACAGCAGCAGTGATAGATATGCCTTTCATTTTACTATCACCAATACTAAAATTAATATCACTTATCTCTTTATTCATTCAAATTCAATTAATATATGATTGTTTGAAAGGGCAAAAAAATTATGAGAACTAAACTTCATTGGTTCTAGCGTGTCATGAAAGCACATTTGAGCTTTCGTGTTTACCATGTCATATTTAATTGATAAGCTCTATGTGCGCTGTGAATAAAAGTCTAAATTAAATCAGTTGAATGATGGACTCACGTGTCGATCTCTGAACTCTTTGAACAAGTCAGGATGATCAAGTGACAAGTGGTCAACGTTAGCCAGATTTGATGTGTTGCCTCCCGTGGCAAATTTAAAGCAGCGTTTGTACAGTGGTGCATTGAGGTCTGTTGCTTCACCTTTCTCATTACTTTTGTAGGCAAAGTAATGCCATATTTCACTCCTATTGCTCTCTTTATTTATTAATTTCGGGCGTGTAGAATGAGCTTCATCTGTTTGATCCATCGTGTTCCTCCGTTGTCACCGTTTGCCGGTTTTGCGTGACCCGCGTCAGTTTGGGTAGCGCACTGCCGCCGAGCGGTGAACTTCGAAACAGCAGCGCATCAAATACCGAAGTGAGCAAAATTATGATATTGTACCGTTTGAAATATAATATATACCGGTATTTTTGCAGTACCGGTATACCGCGCATCTCACCGCAACTTGTTTTCTCATTACTGAATGATTCAGCATTTTGAAACGAATCGCTTGACTCAAAGATTCAAGGGTCAATCCATAAACATCTGTCTCAATCATGAATGACTCAGTCATTGGAACGAATCGTTTGAACGAATGAATCAATGACTCGCTCATTAAGATGGTCGCCTGGCGACACCTAATGGCGGTTTAGTGTTATGTTTAAAAGTATCATTTTTTCCAACGTGCACCATTATCAATGTCCGTGCGGACGTCCGTTTTTTTACTTTCACTTTTATATTAGCGATTTAAAAGCACCCGCTTGTGTCACACGTCGCTTAACCGATGGGAAAATATCCTCACAGTCATATACCTAATAAATTTATATTTAAATACAATAGGCCTACCTAGTAAAACGTTTTATATACTATTTTGATATCCTTTTGGACACAAGAGGGCAGTATAGCCCTATGTTTGCTTTTTTGTTGAACCAAATAGCACTAAATAGCCTGTTTTTTTACTTTTTCATACTTCTTGAATTGCAAAAACAGAATAAAATAGGTTTAGTTCTAATATTTGTATAATTTTATATAAAAATAAATGGTGTATAATTAATTTTTTTAAAGATATGAGATGTTTTCTGATTCCTTTTTTGACATTATTTTAATCCCTCGCCATATCAAAACCGTTTGAGATATTCAATATCCGTTCACAATTTAGCATCTTTAATGTATTTTCATCATGTTGAAAAAGTTTGGTGTGAATAAAAAAAAAAACACTTAGCAGGAGTGGGTAAAAAGCAGAGGCTGAATTTGCAAATAAATCCACATTCAAACCAAAATATCTGACTTCCTATTGGTCGAAGCTAATAACTGTATATTAGAAAGTTGTCCGGCTCGATGAGACCAATGTACATACTGATTTTTAAAACTGTGGGTAAAACTAACCCCCCCACTTTTGTCAAAAGCATTTTGAAAGTGACACACTTCCTGCTGCCAGTTGGTGGCGCTATAACTTTGACTCACAATAGTTACATCCATCTGATCGGCCTCTTACCACGAACACACTGGTGAAGTTTCATCAAGATCCGTTAATGTATGCAGAAGTTATACCACTTCGTGTTTCTCTTTTCTCGCCATAAATTCGTTTCCTCGCCACGGCCAAACCGTTCGAGATATCAAAAATCCGTCCGCAATTTAGAATCCTCAATGTCTTGATTTCATGCACACCGAGTTTGGTGGGGATTGGATGAATTCTCTAGGAGGAGTACTTCGCATTCCACAGCAAGCGTTCTCCAAACAACCCATAATTGCCGACTTCCTGTTGGGCTGGCGTAAAACTTCGAGCACGAAAGTTGTTCAGCCCGATGTGATCTATATGTGTACCGAGTTTCATATCATTACATGCAAGTGTGTTTGATTTATGGACAAGTGTTCGGATCCCGTTCCAGGGGGCGCTGTTGAGCCCCCCTGCCACGCCCGGGTACCAGATTCAGCCCGGCCCTGATGGCCGCGGGTTCTGACCTGTGTGCAAAGTTTCAAGAGTTTTCGAGCACATTAAAGGCCCCAAAAGCCCCTGAAACCTTGAAAAACAGGAATTTTAAACAAATCTCACTCAAAAGACAAATCCCCCCACCCCTCACACACACAGAGACGCAGAGGCAGAGAGAGAGAGGGAGAGAATTCTACAAAAAATCACATTCAAACCAAAATATCTCACTTCCTGTTGGTCACAGCTTATGACTATAAATTAGAAAGTTGTCCGGCTTGATGAGAACAATATACATAACGATTTTTGTGACTCTACTTAAAACTAAGCCCCCATTTTTGACTAAAGGTGGCGCTACTGAGCCCCTCACCACGCCCGTTTCTGAAATTTTGCACATGTCTACCGGCTAATAAATGTGATGTGTCTGTCGAGTTTCATCCAATTTCAAGTATGTTAAGAGTCTCAAAAGCATCTGAAAAGAATATTAAAGTTTGATGCGTTGCCACGGCAACAGTATTTAAGATATCAATAAACCTTTCACAGGTCTACATCTGCCGTGTGTCTACATTATACACATAACGTTTGAAGCAAATCGGGTAAAAATAAGAGGGTGATTTCAAAGCATTTTGAAAGTGACACACTTCCTGCTGCCAGTTGGTGGCGCTATAACTTTCACTCACAATAGTCACATCCATGTGATCGGCATCTTACATCGAACACACTGCAGAAGTTTCAACAAGATCAGTCAATGTATGCAGAAGTTATAACACACTTCCTGTTTCTCTTTTCTCGCCATAAATTTGTTTCCTCGCCACGGCCAAACCGTTCGAGATATCAAAAATCCCCTGGCAATTTTTCATCCTCAATGTCTTGACTTCATGCACACCGAGTTTGGTGGTTATCGGGTGAATTCTCTAGGAGGAGTATTTCAAATTCCAGAGGATGCATTTTTCAAACAACCCATAATAGCTGACTTCCTGTTGGGCGGAGCTAATAACATAGAGTGTGGAAGTTGTTCAGCCCGATGAGATCTATATGTGTACCGAGTTTCATATTATTTCATATAAGCGTGTTTGATATATGGACCAAGTTTTCGGACCCCGTTCCAGGGGGCGCTGTTGAGCCCCCCTGCCACGCCCGGGCATAGGCGCCGATTTATGTTTTCCTCCGTGGGTGCTCATGGGCGCAAGCCCTTTAAAAAAAAAAAAAAAAAAAAAGTAGTCAAAAAATTTTTGCATTTCAGAACCTCAGGAAATGGACAGCGGCCGACACGAACACACACACACCTATTTAGCCTACTTGATAATACAGCCGTAAAGTAATCTTTCAAGGACAGCGCCACTTCTCACAAATACAGACAGGATTGGAGGTTAACTGACACGTAACCGCGATCAGCTTCGTGTGAAATTTACAAAATGTAACAGTGTTAAATTTGACAAATACTGTTCGATAGAACTGCTTGGTTTGTTACTACAGTAACAGTTATCTGCGTGCTTCCTCAGCGATGAAGTTCCACATTTGTGGCTATCCAACACGAAAATGCATGCAGCAAAGCCTTTCCCAACATTGTTTTCTTCAGTTTTGTCGACAACTTTACTATCTCCACTAGCTATTCTCTTCTTCAACTCCTCAGACAGCATCCATCTCGATGACTGTAAGCAGATCGCGCGCGCGGTTATGATGACTTTTTAAAAGTGAAAGTATAGAGACTCCTGAGAGGGCGTGGGCACAAATAAACTGATGTGGATTTTAAATTATTTTATTTACTTGAAATACAGGCAGATGTGTTCCTAAAAATGTGCATATATGTTTACGTTTGTACGTGATTTTTTAAACCCGTGTTTAGACCCGTGTCCGACCCGCACCCGTTTGAGCAAAATTTTTGTTGACTCACCATTGCGGTTAATTCTTCAAGAGGATATACTGACTGGGAGCAACGTGTCTCTGCGTACAGAGCGGGGTCACTAAATAGGCGTTTTCATCCGAGAAACACTTCACATAGCACCAACTGCAATGTTTAATGGCAGTCTGGCACACGTGGGTGCTCGGTATTTTCCGTGGGTGCTCGAGCCCCGGAGCACCCACGGTATCGGCGCCTATGCGCCCGGGTACCAGCTTCAGCCCGGCCCTGATGGCCGCGGGTTCTGACCTGTGTGCAAAGTTTCAAGAGTTTTTGAGCATGTTAAGGGCCCCAAAAGTGCCCGAGAAGTAGGAAAAAATAATAATAAT
Source organism: Scardinius erythrophthalmus (assembly GCF_964197995.2). Classification (NCBI taxonomy): domain Eukaryota; kingdom Metazoa; phylum Chordata; class Actinopteri; order Cypriniformes; family Leuciscidae; genus Scardinius; species Scardinius erythrophthalmus. The sequence continues at coordinate 9,389,869 of NC_138241.1, read as the reverse complement.
AATAAATATAGCTGCGAGCAGCGATTACGGGCCCAAGCCGGTGGCACCGCAACCCCGATGCCTTTAGTTACCTAAAGGCACCGGGGTGGCGGTGCCGCCGGCTTTGGCCCTTCATCGCTGCTCGCAGCTATATTTATATATATATATATATATATAATCTTGAATGTATTTTTTATCATGTTGAAAAAGTTTGGTGTGAATAAAATAAACCACTTAGGAGGAGTAACTAAAAACTCAGAGTCTGACATATCCAAAAAATCCACATTCAAACCAAAATATCTGACTTCCTGTTGCTCGGAGCTAATGACTGTAAATTAGAAAGTTGTCCGGCTCGATGAGACCAATATGCGTACTGATTTTTGTAACTGTGGGTAAAAGTAACCCCCCCACTTTTGATAAAAGCATTTTGAAAGTGACACACTTCCTGCTACCAGTTGGTGGCGCTATAACTTTGACTCACAATAGTTACATCCATCTGACCGGCCTCTTACCATGAACACACTGCTGAAGTTTCATCAAGATCAGTTAATGTATGCAGAAGTTATAACACTTCGTGTTTCTCTTTTCTCGCCATAAATTTGTTTCCTCGCCACGGCCAAACCGTTCGAGATATCAAAAATCCGTCCGCAATTTAGCATCCTCAATGTCTTGACTTCATGCACACCGAGTTTGGTGGCGATTGGATGAATTCTCTAGGAGGAGTAGTTCACATTCCACAGCAAGCGTTTTCCAAACAACCCATAATAGCTGACTTCCTGTTGGGCGGAGCTAATAACTTAGACTGCGGAAGTTGTTCGGCCCGATGAGATCTATATGTGTACCGAGTTTCATATTAATTCATGCAAGTGTGTTTGACATATGGACCAAGTTTTCAGACCGTGTTCAAGGGGGCGCTGTTGAGCCCCCTGCCACGCCCGGGTACCAGCTTCAGCCCGGCACTGATGGCCGTGGGTTCTGACCTGTGTGTAAAGTTTCAAGAGTTTTTGAGCACGTTAAGGACCCCAAAAGCCCCTGAAACCTTGATTAACAATATAAAAGCAATAGTCAAATCCCCCCCTCCCCTCACACACACAGAGACACAGAGAGAGGGAGAGAAAATTCTTCAGAAAATCCACATTCAAACCAAAATATCTCTTTTCCTGTTGGTCAGAGATCGTTAATGTAAATTAGAAAGTTGTCCGTCTTGATGAGAACAATACACATACCAAGTTTTGTTGCTGTTGATAAAACTAACCCCCCCCATTTATGACTAAAGGTGGCGCTACTGAGCCCCTCACCACGCCCGTTTCTGAAACTTTGCACAAGTCTACGGGCTAATAAGTGTGATGTGTCTGTCGAGTTTCATTCAATTTCAAGTATGTTAAGAGTCTCAAAAGCATCAAAAAACAATATTAAAGTTTGATGCGTTGCCACGACAACAGTATTAAAGATATCAAAAATCCTTTCACAGGTCTACATCTGCCGTGTGTTTACATTATACACATAAAGTTTGAAGCAAATCGGGTAAAAATAAGAGGGTGATTTCAAAGCATTTTGAAAGTGACACACTTCCTGCTGCCAGTTGGTGGCGCTATAACTTTGACTCACAATAGTCACATCCTTGTGTTCGGCCTCTTACAACGAACACACTGCTGAAGTTTCATCAAGATCAGATAATGTATGCTGAAGTTATAACACACTTCCTGTGTCCCTTATTCGCCATAAATTCGTTTCCTTGCCACGGCCAAACCGTTTGAGATATCAAAAATCCGTCCGCAATTTAGCATCCTCAATGTCTTGACTTCATGCACACCGAGTTTGGTGGGGATGGGATGAATTTTCTAGGAGGAGTAGTTCACATTCCACAGCAAGCGTTTTCCAAACAACCCATAATAGCCGACTTCCTGTTGGGCTGGCGTGAAACTTGACAGAGGGAAAGTTGTTCGGCCCGATGAGATCTATATGTGTACCGAGTTTCATATTAATTCATGCAAGCGTGTTTGATATATGGACCAAGTTTTCAGACCCCGTTCAAGGGGGCGCTGTTGAGCCCCCCTGCCACGCCCGTTTCTGAAACTTTTCACATGTCTACTGGCTAATAAATGTGATGTATCTGTCGAGTTTCATCCAATTTCAAGCATGCTAAGAGTCTCAAACGCATCCGAAAAGAATATTAAAGTTTGATGCGTTGCCACGGCAACAGTATCTAAGATATCAATAATTCTTTCACAGGTCTACATCTGCCGTGTGTCTACATTATACACATAAAGTTTGAAGCAAATCGGGTAAAATTAAGAGGGTGAATTCAAAGAATTTTGAAAGTGACACACTTCCTGCTGCCAGTTGGTGGCGCTATAACTTTGACTCACAATAGTCACATCCATGTGATCGGCCTCTTACAACAAACACACTGCTGAAGTTTCATCAAGATCAGTTAATGTATGCAGAAGTTATAACACACTTCCTGTGTCCCATTATTCGCCATAAATTTGTTTCCTCGCCACGGCCAAACCGTTTGAGATATCAAAAATCCGTTCGCAAGAATTCATCCTCAATGTCTTGACTTTATTCTCACCGAGTTTGGTGGCGATCGGATGAAATCCCTAGGAGGAGTATTTCACATTCCATTGTATGCGTTTTCCAAACAACGTATAATAACCGACTTCCTGTTGGGCTTTTGTAAAACTTAGAGCACGAAAGTTGTTCGGCCCGATGAGATCTATATGTGTACTGAGTTTCATATTATTACATGCAAGCGTGTTTGATTTATGGACCAAGTTTTCGGACCCCATTCCAGGGGGCGCTGTCGAGCCCCCCTGCCACGCCCCGGTACCAGCTTCAGCCCGGCCCTGATGGCCGCGGGTTCTGACGTGTGTGCAAAATTTCAAGAGTTTTTGAGCATGTTAAGGGCCCCAAAAGTGGCAAAAAGGCAAAAAAAAAAATAATGAAGAAAAAAAAAAATAATAATCCTTACGAAAACAATAGGGCCTCCGCCCTTTCAGGGCTTGGGCCCTAATAACAAATAATCCTACCGAAAACAATAGGGCCTTCGCCCTTTCAGGGCTTGGGCCCTAATAATCCTACCGGAAACAATAGGGCTCTTCGCCCTTTCAGGGCTTGGGCCCTAATAATAATAATCCTACCGAAAACAATAGGGCCTTCGCCCTTTCAGGGCTTGGGCCCTAATAATATTGCTGACTGATAGAGATTTCAAAATAAATACCATCAGAGGACACTGACATTAGCACACAACACCACTAGTGATAGTGAATGTGCTGCACCTCGAGCACTATCTTCTACCTTCAGGATAAAAGTTTAGGATTCCACAACACAATTTTTATTTCATTAGATTGCTCAGTGAAATATCTCTTCCTTCGATTAATGCTTGCTGTGTGTAACGGTTATGCTGCATATAAAGGCACGAATATGAAGATAAAGGTTCAAACATTATTTAATAATATCCACAGGCTAATTTCCACGCAAAGAACAGCAAGCAAACACACCATACGTATAATAAAATTAAATAAATAAAAGAACAAATAATGTGTGTTAGCCCACAGCAAGCTTAAAAGGTTTTTTTTTTTTTTTTTTAAGAATTTACACAAGGGAACATTAGTGTTTCCCATTCATTTCCAATTATTATTTGTCACCCAACAGTTCTATAATCAACTGAAAATATTTATTATCATAAATAATGAATATATAGCCTATAACTTTTCATAATAACATCAAATATCTCTAACGCTGTGTTTTCTGTCGTTGCTTTGTCAAAGTCAAACTAAAATCGGCTTAGTGTGCTTATCAAATCGCAAAAAGCTGCAATTTAATTAGATAAGTAGGCTATATAGTCTGACGTGCTTCATTTTTCAGAGTGAAGTGCAACACTGTTCATATACACCTGTGCAGCGCACGGTCCTCCAGTGTTTTCAGTGTCTCAGCAGGTGCTGAGAATTTAAATTGCATTTAGGAACACAACGTGTGCCAGGTTCACTTCTTGGATAATTTCTAACGTTTTGTGGACAGGTGTTTCAAGCATTTCACTGCATTTGTAATAAAAAGCATTCAAATATTTGTTGTTGTAGAAATTTAAAGGTTTCCACCAATTTAAAAGCTCCAAGGTTTAACTCTTGCAAGTGAATAAACTGACAAAGACATATTCTGTAAAAAACTAAATGGCAGAAATGTACAGGATTATAGAGTTTTATTTTACAAAAATTGCTGTAGTAAGAAATGTTATCTGTAATCAATGCATGCTGGGTAATTTTCTTACAAATTACTGTGAATGAACAGCAGAATGATGGTAACATCACAGTAATTTACTGATCTTTTTTTGCTGTGAGTTCACATTATAAAGTTGTGTGTAACCATGCCACTGTAAGAAATGTAATTGTTTACCACTGTAATTTTCTTTGGTAACACTTTTGTAAAGTGTATAAGTGCATATTATTGTATAAGGTTTGTTAGTTAACATTAGTTAACAACATTAGTTAACATGAAATATTTATTAATCTTTGTTAATGTTAATTTCAACATTTACTAATACTTTATTAAAATCTTGTTAACATTAGTTCAAGCACTGTGAACTAACATGAACAAACAATGGTTAATGGTTAGTTCGCACATTAACTAATGAACCTTGTTGTAAAGTGTTACCATTTTTTTTTAAGTCACCAATAATGATAATAAGTGTTCCATCTGATTGGGATCTGGGATCAAAATTAATATCTAGCCAAGTCAGAAGTATGACAAATGAAAACATTTGTTAAAACGATGACAAGCTAGAACATAAAATAAGCTAATTGGTTGATTTTAAGTTTGTCAGACTATACTTAGCATGAACATGAAGATTTTATTTTAGCATAAATTAAGCATTAAGATTTACCAGTAATTTCAAGTTCATAACTTTGTAGATGGATCTTTCACAATAGGGAAGCAACTGCTGAAATACAAAATTTAAATATGTGGCATAATCTCACAACACACAATTTTTTTTTCTTATAAGTATCACCTAATGTATAGGCATCTATACTCAACATGCAAAACACAACAATGGTGACACTCAACAAATAAAAAAGAAAAAAAGAAAACAATTATTTTAATACATTTTTAATCAAAATGAATCCAATGAACCAAAAATAAGTTCAGCAGCACAGATAAAACCAACAAACTCTACAACAGTGGTTCTCTTACGAGAGGTCTCTCGCACTGCGTAAGTACCTTACGCTAGGGGAAAATCCCTTTTCCGCGAGATATTGAAGCCAAGAAAATTATACTTAATTTTGTATTAATGTAAAAATGCGTTGCGGCAGCATACAGACATAGGCAAGACGGCTCGCGTGCCTATTGGCTGTTCTTCGGCAACTGCAGCAGCCTATCGAGCGAGTCCTAGCGTGACGTCAGACCCAATGAGGGAGCTTTGCGCCCGCTGCGTCACATCCCTCCGAAACGGGCGTGGCTTAGGCCTATAAATCCGGCTCGCAGGCAGCTGATATCTGATTTTTCATCTCTTCAGCAAAGCTTTTGCATCGCTGGATACGAAGAGAAGCCGCGCCGTCTGAAGAAGCCTTTCAGCGGGAAGAGTCGATACTCTGAAGCCGCTGGCCGCGCCGCCTTCTGTCGCCTTCCTGCTGCGCTATCCGGCGTTATATCCTTTCTCTGCTACTGTGTTTTGTGTATGTGTGTGTGCTCGCCACCGCGACACACACTCTCATTGCACTAAAAGAGCGGGCGTCTTTTTCTCACCTGGCATCCTTCTCCGAGACACGATTCACGCGTCACTCACTGGCGAAAGGAGAAAAGAGTGTTTTTAGTCCCGCCGAGGCCGGACTGACCTCAATTTCTCACACATTTCTCAGTTCCCTGATCAGGCGACTGGAAATATCAATACTGCAGCAAACGAGCCTGTTATAATACACGCACGCCTGCTAGCAAACGCCGAAGAAAACATGTTGACGCTGTCTTATATGCTTGTGCATCTGAAAGCCTTTGTGTTCCCCCCTGTGGCTCAGTGGTGGAATCTTAGTTTTTTTTCGCACGAGAGACCGGTGTTCGAATCCCGGTCTAACGGCAGATAAATTATGCCGCCAATGCTTCGCTCTGTCAGTTCCCTGAAAGGCGACTGCGGATGTGCATTTTGCAGCCAACGAGCGCGCCAACGAACGCGCTCGCCTGCACCCAAACACCGTTTCTATGGTTCCCGTGCGTCACTGGCGAAAGGAGAAAAGAGTGTTTTTAGTCCCGCTGCGGCCGGGCCGACCTCCATTTCTCACACATTTCTCATTCCCCTCTGAAGTTCAGGCGACTGGAAATGTCAATATTGCAGTGAGCGAGCCTGTTGTAATACACGCACGCCTGCAAACAAACGCCAGCATGTTGACGCTCTCTGATAATACTCGCGCTAACTGAATGCCTATATGTCTTCCCCTGTGGCCCAGTGGCAGATTCTCAGGCTTTCAAGCGAGAGACCTGTGTTTGATCCCAGGTCTACTGGCAGATAAAATTATGCTGTCAATGTTTTCGCTTTGTCAGTTCCCTGAAAAGGCGGCTGCAGATGTGTATTTTGCAGCCAACGAGCGCATTGTACAACCCGCTCGCCTGCACCCAAAAACCGTTTCTATGGTTTCCGTGCGTCACTGGCGAAAGGAGAAAAGAGTGTTTCTAGTCCCGCTGCGGCCGGATCGACCTCCATTTCTCACACATTTCTCATTCCCCTCTGAAGTTCCGGCGACTGGAAATGTCAATATTGCAGTGAACGAGCCTGTTGTAATACACGCACGCCTGCAAACAAACGCCAGCATGTTGACGCTCTGTTTCTATGGCAACTTCTTGCTCGTTCAGTTCCAGTAAATGTGACTGTTCCAGAGAATTCTGCAGTAAACAAGTCGGCGACACAGCCCGCTTGCCTGCACAAAAATGCCGTACCCAGATAAATCCCATAAGAGTGTATTTTCTGGTGTCCCGGCCACGGCCGATGGTGTTATGAGTGTAGACAAAATGCCCACTGCCCAGTGCTCATTCCTACACACAAACACAGCCTGTCACACAGGGCTTGCGCGCATGAAATCGACCCAGATCGATACCCAATGTTTAGATCTGTTGTGGTATTTATGCAAATTAGCACATACATAAATAGATTATGCACCGTTTGTCCATGTTAACAAACAATTTCAAAAATCTTGTAATACATTTTTTGTCAGTCTTTATGTAAGTAATCAACTCAGTAATTTTCATGGTGATATCTAAAGGTTAACATTTTACCCTATTCAAGTAAGAAAAAGAATGAATAGGCGTATGAATAGACTATATTTGGGTCTTTTTCAAAACTTTCCCCTAATGGGATTCTTCGGGACTTTTTTTTCCTTACTCAGGACATATTGAGGATACAAAATCAGTTGAGTTTGTTTCTGTTGCAATTTGTTCAGGGTTGACCCCCATTTTGGCTTAAAATGACTGGACTATAGGGGGCCTCAGTGATTCTCCAGGGGGGCCGCGAGATAACTTAAAATGAATTTAAATATATTAATATAATATTATTATTATTATATAATATAATTATTAATGAACATATATACGCAAACTACATCTTTCAGTTGGATAAAGAAAACCAGTGTCGCCAAAAAAGTTTTGATGGATGACGATTGTAATGAAGGTTAGATTGTAATGAGCCCGTTATGTCTGAAGAGCAAACAAACCGTGTATGTGCGCTCTCGGATCACTGATCACTATAACATCGTATTTCTGCATGATCTCAGTTCATATATTTGTGTAGTTGTCAAAATGAATGTACTGTGAGTGTTTTATAATGGATGCTCATCGAAGAAGCATATTTTAGAGAAGTTTGAGAGATCAGTGGTGTTTATGTACACATCAAACGCTAGAAACATAGACACGATTGCTTGTTCTGACTAGAGTAGCGCTTTTGATTGTGGGAACTCAGTGTTAAATGCTTAGTACATGTTAGACTTTTAAGCCTTAGAAAATTTATTTACAAATTAGTAGTCAGGTCGCTGGTCTTTTCACACTGCACGACTATCTGGGGTAACATTCAGTTGCTGCTATGTGCACACTGCATGATGGATCGGCAACAGGGGGTTTCATATTGCATGACTTTACAAAATAAAGAACCACCGACAACTTCTGTCTGGTTCGCAAACTACGTTTCACAACCAAACGCACGCGAGAAGTGATAAGGAAATAATGCAAGATCACACGTGCGTGAGACCGGAGTTCTCGCTAATTAAACTTAGGAAAATTTGGCCACAGGACAGAACCAAAAACACAATGAACGGGGGGAACACAGAACAATGTGATGTTACAGTAAGCCCCATCCCAAAAATATATAATTAGTAATATAATAAGCCAAATATCTCACAGGCGTTTGCGACTCATCTGCGATTCTCTCAGATCGCGTCTTGGATAATTCACACTGCATGAGAATCGGGCCTAAAATCGTTCGGTGTGAACTCGGCATTAGTGTTTGTCGGTTCTCGTTAACGGTAGCGTGTCTGTTTTAATCCTGCATTTATCCCTGTTTCCAGAATATTGTTATTAAAGTCTGCATCCTAGTATTATTCCTCATCTTCGTGTGCTTCAATACCACGTACCGTGACAGAACTGACCGATACCGTATCAGCATGGATTCACCTGCTGTGCTACTGCTTTGCTTGGAGCAGGAGCAGAAGAGCCTCAAGGCCCACACCTGTGGATTCCTCTCTCTGGCGAGCATCATGCATTATCCAGACCATTCCCTGTGTGCTTTCTATCTGGCCAGTTTGAACAAGCGCACAAAGGCTTGCCTGCCTGGTGTGGGTCCTCGAGGATCTTTCGCAGAGTTCGTTGAGTGGGTGTTGTTGAACTGCGGTTCAACCTACACCGTCAGTCTCCTACAACTGTCCCCTGAGTCTCCAGCATTTCCTGAGTCTCCAACGTTTCCCATATATCCAGCATATCCGGGATCTCTAATTTGCCCGCTCAACCTCCCTCTCCCACCTCTTTAAACAGCCTGTTCCTCAGCCCCGCCTTCACTTGTGTCCTTCAGCTCCTCTGCATCTCCAACACACAGCAAGGATCTGCTTATTCTCCTCAGGCCACCAGCTCCATCCAGCACAGCGGGATCCCCTGTTTCCGCCTCCAGCCTGTGTCCATCACTCCATCGCGGCCTGTTGACACATCGGCTCCGCCTTGGCTCCTTCCTCCCTTGGCTCCACCGGAAACCATCTGCCATACAGCTTCACTGGGCTCCCTTGTCCCTCCGGCTACGCCTTGGTTGGACATCGTCCCGCTTGCACCTTTGGCTCTGTCTGGCTCTGCCCTCCCACCGGCTTTGCCTTTGTCCTCTGGTTATCTGGCTACACTTTGGACACCCATTGCCGCGGCACCTCGTCGGTCTCACGTGGGCTCATCGGCCTCTCATCTCCACCTGGGTCTCCATCTTCAGTGGCAGAATCTCCACCGGTCCTCCCCTTGGTGCTTGCCATCAAGTCGTCTCCACCATGGCTCCTCCCACCTTCGACTCCGCCCTGGGGCCTCGTTCCTAGCTGGCCTCTGGTTCTACATGCAGCTCCTCCTGCTACTGGCTCCTCCCAACTTCCACTCCTCCATGGACTTCATAATGTATCCCAGAATCTTATTTTCTTGTTTCACACCCTCCTCCAGAGATCCCTCCCTCCTCAGCTGGACTAGTTACAGCGCGAGGACGAGCCTTTTGGGATGGGGCTTACTGTAACATCATATTGTTCTGTGTTCCCCCCGTTCATTGTGTTTTTGGTTCTGTCCTGTGACCAAATTTTCCTAAGTTTAATTAGTCATTTCATTCACCTGTGTCTTGTTAACATATTAGTTCCCTTTGTTTGGTCATGCTAATAAGCCTTCAGTTCTCTCTTAGTGTTTGTCGGTTCTCGTTATTATTCCTCGTCTTTGTGTGCTTCAATACCACGTACCGTGACAAAAAGTTGTCGAACCAACTAAATTGATTTATTTTTAATGAACTAAATTAAGTTGTTTAAAAATGTCTTCAATTAAGTAAGGGTAAATAATTATTTTTTGAGTGTATTTACATCAAGGTGGAAAAGGACTTTCATCATATAAAACAAAAAAGATTATATCAAACTTAAGTAATTTTACCTTGCTGGAGAAATCGGGTTACATCTACTGGCAGTTATGCTTCAGTAAAACCTTGTACATTTTCTAAGTAAAAATGACTAAACATTTTTTTTCAGTACAGTAAAACCATGTGATCAGCATGCATGAATGAAATGAAGTAATAAACAAACAACCTTTAATAATAATCCAAAACACTATGAACGAACACAGGTGATAACTCCGAGATTAATACAATATCAGGCGCAGCGTTAGTTCTGGCAGCTCAAGTCAGTCAAGCTCACGTCAGCTGACTCTCAGCAGATCCACCTCTAACTATAGGAATGCAACACCTATCACAGCATCCCTATAAATAAGGCCCATTCTATATTATCAGTAGCTTTATCACGTTGCTCAGGAGTTAATTACATTCCTCCATCCCCAGCTCCTCCTCTCTCCAGTCAGGACTTGGCCTTCTGACATTCCTTTTTGAAACAGACCAATTTTTCCTTGAATATAATAATATCTGCAATACACTTATGTTCGTTCTGTTTACCCTGGGGGGTTATCGCTGCTCTCCCTGCTCTTATCCATGGGCAGGCAGTTCTTGCCCAGAACAGAACCATACCGCCAATCCAAACTGTATGCTAATTGTCAATCATCTTTGATGATGGTGATCCTGATAGAACCACACTTTACAAGTTCACACTTACAAATGATCAGATAGAGTAAAGGAGTATCAAGCAAAGTACCCCGTATTCCTGGCTGTGATAGGAACCAGCCAAGAGTGAGGCGTCGGGGTGGCGGAGGGATGCTGAAAACTGTCGAGGAACATAGGTGAGTTGGCTACGTGTATATATAGGCCTCCCCCGAACTTTGTTACTGAAAAATCATTTAATGCAAATGAGAACTGACACAGAACACTTTAAACACAGGTACCCAAACTAGACACAGGTGAAACTAATGAAACAAATGAGGACATAATCAGTAACAAAGAAATTCAAGGCCAGTCCATTTTTTTTCTTCTGTTTTTTTTTTTCATTCGGATAGTGTGTTTTCGCTGATGACGGATGCGTGGACAGAGCAAAGGAGCTGAGCCATTGTGAACTTCATCAAAAGTGAACTGGTGAAGGTTAGCTACAGTGAGTTGCCAGGACTTCTACAGACACATACTGGATGAGAAGGATCTGCTCGAAGCTACCAGATCCGACAAAAACATGCTACAAGTTTAATATGCACTGAATCCATTAAAAACACAAGTAATCTTTGTATAGTCTATTAAAGTTGCACAATCTAGTCACTGCTTAAGGAAATTTAGCATGAATATGTCCCATATTATATCACTTAAACCTAGGCAAATTGAGTGCCAGTCACACAGAGCCAGTCACAATTAACATTTTATACAGCTTATTGGCAATTTAAAGTTTAATATCATCCAACATCACTCCAATAGGCTTTCCATCTAACATAAATCAATATTTATATTTTAATTAACACTGTTTAGTAATAATGAGTTATCGTTCTACCACGTGTCCCCAAAAATTACGTCTGCTGACCTGCAACAGAGCAATAACCAAGTGGTCACCTTATTTCAAATCAGCGGTGTAGTTGGGCTCAAAGGAATGTGCAGTATACTCTTTATTTGTATAAAATTGAATTCATCCAAGTCTTAAAGCAAGTGGAGTCTGAAGATTTCCAGGTTATGAGTATTATCTTTTTGTAAGGATCATACACAGCAATAAAGATAATTGTTCAGTGCTTGCCATTGTTCAAATTCGACTCAAATTGTCAAGCAATGATCAAGCTTAACATTCTGTTGAAAAAAAAAAAAAAACATTTAAAAAAATCAAATATGCTACAACAAAATAAACAAATAAATAACAACAAATAAACTTTCTTGCTTTCTGCTATTTTGCACATCATGGCTGATAAAACTAGATTAATTAATGTCTGTCCCTGAAAACTCCCCAGATGCCTTTGAACAAGGAATAGCAGCAGTCATTGTCATTAACTTTGATGGCACAGCTGTGACAAAACTAATGATTCTTTCACAGGCTTGCGAAGCAGTGGAAGTGCCTGCAGCATCACTAATTCTTTTGAAAAAGCATGTCCTCTAAAATGTTGCAAATAATGGGAATACAGAAAGTAGCCTTTGAATTGTAGTTCACAGACAAAGAGAGGAGACAGTTGGAGCAAAGGTGTTCATTCACACAAGTACATTAGCAGTGAGGTAATGGAGGTAAGCAGGCTTCAAGACTGCATTTCCTGTAATTTTGTATTTACATGCTTTGTGCAAGGATATGTTTATAAATTTTGTTGATTTATAATCTGTGATTAAGCTGCACACACAAACACACACATATAACCTTTATTAGGGCTGTCAAAATTAACGTGTTAGGGCATGCGATTAATTTTTTTCAGTTTAACACTTAAAAAATACGCAATTAACGCAGCATCCATTTTGTTCTGTCATGTAGGCCTACTGGCTGCATTCGTTTGTCTTACAGTTTGCACTACTTTTGGCTTCGGTAGGCCTATAGTACCACAATCTAATACAAGTTTGGCGCGGCTATTGCACGTAATTTTATTCATTCTCGCAAGTTTCACATTTATAAAGTGTATATCACTTAATCAACACAGATTATCACGTTAAATCAGTCATTTGAAAACTTTTTTGTGATAAGTAATTTCAGCAGTAGGCTACTGCGTCTCCCCTCTCTATCTCTCAAAATGAGCAAATTGCTTCTGGCTTCAAAAGACATTGCGCTTGCACTATAAAGCCGCTTTTACACTATCTCCGACAAACATCAAGCAAGATAAAATTTTCTGATCCAATTTGAACTTCTGTGGGCCTGCGGCTAGACCGAATGCAACCGGCCGACCGGATGTGACGTATTCTAATCAAGACTAGTGGGAGTGGGAAGTTAGAATTGCCAATATTTTTCCACTTTAACGTTATTCTGTAAACTCTATTTCTGTACAACAGCGGTTATTAATAATTATGGCAGAAATAATTGTTTTGTAACTATAAAATTATTTATGTTGACTAGCTCTATAAAATCTAGCCTACTATGTTTTTATTTTAGACGTACTGGGGGTCATTTGTTTTGTGTGGACATATTCGTATGCATTTAGATTAATTAAAATCATTCATTTTACCATGGTGAATACACCGAGGGTAACGGTTGCTTCACGACCAATTTCAAAGTTTCGTGCGACTGCCGATAGGGGTAGTAATGCGACAATCATATGCGAATGTCGGAAATTGTGGAAAGGCAGCTTAAGCGAGCTGTGCGCTGCTATACAACACTCTCGCTAGTGTGTCGGGACAGCTGACGGAAATCACTTGCCCCACGTCTTTTTAAGATCATTCAGTAGTACTTGGGAGCTCTTGAGAGTTTTCTTTGCGCTCATACCAACAACGCACACACAAGCCATGGTCAGTTTGGGTTGCACACTGCCACCAAGTGGTGAACTTTGGAAGAGCAGCGTAAGTATTGAAAATAAGTCAAGTCACTGGTATGCCGCGCAACCTCTGTACTGGCACGCTATCTGTGAAGCGGAACAAACACCAGAAACACACGCACAGAATGCCACAGACAGCACGCCAGCACTGCACTGAGTTCTCTTTTACACTTGAACGGACAAAGCAGCCTAATAAACCTGCTGTTGTCTGTGTCATTAATGTTAATCAATTGTTAAAATGTATAGTTTTCAATTATATTGTAATGTTAAATGGCTATAATTAATGGCTAAAATTGAGGAAAACAATTAATGTAATAGACATCAATATCAGTATCAGTGATACAGTCCTTCATTTATAGTGCTTAGTAAAACAAACAAAAAAATTAATATAGGCTACTGTCTTTATGTTGTTTCTACATTATTTTGGAGAATCAATGTGAATTTTTATCTTGAGTATTACAACATAAAAAAATATATATACAAATTTTAAATGCAATTATTTATATATATATATATATATATATATATATATATATATATATATATATATACAGTATATATATATATATATATATATATATATATATATATATATAATTTTAAGAAATAAGTGTCTTATGCCCACCAAGGCTGCATTTATTTGATTAAAAGTACAAAAAGACAAAACTGTAAAATTGTTAAATATTATGACAATTTAAAATAACTTTTTTTTATTTGAATATATTTTAAAATGTAATTTATTCCTGTGATGCAAAGCTGAATTTTCAGCATAATTATTCCAGCCTTTAGTGTCACATGATCCTTCAGAAATCACTCTAATATGCTGATTTAATGCTCAAAAAAAATTATTATTATCAGTGTTGAAAACAGTTGTGTACAATTTTTTTCTTCAGGATTCTTTGATGAATAGAACATTATATGTCATTCATTTAAAATATAATCTTTTGTAACATTATGTCTTTACTGTCACTTTTGATCCAAAAACCAAAAACTTTTGAACGGTAATGTATAATGTTACAAAAGCTTTCTATTTCAGATAAATGCTGTTCTTTTGAATTTTCTATTCATCAAAGAATCCTGAAAAAAAATGACATAACTGTTTTTTAACATTGATAATAATAATAAACGTTTCTTGAGTAGCTAATCAGCATACTAGAATGATTTCTGGGGGATCATGTGACAAACCGACCACTGGTGGTGGTTGAGGAGAGATCCCCTGATATGACTGTAAAGCGCTTTGTGTGTACAGAGTACATATGAAAGCACTATATAAATGCCACATTCATTCATTCATTCATTCATTCAATGAAGACTGGAATAATGATGCTGAAAATTCAGCTTTGCATCACAGGATTAAATTTTAAAATATATTCAAATAGAAAACAGTTATTTTAAATTGTAATGATATTTCACAATATTACTGGGGATGTTTTGTATTTTTAATCAAATAAATGCAGCCTTGGTGAGCATAAGAGACTTCTAAAAAATCTTACCAATCCCAAACTTTTGAGCAAAATTTTGCTATACAAATGAACTATCAGTGCATTTATTTCCATTCAAAGGGATGAAAACCGATGGAAAAATAGATTAGGCTTAAAAGATTCCTTATTAATATCATTAATATTAATTAATATCACAGCCTTTACCTTTCAGTTGAAATGCCTGAGAGTTTAGAATTTGCTGTTAGCCTCTTGAGCATCATAAATTCATGAAACTAAGCATGTTTGCTCAAAATGACTTGATCTCCGTACGTACAATGTTTTGAGAAGTTTGAACTTTGTGCAGACAAGATGTAGATATAATAATAATATAATAGTCATTAAGCTTGGACATTGTAAAAATGGGCATTGCTTGCCCAATTAATGAACATTTCAATGCTTTGACAATTGCTAGCACCATCCCTAGCTGCTGTGTGCCTATTTTGGTAAAGATCGCACCAACAGCCTAGGAGGAGTTTGAAAAACTAGCAAGTAGCAAGACATTATTCCAATACAAATACCTTGACTTTAGGCCTTCATATTCCACAATATCCAATAGGTATAGCTCTAACTCATCAAATGATAATCAAATGAGCATCCAGTTCGAATTTCCAATTAATCCAGTAAGATTTTATTTGGTTATTTTAGGAGTCATGTTCGATAAGCATTGGGTCCAAATTACAACAAATTTTAATATAAATCATATACGCATTTCCTTTATGGTCTTATGCGTGACACATTCAAGGCAACATCACTGATTTACAAGCTGTAGTATCATCGTAAATCATTTATAAGATCATAGTTAATAAGAAACAACAGTTCTCAGGATTACAATGTTAGGATGCGCACAACAAACATTTTGCTAGCACCATCCCTAACTGCTGTGTGTCTATTTCGGTGAAGATCAGCCTAGGAGGAATTCGAAAAAGTAGTTTGTTTGGTTGGTTTTGTTCTATTTTTTAAATTCAGAATGTAAATTCAGAATTTAAATTCAAAATTCAGAAATATGGAAAAAGCTAAATACTGTAGGCCTATGGGCGGAAATGACATTTTGTTTCTAGCTCTTAGGAACCCTAAGTTATGATCCAAAATGCAAACTGCATCATTATAGAGCCACCTAGTGTCGAACGGGTATTCGTCTTTGCACCTGAGTAACGGTGTATAATTGGGACCATCCAGCCAATTTTGGGGTTTCTACGATTTATGGTCACTGAGGCCCATACACTTTTAGGGCAGAAAAAGAAGGACTTAAATACTACTTCTTCAGGAAGAAGAAGAAGAAGAAGAAGAAGAAGAAGAAGAAGAAGAAGAAGAAGAAGAAGAAGAAGAAAATCAATAATCAAAATCAAAATGTTTTGATTCATCTCAGTGGCTCTTATAAAGCTGTTGACTTAACTATTTGTTTAGAATCGTTCACTGTTCAGTGACTTTTTCTGTACATTACATTGTTACGCCAGTAGGTGGCGACAAGAAAGTGTATTGTGTTTTGAGCAAGTCGTTGAATACTTTAACAGATTCGTTAAAACGACTGAAACAATTAGGTAAATCGTATGAACAGCAGAGCCGATCAGCCCTATACGCACAATGCGCAAGTTGCGTATGGCATCAAAAATTGCTCAAGGCCCTCCTCCCCCTCGTGTCAAAGCGCTTCAATCAAAGTTTAAAACATCGATGAGAAAATTAAACGGAAAAAAAAAACACCATGAGAGTGAATTGCGGGAACAGCTATCAGGTAGACTTGGGTTCTCTCCTCTCCAAGTTTGATGTCAGTAAAGTTAAGTTGATGTGCATCTCTCTTTAGTCTGTCTGTCTGTCTGTCTGTCTAACCCAGCTGGGCAGTGCATCTTTTGGTCTTTCTGTGTCTTGCTTGCTAATGCCGGACACTTCCAGGGCAGTGTTCTGTGACTTTGTGCCTGACAAAAAAAAAAAAGTGAGGGTGAAATACAACTATTTATTACGTTTGATAAACGACAAAGGGCAACGGTGTTTGTTTATAAACTGCAGCTCGGAAAAGATAACCGCGTCGCGCGTTAAACACCGTTGCAAACACCATTGCAAACCATTGAATGTTAACACATGCGTTCATATGCGCGTGCACGAAATGAAACGCGCACTTTCCAGCAAAACATCTGTGGGGACCAGTACAATATGAGCGTGATGGCACTCCTCATTATAGGCGCACATACTTTTAAAACATTGATTCATAAGCTATATTGCATTTAAAATGTTGATTGGCTGGACATACTGGTCAATATGGATGCACATCCCTCAGTAAATAATAACCATCAAGTATCAAGTATTGCTTTTATCATTTAAAACGCAGTTATGGCAAGCCATTTTAGCTTTTATTCATTCACAGGATGCATTTTTTATATCAATAAATAAATTAAAGTATAATTTAAAATTCGAATTCTTGATATTAAGAATGTACTTTTTCTAGTAAAAATGTCTATTTCTGATATCAGGAATTCCATTTTCATTAGTACTAGTTAAAGGAGGGAAGATGGTAGTGGGAGCACTGGGGTGTCAGGTGTGACTGTGCAATGGCAAATGGTTTACATGGCTAATGGGTCAGGTAGGAGGGCCCCTTAACGGGGGGGCTAATCTTATTTGTTGCTCAAAATGAATCTAATAATTTAGACACATGGAACACCTTACACAGTAACATCCACAATGGGGCAAAACTAAATTCCACTAACTTTAAAATAAAATAATTTAATACTCGTAGCCTGAGTATGAACAAAATATGTAATCTGTCTCATTTATATTACAAAATAAACCAACAACACAAACTGCTAAGGTGAACCAAAAATAAGTTCTGCAGCACAGATGAAACCAACAAGTATCAAAAAACACAACATAATATACCTATGCTGCATTGCATGCTGGGTGCCTTTATATACATATGCACTGTAGAAATAAAGTATGATATTGTTTACAGTATTTTTTTCAATACTGTAAGTATAAGTATTGTTAAAGTACAATGTAAAAACTAGATTTTACAAGAAATAAAATGAAACACATGAATCATTGCATGGAAGCTAAAAAGGAGAACGATTTGTTGAGCTAAAAGATTCCTTGCAAACACACACCAGCAGCATTAACAACACTTTATAACCTACAATAGTTGTAGCTACAACAATAAGACGTACAGTATATCCTATGAAATGTGTAACCTGTCTGTAAAAAAAAAAAAAAAAGTAAAATAAATAAATAAAAAATAGATCCAATAGAGACGCAATGCATTCAACGATCTAAATGTATAAATCTCCATATAGCCTTAGTTACAAGTGGAGTAGCTACCTCATCATAAACATCAAGCTCCTATCAATTTCATTGTCAGATGTTTTATGTTCAAATTCTTCCTTCTGAATATCAAATCGTAGCTCCTTCACAGAATATACTTTGTAAATATTTAAATTCGATTTTGACAGCCTGCAAAGTCAATCCACTGACATACTAAAATAAAATAATGCGTAGAACCTCAATGGAAACCGTTGGAAGACCAGACGGCTATAAGGCCTTTCTTAACACAACACAGCTGTCTGTGATCCAAAAAAGTTTATAGACATCTGTGTGATGTAAAATAGCCTTCGTGTTTTGTGTTTGTTTTTATTTATTGATATTTTTTGCTTGTAATACATCACATGATGTAATTCTCAGGAAAATAATGAAGCGCGTGTTCTCCCTCCCCTGCTCAACCCTAAAGTCTAACAGGCATTGTGACAAATAATAAAAAAAAATTGATTTTATAATCAATCAAAATGCAATATCCTAGGGATTTCTCGGGAGCAATCTTGTCTCTCGTTCAATCAGACATTCAGATTGAAGTTAAGAAGATGTCTATGCTCACAACATTTAAGCGTCACCTCCCCGTGTATTTATTGGTAATATGTATATAGGGTATAGGCCTATATTGTGCCATAACTTATTCAAACACTTTTTGCTTGCCATATACAAGTTTTGATATGGCTTCGTCAAATGCAAAATGAACATCCACGTATATTCAAGGTCTGAAAGGACTTTTGCAGAAATACCCAAGAGAAGTCCTATTCCTCAAAGGGAATAATGGCAATGACACCCAGCTTATAAAACAGACTTTCAACTTACCGTGAGCTGCGGCAACAAAACCTGCGAAAAGCAGCAGGATGTGCTTCAATGAGCCCATGGTGTCCGCTGTAATTCCACGCAGCGCCACGGTGTCTTGCGTTTTATTTTCACCGATCACAGTAATGCATAGAGATCCAGCTTTGGCAAGAACATCTGACGCCGATGGCACACGGATTCGTCTATATTAGCTCTCATATCACCGAGAATGTCCACTGCAGAGACGAGACACGGTGGTGTTGGAACCAAAAGTGATTCCCTCGCACAAAACCGTGGAGACAGAATGGAGCGATGAGGCAGTCCGCATCTAGAGGAAGGCGCTGGACTCAACCATCATGTGTGATACAGGGGAATATGGATGGAGATCTAGAGTCTGGTGCGGCAGTCCACAGACCATTATGGGTCCACATAAAAACATCAGCTCATAAAGTCGCTTTTAAGTGAGCCATATGATTTAATAGGAACGATCGGAAGAAATACCTAGAAAAGTAGCCAAAATTGTAGCCTATGTCATGCCATAAAAAATGCGAATGGGATTCCTAATGAAATTTCGCACATAATTTGGGTCTGATCATAACGGTCTGATCATTAATCTTAATTCTCTTAAATACAACATATTATTTATAGCATAACGAAACAGTATTTCGTATATTTAGTAAACATTAATATTATTATTCTAAATAGGTTAATTAGACCAGTACTTGATAAACCTCTTTCAATATTTTAAAACTCCTGTAGCTCCTCGGTTTAATTTGCCCAGTAGCAAGACATTATTCCAATACAAAAAGCTTAACAAGAGTTAGGCCTTCATATTCCACAATATCCAATTGGTAGGCTATAACTCAATAATCAAAGCATCCAGTTTGAATTTCCAATTAATCCAGTAAGAGTCTATTTGGTTATTTTAGGAGTCATGTTCGATTAGAAATGGTTCCAAATTACGACAAATTCTAATATAAATCATATACACATTTCCTTTGGGGTCTTCTGGGTGACACATTCAAGGCAACATCACTGACTTGCAAGCTGTAATATCATAGTTAATAAAGAAGCAACAGTTCTCAGGATCATGTTAGGATGAGCACGACATTTATGTCTGGGTGTATGTGGATGAATCTGTTTTTAATGACAACTGTGTTTAGGCAACCTCGTGACAGGAATGTTTAGCTTAAAGCCAGTTAATCATTCTTACTGCATCCCCCACACCATAACCACTATAATGCACACGTTCAAACTCACACTCTCTGGAAAAGAGTGCAGCACTCATCAAAAGACATGTCTCACAGTTAAGATTTATTATCAATATTTATTAATGTTAAATAATGGTGGCAAAATGCGTTGGTCCGATGGTATTTCTTCGCCTTTGAGAGAGAAGTTCATTCTCGATTTAAAATGAGGCTATGCTGCCATCTATTGATCATTGACACTCAGGTTAATGCATTGAAAATGTCTGTGGATTTGAATAGAGGGATCCGGGAGTCCGCGACCAGTAAATGCTTCTGCACATTTCTTGCATTTATTTATGCTAAAACTTCATATTCTATCATCAGCAAAGTATTTTAATAAAATATTCAAATTAATTTCAGATTGTCTTTCTGTTTGGTATGTCCGTTTTGTTGTGTAATACCTGATGGTCTAGTATGATAATGTTCCAAAGAGCATCTTGTGCTTCATGGAAGCAATGTCCTTTATTTTTCCGAATTCTACAACTTTATTTAGTTCTTTATTTCCAGGTTTTCTGACTTTCTCTTATAGACTTTTGGGTTGCACTGCATTAAACTTTAATTCGTAGGGGGGGGGGAAGCACGATTAGGGTTATCTGACTGATAGAAAGAGTCCTGTTTTTTTTTGTTTGTTTTTTTACAGAAAGAAAGAAAAAGAAAAAAACGTAGGGAACCTTTATATCCAAACACAACGACCGATTTTAGGATAAAAAACATTTTAGGCAAATGGTTAACAACTAATTAAACTGAACATCTGAAACGCATTTAAGGAACCCCTCTTGGTTAGAGGGTTTCTATAAAATCTATAAAAAAAATTGTAGCCTAGATTATCACACAGCTAGAATTTCAGAATTGTAGGCTACTTTATTAAGAAGAGCTCTGTTGTTTTTATCAGTCGCTTGATTGTTCCAATAGTAAATAAATGTATCTGTTGTGCTTGAGTGCTTTAATGTGTCTATATGTTGACATTGAGATCAGTGGTGCTGTCCGTGATGTGGTGCTGAAACCGAGCTGTCCTTGACTCTAGCCAGGGAAAATAATAATGTTCTCTCCCCTGTGCCTTCTATGAAGGACACATTTAGCACCACCTGTTCCAGATCTTTTTTTCCTAGCAGAAGCCCGAGATGCTGCTTTAGAACTGATAAAATGAGAAAGAAAGAAGAAAAAAAAACTTCTGCCTTTGGGCCCTATCATACACCCGGCGCAATGCAGTGCCAGGGGCGACGGAAGTGTTTTTTCATGTTTAAACGGCAAATGCATTTGAGCCCATTTGTGCGCCCATGGGCGTGCTGGTCTGAAAAAGAGGTGTGTTCAGGCTCATTGCTGACGCGTTGCTATTTTGAGGCAACTGAAACCTGCTCTGAAGTGAATGGTGCATTTTTTATTTATTTTTTTTTAAAGAGCGCGTTATTAATATGCGCCTATAGGCGGGTCCACAACGCGCGTACACTTTGTCACGTAGATGGTCTGCTGCTTTGGGCCCTTTGACTTGTTTTGATGGAAGTGCATGCTTTAATCTTATTATATTCAGGTTTGTCAATGGTAAGCATCTTACATTTACATTTAGTCATTTAGCAGACGCTTTTATCCAAAGCGACTTACAAATTAGGACTAAATTAAGCGAGTCATCATGAAGAGGCAAAAACAACGCAAGAAGCAGCTGTCGTTTGAATGTTGTCAGGGATTCTGCATTCCGGATGAGGGTGGGGAGAGCGTTCCACCAGCATGGAATTGTGAATGAGAATGTTCTGGAAAGTGATTTTGTGGCTTTCTGTGATGGAACCACGAGACGTCGCTCGTTGACCGATCGTAGGCTTCTGGTAGGGATGTAGACTCGTAGGGGTGAGTGAAAGTAGGAGGGAGCTGAGCCTGTGATAGATCTGTAAGCAAGCGTCAATGCCTTGAATTTGATGCGAGCAGCAAGTGGTAGCCAGTGCAGTGAGATGAACAGAGGAGTGACGTGGGCCCTCTTGGGCTCGTTGAAGACAAGACGAGTTGCAGCGTTCTGGATCATCTGTAGAGGTTTGGTTGCACATGATGGAAGTCCAGCCAGAAGAGCATTGCAGTAGACAAGCCTAGAAATGACCAGGGCCTGGACGAGAAGTTGTGTTGCATGCTCAGTAAGGAAAGGCCTGATCTTCCTGATGTTGTGCAGTGCAAACCTGCATGATCGAGCTGTCTTTGAAATGTGATCTGTGAAGGTCAGCTGGCCATCAAACGTTACTCCAAGATTTCTGACCGACCTTGATGGGGTGATTGATGATGATTCTAGCTGGATAGTGAAGTCGCGCTGTAGAGACGGATTGGCAGGGAGGATGAGAAGCTCAGTCTTTGCCAGGTTGAGCTGCAGGTGATGTTCCTTCATCCATGTCGAGATGTCCGCCAGACAGCTTGAGATCCGTGCAGCTACTGTGGGATCATCTGGTTGAAATGAGAGGAAGAGCTGTGTGTCATCAGCATAGCAGTGGTAGGAGAAACCGTGTGCCTGTATGATGTGTCCCAGTGATGTGGTGTAGATGGAGAAGAGGAGGGGACCAACAACTGAACCGTGGGGAACCCCTGTGGTCAGTTGATGGGCTCTGGATACCTCGCCTCTCCATGCGACCCTGAAGGACCTACCTGTGAGATAGGACTTAAACTAGTGGAGTGAAGTTCCTGTGATGCCCAGTGATGAGAGGCTGGACATAAGGATCTGATGATTCACAGTGTCGAAGGCAGCAGACAGATCCAGGAGAATGAGGACTGAAGATTTGGAAGCAGCTTTTGCGATCCGTAGGGCTTCTGTGACCGACAGTAATGCAGTTTCAGTTGAATGCCCTTTCTTGAAGCCGGATTGGTTGATATCCAGCTGGTTGTTCAGAGACAAGAAGGATGTTACTTGGTTGAAAACAGCTCTTTCAAGTGTTTTCGCAATGAATGGTAGGAGAGAGATAGGTCTGTAATTCTCTACAAATGATGTCTTTAGTGTTGTTTTTTTAAGCAGTGGAGTAACCCGAGCCTGCTTGAATGCTTTAGGGAAAGTGCCAGTATGGAGGGATGAGTTGATGATGTGTGTGAGTGCTGGTAGAAGTGTGGGAGAGATGGCTTGTAGAAGGTGTGAGGGGACGGTGTTCACGAAGTACCTCAGACAACCAGGGGTTAGAGGGAGTAGCGCGTGCTGGCCTGGAGGAGAGAGGGCAGATATTGTCTAGAGAAGAGGTTAGAGTGGAGCATAAGGTATCCGTTGCAGTATTCACATCCAGAGATGAGAATTGTGAGGGTGGGGGAAGAGAAGATGACACGGCAGAGGAAAGATGGGAGGGAGAAAGTGAGCGCAGGTTTCGCCTGAAAGTGACTGGTGGTGGGGTTGGTGGTGCAGGGGTAGAGAGTTGTAGACTGAAAGTAATGAGGAAATGATCTGAAACATGGAGAGGTCTCACCAAAATGCTGTCTGTGATGCAGTTGCATGTGTAAACCAGGTCCAGTTGGTTGCCTGATTTGTGAGTACCTGTGGTGATGAGTCGTTTGAGATCGAAGGAGGCCAGGAGAGAGATGAAATCTGTTGCATGCGGCTTTTCGAGATGAATGTTGAAGTCATCGAAGACTTCACCGAAGGAAAAGAGGACAGCAGCACATCCAGCTCCGCATATTCAGCTAGGATCTTGCATATTCAGTTATTTAGTACTGTATGTTTCGAGTGAAAAAGACAAAATACATTATATGTAAAGTACATTTAATATAAGTCTCTGAAAGATACACTAACATATTTACAGTATGTAGCTACAAATAGAAAAAAAATATGTGAGCTTGTGTTTGTACTCATTTCATGCTTTCTTCTAATGCACACGGAGAAACTTTGATTAGCTGCAAATTTAGTGGTAATGTAGCATATAGCTTTTGAAAATGCAGTTCGGGGGAAAGTACACTGGTTAGTTCAGGTCTTCGAATCTAATTGTCTGAGAGGCCTTCTGGGAGTGCTGATATTATAGGCTTGTTCGACTTCATGCAGCTCTGCGCAGACCGATCGGCGGCTGACTTGAAGCAGTGCATGCCGGTTAGAAATTTTGTCCGACTTGATACAGCGCCGACGCCACGTGACTATGACGTATGCCGTCAAAGTACTGCGAGAGCGATTCGAGAGTAGGCGGAGAACTCAGCAGTGCAGCTTCTCAAGAGTGGCTGCACTGGGCTGCACGAGCTCTGATGACACAGCTGTTCCACGATTGGCCGGATTCACCGCATGACAACGGTCACGTGTGTTTCGTGTTTATTCGAACACCTTTAGTTCCTCTAAGCTCACAAATCAGTTTTTTTAAATTAAATTAAATTAAATTAAAACTTAAAATGCTAAAACTCTAGTGGTTAGAGTCATGAACTATCATATTATATATTTTTTTTCCACAAGAGGTCGGCAAGGACACCCAATGTAAGATATGTTTAGCTGAATTAAAAGGTTTTTGCATGAAATTGTGAGTTAGTTTGAATTTTAGTTGTAAGAATGTGAGAAATATGTTTACTATTTATTGATTATTTATTGATTAAATCTAGTAATTTAAAGGTAAATTAAATAAAAAATAACAAAAAATCTCCAAAAATATTGCATTAAAAAATAGAAAAAATATTATCAAAATGAAATAAAAATAAGCTTTCTGGACAAAAAAAAAATTAAGTATAATTGTAGGGCTTTGGGTCATTTTGACCCGCGAGGGAAGGATTTGTTACAAAACGCAAGGGAAGGATAAGGTACACTGATACATCTTTTACATTTCCTTTCTCATACTATAGTGATATGATGTAATCACATGGTAAGTACCAGCATACATCTTCCTTTTTTTAAAACAATGTTTGCACACAACAACAAACTTAAACTTGTTACCAACTCTTAATGCAAATTAGAAAATCAGTATTGCAATTTAAATCTCCAAACAAAGATATACAGGTCTCAGTCTCTACTTTACTTTAGTTAACAACTTATGTACTTTAGCTATAATAATGCTTAAATAATGTGTGTAATAATGCTTATAATAAAGGTCTAACCACTCTACCAGAACGTGTCACTTTCTTTAGCAACATCTTCAGGCATTGAAGACATCGTTGCAGGGGTCGGTAAAGGTGACAATTCCTGAATTCTGGAAACTCATCTCTTTCGTCTTGAGCAGGTGTTTTTGATTTCTTCTTTAGATTTCTCCACCCTGTGTTTGAACCAGGTATGACCTCGGCTTGTCAAGACTTTTCACCACTACAGATGCCTGCCAACGATTCTCAGCTCTCAGTCTCACCCTTTCTCCTTCACTCAGAGTAGGCAGGTTTCTTGCCCCACAAACATAGTAAAACTTTTGCTTCAACTGCCTGTCCTTCAGGCTTTTCTGAACATCTTTGTGCAGTTGAGGCTGTAGCAGTTTACTCGCCGTTGGTAGGCTTTCAATCTACGGCCCATAAGAAGCTGTGCAGCAGATAACTTCACTCCTCCTAGAGGCGTATTCCTGTCCTCAAGAAGAGCAATGTAAGGATCTCATTGACTTTCTTGCACCTTTTTGAGTAGGTTTTTGATGTTTTGTACAGCTCTTTCCCTTTGCCCATTAGACTGAGGATATCTTGGACTTGAACTCCCAGTTATCTCTGAAGTTGCTGAATTGAGCACTGACAAACTGCAGTCTGTTATCTGAAACAACTTAATCTGGAATCCCATGTCTTGTAAATATTGACTTCAGTGCCATTATTACATGCTGACTTGTTTGTCTGTCAACTCTATAGCTTTCTAGACAGCTTCAAGTTTCTCTTCTGAAATCGGTGGACATTCTGACAACTGATGTTTCTTCCTCCAGGTACTGTAGGCTCTGCTAAGTGTATCTGCTGTAGGTGTAAGTTGTTGTAGGTTACCTGGAGATCATACGATTGAAGTTTCATCAACATCCTCTGCAGTCGTGTTGATGCTTGTTTTAGAGGCTTTTTGAACACTGTCTCCAGTGGCTTGTGATCTGACTGCACCCTTACCGGTTTACCAAAGAGGTATTGTTGGAATTTTTCACACCCATACACGATGGCTAAAAGCTTTTTTTCAATCTGAGCATAACTTTTCTGGCAGTCAGTCAGTGATCCATGCCAAGAAACCTCATCAAGGCAGCTTTGTCTTGTGGCTTAGGCATCTCCACTCGCTTCAAACCTTCTCTACTCAGTACATGCCCTATGTACTTTTTTCTGACATTCTGTTCTTACATTTTTTCCCAATTAAATTCCAGATTTATGCTCCTGATTCTCTCTAGAAGTCACCTGAGCCTTTCAACATGTTCTTCTACATTTTCTCCCCACATAAGTATGTCATCCATGATATCCATGATATTCCTCGAGCCTTTGAGCTATGCACTTCTGTAAGACTTCAGGGGCTGATGATACACTGACACAGTGTATATCAAAAACAGTGATACACTGAAACAGTATATATTTCTAACCTCTTGAAACAGTGTATGCCAAAAGGTGTTTTAAACGTACAAAGTTTGGAACTTTCTTCATCCAGTTGTATTTGCCAAAACCCATGGGTATAGCATCCAATACGGAAAAAAACGTTTGCATTTGGCATTTTACTCACCACTTTAACTGTCTTGAGTGGAAAGAGCTTTCTTTTCATCGCTTTGCTAAAATCTTTTGGGTCAATGCAGATTTGAAGTTTGTTCGGCTTCACAACAGTCACCATACTGTTGACCCAGTCCATTGGTTCTGTATTTAACTTGATCACTCCAAGGCTTTCCATTCTATTTAGATCCATTTTGTTTGGTCTTTTAGCGCGATCTGCACTTTTCTGGGTGGATGTATCACAGGAGACACTGTCGGTTCAATCTTGATATGATGCAATCCAGGTATGCACCCCAAACCATTGAACACATCATCAGATTCCTTCATGGTGTCTTCTTCAAAGTCTACTTTATAAATTTTTTGACCAGTCCCTAACTCTGTGCATGCTGAGCTTCCCAGCATAGCAGGTAAGTCTTTCTTACTGTATCTTAAAGGAAAAGTTCGGTATTTTACACTTAAAGCCCTGTTTACAGATTGTTTCTGATGAAATAGAACGGTTAAGATTAAAATTCGGACACATGCTGCTGTCCCGAGAATTTTAGATTTGTTTCGCTTTCCCCCCCACCTCCACAATGGCAGGCCTATGGGCACTGGAACAATCCTTCATAAAACGCATTAAACTTTCGTTTACAAAGACGTGAAACTCACCGAGTGGTCAGGGGTGTTCACTGATATGCTCACACAAAAATCGCTGCAAAAGATGCTTTCCAACAGGTGTTTTACCATTCGTTGTAAAACTGTGGACCTATTTTTCCAAACGCATCACAACCGTACATTCTTCCAGTGAGAGCTTGAATAATAGACACTCCAGCCCAGTTGGTGGCGAAGATGCACCTTTGCCAATTGCAAGCAAACCACTAGCATTTAATAGAATACACAGAAGAAGCAGAAGAAAAAGCGGCGGAGTAATACCGTACCTCACAGCTCATACAATACAAGTCAATGGAGTTGGACAAAAACTACGATAAAACCTGTTGGAAAGCATCTTTTGCAGCGATTTTTGTGAGAGCATACAGTATCAGTGAACACCCCTGACCACTCGGTGAGTTTCACGTCTTTGTAATCGAAAGTTTAATGCGTTTTATGAAGGATTGTTCCAGTGCCCATAGGCTGCCATTGTGTAGGTGGGGGGGAAAGCGAAATAAACCTAAAATTCTCGGGACAGCAGCATGTGTCCAAATTTTTATCTTAACCGTTCTATTTCATCAGAAACGATCTGTAAACAGGGCTTTAAGTGTAAAATACCAAACTTGTCCTTTAAACGCAGTCTCTTTGAACTGGCAGATGAGTTTTACTTTGCCTTTTGTCTCCATCTTGTGGCCAGGGTACACCACTGACAAGCAGTTTGACTTGCACATTGGCACAGATTTTCCTGCAACTGCTCTGAAAGTCTTTATATGAAATCACCTTGCATTCCGCTCCAGTGTCCAGTTTATAAGAAAGCCCTCTTCTGTTTACTTTAAGTGTTTCTTTCTTTAAGTGTCTTTCCCCAAAACCTGTGTCTCGGTTTTCTTTCTAGTCTGCTTCTCTTCAAGGGCACCCACAAACAGTTCTGTGTGATCCTCTTGTTCAATCTCATGAACTTTTCTCACTGTGAACCTTGTTTTGTCTTTCTGTTGTTGTTTTTCGGGGGGGGGGTTTTGCACATACTTACAAAGTGATTTTTTTTTTGCAGCATATTTGTCCATATGCAGGACACTTCCTCGGTTCATGCCTGTAACCGCATCTGGTACATTCCTCTTCATTCTTTGACCATGCATTTGGAGCAGAACTATTCTCAGGTGACTTCTTAGCTTTATTTTGTTAAATTTGTTCACAGTCACTTGTTCACGGTGTAAATTGATGTTGCCGTGTGCCTCTGTTGTACAGCCGACTTTGTTTGTCTTGAGCCTGGAAAAAATTCTCCATTGAGAGCTGACTCAACGTGTGGAATTTGCTCGGAGGTCTATGACATACCGAATTTCACTACGGCTGGTTTGAAGGCCTCTCTAATGACGTCAAGCACCCCACAGGGCTGACTACCATAGAGAAGTGTAGTGTCTGGACCGATAAGACGCACACAAATTATTCATTATATTTAACAAATAATATGGCAAACTCACTCTCCCAACAAAGGTCTGTGAACCATCCCCCAAAACTGCAACTAACATCCCAAATGCAGCTAACACCGGGGCCTCTGGTTGCAGGACATGAAGACTGATGAGGTTTATGACTAGGGATGCACCGATACCACTTTTTCCAGAACGAGTCCGATACCGATACTTTAATATTTGGTATTGTCGATGCCGCGTACCGATACAGATACCTGTATTTTCACTGCATTTGTAATTTTTAAATGTATTGGTTAGAGAAACCAAAAGAATATAAATCATATTAGTTAGCTTCATTTGTTCAGCAAATATGTCCTTCAGTTATTTTCATGCTTAATTAAGCCTGTTAAAATGTATTGTATGAGCTTCTGTTACTTTCACTGTTCATTCTAATGCTCTATCATATTTTATCTATAATTTAATAGCACAGCGCATATTTATAGCTGCTTCAGCAGGGCTCAGTGCTAAGGATTTGGTCACTGGTTCAAATGTTTAGATGAAATATCACAATTCTCTATTCTAATTTTGATACTACAGCAAAACTAGCCTAATTAATTATGTAAATGTAAAACATTTTTAAAGACAAGTAAACAGTATGTAATAAAATAAGAACAAATAATCAAATTACAAATAGCACAAATAAATACAATAGAACAAAGGCTACAAATGAAATAAACAGTATTTTTAGAGTTTTTCAGGTAGGTCTAACAGTAGTTTTCAGGTACAGACATTTTAATAATCAAATGTGAAATAACACTGCATGTTCATTGGTGTATAATTTAAATATAGACGGATATTTTACAAAGTTACAAAAGGTATTTAGTCAAGAGCACTGAGTGATTTCTTTGTCATTTGTTTGACTAACATTAAAACACATCAGCAGGTTTATTAGACTGGCTGCCCCTTTATGCACGGGTCCAATATTGTCTACATGCACTTGAGATATAACCGACTATGTTCACTAGGATACTCGACAAGATGGGAGTTTTTACATAATTTTGTGTGAATTCATCCATACAAGCGCAAGACGTGAAAGAGAATTCAATTCGGTATTCATGCTCTGTCTGAGACGCGGGTTTTTAGGGCGCGCACTTCGGATGTTCGCGCTCATGAAACCAGTGTTCGAATTGAGGGGGGGCTGGGGGGGTTCAGGACCCCCCATAAGGCCCAAAAAAATTACCTGGGGGGTCCCCTGGTTTTTCATTAAAACTAAAATAATAGAAACAAAATTTATTAGGTAATATATATATATATATATATATATATATATATATATATATATATATATATATATATATATATATATATATATATTAATCAAAGTATTGCGCTGCCGCTCCCATTAGAAAGTAATTCAAATTAGATTTGTGTCTGAAAAGACGCTCAAGTGCGCCACACGCTGTTTTCTGAAGGAATTTACAGACTGTTGAATTTATAAACAGATACATTTTATTTATCGTGCCATTTATATGGCAAAAATATATATATATATATTTTATTTATTTTTTGCGTGTAAATGATACGCACTGTAAACCCCTTGGGTAGGATTAGGGGTGTGGAGTAGCCTACGTGCGTATTACACGCCATAAAGTGCGTATCATATGCACGCAAAAAATATTTTTTGAGAATAAATGGTACGAGAAATAAATTTCGTGCTATAGACCCCTTTTGCGCCGACTTCACAGTTACGTCACGCCGCTAGCTGGAGGCAAAACAGCGTGAAAACGTACTCGGTTACTAACGTAACCTTGGTTCTCTCTAGAGAGGGAACGAGTACTTGCGTAATATCTTACGCTAGGGGAAAACCTCTTTTCCTCGAGATACTGAAGCCAAAAAATTATCCTTAATTTTGCAATAATGTAAAACGCATTGCAGCAGCATGCAGACATGGGCGAGACAGCTCGCGCGCCCATTGGCTGCTCTGCGGCAACTGCACCAGCCTATCGAGAGAGGCCCCTCATGACGTCAGAACCAATGAGGGCGCTTCGCGCCCAATACGTCATGTCCCGCCAAAAGAGGGTGGGGCTCAGCTATAAATATAGCCTCGAAGGGCTGGTTTGACCAGTTTTTTATCGCCGAAGCGAACGGGAGCGTGATGCATGCACGGCAAGATACGCAAGTACTCGTTCCCTCTCTAGAGAGAACCGAGGTTACGTTAGTAACCGAGTACGTTCTCTTACGAGAGAATCTCTCGTACTTGCGTAATATCTTACGCTAGGGGAACACAGTGTAAAACGCCGTGCGTGCTTGAGATACAACACTAAAGTCCCAAGGGCAGGTGCCCGGGGCTCATACAGTGCCTAATCACACGGGACTCACAGAGAATCCGGGAAGAGGGGCTAGAATAGCATCATTCCTGTAATATAGAGCGCTAATAAGAACAGATTATATCAAGTGTTCCACACAGCCAGGGCGAACTCGGCCTGGACTGATAAACATGGGGGACTTACACACTGCCCACAGAAGTATACAGACGATCAGTGATCGACGCTCTAGTAGTTTCAGCATCCAGGGCTGATAGCATCGGGCAGGCCATACTGAAAATTTAGACCGAGAGCAACTTAGCTTGTAAAGCGGGAACCTCGAGGTTATAAAACCTTATAAATGTAGACGGGGAGGCCCAGCCTGCCGCCATACAGATATCTTGCAAGGCAATCCCACTAGACCAAGCCCACGACGAAGCCATGCCTCTCGTGGAGTGCGCTTTGACACCTAACGGGCATTGCAGGCCCTTAGATGTATAAGCTAGCGCTATAGCATCAACTATCCATCTGGATAAACTCTGTTTTGATGCGGCTAGTTCCTTAGAATGTCCGCTGAACAAAACAAAGAGCTGCTCCGTCTGTCTGAAAATGGATGAGCAGGACACATAGGCTCTTAACGCCCTGACCGGGCAAAGGAAGCCTGCGTCCCCTTCCTCTTCGGACACGGGCAGGGCCGACAGGGAGATCACCTGTGCCCTAAACGGTGTATTGAGGGATTTAGGAACATATCCGTGCTTTGGTTTGAGTATGACTCTCGAGTCATTAGGTCCAAACTCCATACACGTTGCGCTCACTGAGAGCGCTTGCAAGTCCCCTATGCGCTTCACTGAAGCGAGAGCCAGAAGAAACACTGTTTTGAGAGACAAGTGTTTTAGGTCTATTGATTGTATTGGCTCGAATAGGGCACCTTTCATGGCATCCAGAACCGTGGAAAGGTCCCAAACGGGAACCGAGGGAGGTCTGGGAGGATTCAGCCTCTTAGCTCCTCTAAGGAAGCGAATGACCAGAACGTTCCTTCCTAATGACTGGCCAATCGCTGGTTCAGCGAACGCTGCTATGGCCGCCACATAAACTTTGAGCGTGGATGGGGCTCTGCCCTTATCCAGAAGCTCTTGTAAAAAGGAAAGAACCTCCGACACCCCACAGTGTGAGGGTGAAGTGCCACGCGCTGTACACCAGCTAGTGAACACAGACCATTTTGAGGAATAGAGCCGTCTCATAGATGGAGCTCTAGCCTGCGTGATCGTGTTTAACACTCCCGCTGGGAGGTTAACGGGTACCCGTTGATGGCCCACACGTGTAGGGACCAAAGCTCCGGGCAAGGATGCCAGATCGAGCCGTTCGCCTGCGAGAGGAGATCCCTCCTCACCGTTATCGGCCACGGGGAGGTACTCGTCAGCTGCATCAGGACTGGAAACCAGGCTTGGTTCGTCCATAATGGGGCGACGAGTAGCACCGAGCATCCGCTTTCCCTGATTCGCTCTAACACCTGGGGCAGAAGCGTGACAGGGGGAAACGCATAGAGCGGGCAGTGGGGCCAGACGCGGGCCAGCGCATCCCTGCTCTTGGAGAAAAATTCCTGACAGTGAGCGTTCTTGAGACGCAAATAGGTCTATTTTCGCTCTGCCAAATGTCCTCCACAGCAGTTTGACTGTCTGCAGGTGTAAAGACCATTCTCCTGCCGGAAGATTGTTCCTGGACAGTCTGTCTGGTCTCACTTTCAGGTGGCCGGGCACTTGCGCTGCTCTGAGCGAGCGCAGATTGTGCTGAGGCCAGACCAGGAGGCGTTCCGTCAGCCTGTGAAGGGCTCTGGATCTGATACCTCCTTGGTGATTTATATAAGCCACCACTGACATGTTGTCCGAACGGACCAGGACGTGGTGTCCTTTTATATGGGGACAAAAACGCCTCAGCGCGTTGTCGACTGCCATCATTTCCAGACAGTTTATGTGTAGAAGCTTCTCCCACTCTGACCACAGGCCGAAGAACGGTCTGCCTTCTAGCAGCGCTCTCCATCTCGAGGTTGAGGCATCCGTAGACACCACCTTCACACTCGAGGAAGTCCCCAGGCTTACACCTGACCGGTACCAATCGGTCACTGTCCAAGGTTTCAGAGCTGCGATGCATTTCTGATCGACCTTGAGGCGCAAGAGACCGGATGTCCACGTTCTGCGCGGAACGCGCGGTTTTAACCAGTACTGCAGCGGGCGCACGCGAAGCAGACCCAGCTGAAGCACTGAAGATGCTGAAGCCATGAGACCCAGCATTTTCTGAAACCTTTAGAGCGGGACTAAAGTGCCGTGGTGAAAAGTTTCTGTCATGCGCTGAATACTCAGCCTGCGCTGCGGTGACAGTTGCGCTGTCATAGACAGCGAGTCCAGTTCTGTACCCAGAAAGGATATTTTCTGACTGGGAGACAGCGAACTCTTCGCCCAATTGACTCTGAGACCCAAATTCTCGAGGTGGTCGAGTAATATGGTCCTGTGTTCTATGAGCTCTGACTGTGATCGAGCTAGAACCAGCCAATCGTCCAAATAATTCAGCACTCGTATGCCTCGGAGTTTGAGGGGTACGAGCGCTGCATCCATGCACATCGTGAATGCACGAGGTGCCAGGGATAGGCCAAACGGCAGGACTGTGTACTGATATGCCTGGCCCTCGAAGGCGAATCTCAAAAATCGCCTGTGACGTGACTCTATTTGTATTTGAAAATAAGCGTCTTTCAGATCTATCGACATGAACCAGTCCCCTTGGCAAATTTGCGAGAGGATTTTCCTGGTCGTGAGCATTCTGAACCGTCTTTTCAGAAGTGCTTTGTTTAGCCGTCTTAGATCTAGAATGGGTCTGAGACCCCCGTCTTTTTTGGGTACCAGAAAATATCTGCTGTACATGCCCCCTTCGCTCTGAGCTTGTGATAAGGGTTCTATGGCCACTTTGCTCAGTAACTTCGCTATTTCGGCTCGAAGTAGGTGTGCTACTTCCTCTTTCACCGTACTGACAGAACGAAAGCATTGATGGCATAATTTATGTTCTAGTAGACCTGGGATTCGAACACGGTTCTCTCGTGCGGATGCCTAAGATTCTGCCGCCCAGCCACAGGGGGAGAATACATAAATTTTCAGTTAGCGCGAGCATATAACAGAGCGTCAACATGCTTGAATGGGAGCAGGCGAGCGGGTTGTACAACGCGCTCGTTGGCTGCAAAATACACATCTGCAGTCGCCTTTTAAGGGAACTGACAGAGCGAAGCATTGACGGCATATTATGAATGGGGCGCAACTAGGGCGGGGCAGCTTTTCTTATAACGTAAAGAAAAAACTAACCCCGTGACCGTACGCTTCCGGTCTCCCTTGTGAACGGCGCAGTTTGCGCGGCTCGAACAGAGGGAGAGAGAAAGCTAGCCCCGTGATCGTCCGCTCCTGACATCCCCTGTGAAGGGGGCAGTTTGCGCGGCTCGAACAGAGGGAGAACAGATATCATCCCCCACAGACGCGGCTTCTTGGTCTACATCCACGACGGAAGCGGCGGCACGCGGCGGCCACTGTCCATCAGGAAGAGACTCAGCGAAGCAGGTGAAGCAGGCGGGCGCACCGGCGAGCTTTGCGGGGTGGGGGAGGTTGCGGAGGTGCAGTCTCGGAGAAGGATGCCAGGCGAGTCCTCAGAGTCACCGTAGGCATTAGCTCGCTGAGGGCAGCGCCGTCAGCGAGCGCGAGAGCTGCGTGATCCTTACCAGGAAAAAGGGGTGTCTTGATAAAGACGCCCGGCTCTTTTAGTGCAAAGGGAGTGTGTGTCGCGGCGGCGAACACACACATACACAAAACACAGTAGCAGAGAAAGGATATGTATGCCGGAAAGCGTGCGCAGGAACGGCGACTGAAGGCGGCGAGTTGTTGTCCAGCAGCTTCAGATGTGGCGCTAATCCCGCTGAGTGCTTCTATCAGACGGCGCGGCTTCTTCCTCTCGGGATCCAGCAATGCGTGAGTTTCGCTGAAGAGATAAAAACTGGTCAAACATGCCCTTCGAGGCTATATTTATAGCTGAGCCCCACCCTCTTATGGCGGGACATGACGTATTGGTTCTGACGTCATGAGGGGCCTCTCTCGATAGGCTGGTGCAGTTGCCGCAGAGCAGCCAATGGGCGCGCGAGCTGTCTCGCCCATGTCTGCATGCTGCTGCAATGCGTTTAACATTATTGCAAAATTAAGGATAATTTTTTGGCTTCAGTATCTCGAGGAAAAGAGGTTTTCCCCTAGCGTAAGATATTACGCAAGTACGAGAGAAACTCTCGTAAGAGAACTGGAGGCGGCCAATACAAACCAGCACAGATTCGACTACATAATAAGGAGCTTAAATTACTATTATTATTATTAAATGTCATCTTGTTGTGTTGTTGGGTACAAGAATCGATGAAAAATGAGTATGCTGTATCTGGAGTTTTTATTTCTAGAAAATATTCATATCATTAAAATTGCACCGTAGTGTCACTCTTAACATTGTCGTCTTCTTGGTGCTGGCTAGGCAGAACTGCGGATCGTACCACACAAGTCTTTACATGACCATTCAGACCATTTAGCCTCCAGCTAAGCCCCGCCACACAAATACGTCACCATGTTTACCAGCTGTAAAAGGGTCTATCCACAAGTTTCCTACGTCCCATGAGGCATTGCTTCAAAAGTGGGCGCGACTTCCGGTTCGAAGTAAACAAGCGGGAGTTGACACTCATTCATTCATTAGTTGACCGTCATTCAAGATTTAGCGATCCAAAATTAATGATGTGGGAACACAACCTCAACGAAATTAAAAGGGGTGATATAACAGTACCTTTACCATCCGCGGTAGATGGTTGGGAGGATGACGTGAAGAAGTGGCCTCGTATCACGTATGGTAACATTTTTAGCTATTTTGTAGATTCAGTAGCCTGTGATGGTAAGGCGATAAGCAATCTGAAAAGCTCAGAGGCATATCAATATCTACACAGTGATAAAGTCGGTCGAGTGTTGTTTAAGGACGTCGGAAATGACCTTGCGTATCTAAAAGCTGACATTGAGCCAAGTCAGAGCCTGCACGTAACACATCATAAGGCTTGGGTGCTAGTTTCAGTGACAGGTGAAGTACAGACAGCGGGTTGTTCATGTATTGCAGGGCCAGGACGCTCTTGTAGTCATGCAGCAGCACTTTTGTGGAAGGTCAGTTAGGACAATTAAGGGCACAAAATGTATTATTGTATTGTGTATTATTGTATATTTTTAACTAATTAATAAATGTACTGAACTGAAATGTTTACTGTGTGTCATTCATGTTCTGTATATGTTGCTTCACAGTAGCCTTGACTTAAAATATTTATTTTAATATTGTTGGATAATAAAATTTTATTCAATTAATTCAATTTAGGTTGAGAATGCAGTCAGGCAGGGAAAGACAGGGATGGCATGCACTGATGTGCAAAGGAAGTGGAATTCAGGTGCGAAGAAGAATGTAGGAATGAGGAAGGTGAAGAACATTAATTTTAACCATCACAGGCCATACCACATTTATCCAGGCACATCGACAGTGCAAGAATCAACAATGCCTCCCCAACTTTTTAAGAACCACAGAGAGTTCATAGCCCACAATAATTCATCAGTGATGGCCCCACTGTTTCAGCTCCAGACAAATGGTCTTATTCAGTTAAGTTATAGAGTAGATGTAGACAGCAACAAGGCAGGCCACAGCAAACATGATCCAACCCACAGTAATACACTCTGTCATACTGAACACAGCACAACACTAACTTCTCCGGTTGCTTCTCGTAACCCAGAAAGAGCGTTGGGTACGGGTTATCCAGTGTTGGCTTCTTGTCCACGAAGTGAAACGAGCACACAAACAGATGTTTTGGGGGTGTTTTTAAGTTTAAGTTCTTCCTCCATATTCTAATTGATTCGTCGTCTTTTAGGAGTTGATGGAAACTGTATAATCGTTCACAGTAACACTCAGATTTAGTTTTAGGCTTATGTTCAAAACACTCACGTTTAAGCCACTGAATTAGTTTAGTGCGGTTATATGTACAACCACGAACAGCACATGTTGTCCCTGAGCTCCGTAACGACATCTCTCATTAATGTTTGCGACTTTAAATAGTAGAAAAATGTACTCGAAAAATACCTAACCTCTTCGCTATGTAACACAAAATACCGTTGATTTTCTACTTCCGCCACCTAACCGGAAGTTTCACCCACGTTCTATTTTACAGTAGCGCCCCCTGGAAACAGGTGGATAGATAAGCACTTTCACGAGAGTCTGGCAGAGTGGATCCTCATTTTCACCTCACGATGACGGTAAGATAATATTTCTTTCTTTTATGATTGTTTGGTAATTTACAGATCTGAATAGAATTTCGACATTAACGCTTGTCCGTGTCACAGTTCTGTCACCCTTGTTCTGGGTTTTCTCTTGGTTTGTGACAGAGCTGTGACACTCCCGGTTTGTCATGTGTTTGTGTTGTTTGGTCTGTTGTGAGCACATGGCTGTCATGTTATTTCCTTGTGCCATGTGCTCTCCTGTCTATTGTCTAGCCCCTCCCATCTTGTTATCCGATTATTGGTTAATTTGTCCCACCTGTCCTTCTCGTTACCCTCCTTTGTTTGTTCCCCTATTTAGCCTCCCTGTTTTTGTAGTCCTGTGCTGGTTCGTTTGTCCTAGTTGCTTGTTCCTGGTGTTTCCTTCCCGTTTTGCAATCTGAGTTTTTGAGTTTGTACCTTGTCTGCCGGTTAATAAATTTCCTCTGCATTTGAATCCTCATCTCACATTCATCCATTCCGTGACAGAACGAACCAGCCAGATAGTGTGGATTCAGCGGAGTGAAATTTTTTCTGGAGAGGATAAGGAATCTTCAATTTCCTTGTTCGAATATTTCGCCAGGTGCGCTCAAAGGACTATGGAGGAGGAGGGGACCATGGTAGACGGCGGTCAGCAGAAAGGCAAGCCTTCACCGCTGGTCCCGAAACGGAGGAGAGGAAGGAAGAACCCCTCCGTGACTGTTCCGGTGGTCCCGGTTCCGGTGGTCCCGGTTCCGGTGGTCCCAGTTCCGGTGGTCCCAGTTCCGGTGGTCCCTGTTCCGGTTGTCCCTGTTCCGGTGGTCCCAGTTCCGGTGGACCCAGTTCCGGTGGACCCAGTTCTGGTGGTCCCGAGTCCGGTGGTCCCAGTGCCGGTGGTCCCAGTGCCGGTGGTCCCAGTGCCGGTGGTCCCAGTTCCGGTGGTCCCTGATCCGGTTGTCCCAGTTCCGGTGGTCCCAGTTCCGGTGGACCCAGTTCCGGTGGACCCAGTTCTGGTGGTCCCGAGTCCGGTGGTCCCAGTGCCGGTGGTCCCAGTGCCAGTGGTCCCAGTGCCGGTGGTCCAGAGTCCGGTGGCTCCAAAACACAAGAGGAGGAGAAAGGCTCCCTCCGTAACTGTTCGCGTCACGTCTGCCCAGCCAGAGACTGTTCACGTCACGTCCGCCCAGCCAGAGACTGTTCACGCCCAGCCAGAGACTGTTCACGTCACGTCTGCTGATCCAGACACTGTTCACGTCACGTCTGCTGAGCCTGTGTCACCGGACAAGATGGCCGCCGCAGAGCCTGTGTTCCCTGACAAGATGCCTGCTGAAATGTTGTTGGATTATTTTTCGACGCTATTCAAGATCCTAGAAATTCCCAGGAATGTTCACGTCATGTATGCCGAGCTTGTGTCTTCCGACAAGATGGCTGCAGCCGAGCCTGTTCACGTCACGCCTGCCGAGCCTGTGTCTTCGGACAAGATGGCTGCCGCCGAGACTGTTCACGTCATGTCTGTTGAGCCTGTGTCTTCGGACAAGATGGCCGCCACTGAGCCTGTTCACGTCACGTCTGCCGAGCCTGTGTCTTCGGACAAGATGGCCACCGCCGAGTCTGTGTTTCCGGACAGGATGGCCGCCGCCGAGCCTGTGTTTCAGGGCAAGATGGTAGCCGCCGAGCCTGTGTCTCCGGACAAGATGGCCATCGTCGAGCCTGTGTCTTCGGACAAGATGGCCGCTGCCGAGCCTGTGTCTCCGGACAAGATGGCCGCTGGGCCG
Source organism: Scardinius erythrophthalmus (assembly GCF_964197995.2). NCBI lineage: Eukaryota > Metazoa > Chordata > Actinopteri > Cypriniformes > Leuciscidae > Scardinius > Scardinius erythrophthalmus. Next base: position 9,350,572 of record NC_138241.1, on the reverse strand, counting down.
GTGCCTGTGTCTGTTCCTGAGCCGGTGCCTGTGTCTGTTCCTGAGCCGGTGCCTGTGTCTGTTCCTGAGCCGGTGCCTGTGTCTGTTCCTGAGCCGGTGCCTGTGTCTGTTCCTGAGCCGGAGCCTGTGTCTGTTCCTGAGCCGGTGCCTGTGTCTGTTCCTGAGCCGGTGCCTGTGTCTGTTCCTGAGCCGGAGCCTGTGTCTGTTCCTGAGCCGGAGCCTGTGTCTGTTCCTGAGCCGGTGCCTGTGTCTGTTCCTGAGCCGGTGGGGTCTGTTTCTGAGCCGGTGGTGTCTGTTCCTGTTTCTGAGCCGGTGGTGTCTGTTCCTGAACCTGAGCCGGTGGTGTCTGTTCCTGTTCCCGAGCCGGTGGTGTCTGTTCCAGTTCCCGAGCCGGTGGTGTCTGTTCCAGTTCCTGAGCCGGTGGTGTCTGAGCCTGAGCCTGTGGGTTCTGTTCCTGAGCCTGAGCCGGTGGTGTCTGTTCCTGTTTCTGAGCCGGTGGTGTCTGTTCCTGAGCCTGCGCCGGTGGGGTCTGTTCCAGTTGCTGCGCCGGTGGTGTCTGTTCCAGTTCCTGCGCCGGTGGTGTCTGTTCCTGAGCCTGAGCCGGTGGGGTCTGTTCCAGTTCCTGCGCCGGTGGTGTCTGTTCCAGTTCCTGAGCCGGTATCTGTCCCTCCGCCGTGGCCGCCCGAGGGGTCGTCTCCGTCCTGGCCGCCCGAGGGGTCGTCTCCGCCGCCCTGGCCGCCCGATGGACTGTCTGCTGCGCCCAGGCCACCCGATGGACTGTCTGAGCCGCCCTGGTTTTCTGCCAGGAGTCCGTACCCTCCCTCCCTCCCCTTTCTGTGTATTTGTTTTGATCTGTTTATTTTGTCTGATCTTTGGTCTTGTACGTTTGTTCTTGTCTTGTTTGGTGTCCCTCCTTGGGAACGGCAGGTGGCGTTCCTTTGAAGGGGGGTAGTGTCACAGTTCTGTCACCCTTGTTCTGGGTTTTCTCTTGGTTTGTGACAGAGCTGTGACACTCCCGGTTTGTCATGTGTTTGTGTTGTTTGGTCTGTTGTGAGCACATGGCTGTCATGTTATTTCCTTGTGCCATGTGCTCTCCTGTCTATTGTCTAGCCCCTCCCATCTTGTTATCCGATTATTGGTTAATTTGTCCCACCTGTCCTTCTCGTTACCCTCCTTTTTTTATTCCCCTACTGTATTTAGCCTCCCTGTGTTTGTAGTCCTGTGCTGGTTCGTTTGTCCTAGTTGCTTGTTCCTGGTGTTTCCTTCCCGTTTTGCAATCTGAGTTTTTGAGTTTGTACCTTGTCTGCCGGTTAATAAATTTCCTCTGCATTTGAATCCTCATCTCACATTCATCCATTCCGTGACAGTCCGGGACCTGGACACGTGCGTGTGTTTTTTAAGGGACAAGTGAAAGAGAATTGTACTTGCTAGTGATGTATGTCTCGAGACCGGTCTTGCACTTTTACATGGTCTCGGTCTTATCACAGCCTTGACGGTCTTTGGTCTTTGGTCTTGGTCTTGGTCTTGTCTTGGTCTCGGACCCTCTCGGTCTTGTCTAGGTCTCGCTGTCTCAGACCGACATAGTGGTCGGGGGATTTAGCAATACAATACTACAATATCCACGACGACACAACGTTCGATAATGCAACATTATTATTATTTCGCGCCCTTCAAATGCAACCAATCACATGCATGTATTTTGATCCGCGTCCGAGTGAAGACAGTACGGTGTGGCTCGATGGTGTTTTAAGCCCCCAATGGCTCCTTAGAGGCAGCTAACCTACCCTCAACCTTAAACCTACCCATCCCCTCGCTGCCTGGGAGGCGCCATTGGGGGCTTAAAACACCAAACACCGTACGGCGTGTGCGCGAGCCACACGAGAAAACTCTGTATCCGCGCCACTGATCGCAGAGGCAACGAAACTTTGATCACTTGATTTAAAAAACACATATCAGTGACATGATGGGTTTTAACTTCATTCAGGGGATTTTGGGTAACTGCACAACTGACAGATGACTTTGAGCGCACCGCCAACTGTGTGTGTGTGTGTGTGTGTAACCATAGCGACAAAACGACCAACGTTCGGATCCTGCACTTAAGCCTATAATTTCCTTTCATTTGGAGACTCATTTGGATTCATTTGGAGACTCCGAAATCGGAAGAGATAGGCAGGCAATGCAAAACAAAATCTTACATTGGGAAATAGTGGGGGGTGCGGGGGAAATTTATATATATATTAAATACTCAAAATATATCAGTATTTATTTCAGTATTTTAACTTCCACGTTTCCTTTCCTACGTTACTATATAGGCCTAATGTAATTGTTTGGTATATGTATAATTGCCTATGTGTAGTTGACATGGTCTCTGTATTGTTTTGCCTGTGTAGTTTTTTTTTTTTTTTCCATATTTTATTTAAAGCTTTTCACATTTTTTACAGAACAACCCCCCACCCCATGCCAGCAAAAATAAAAAATAAATAAAAAAAGGAAAAATCAATAATGATAAATGCCTGTCAAAAGTGCATACACACAGAAACATACAATATCCACACATACATGTATACATACACACATTGCAAACCTCTATACATACATTAAAAGATACTTAAAAGAAAATGCCAATACAAATGTTTACCCAATTATGAAGAAAAAAAGAATGATTGCACCCTGCAAGATGCTATATAATCTACAGTACCACGCCTATTATAATATATGTCCAGTCTGTTAAATTCCATGATCCCCTTCCAGAAATTCCATAAAGGACTTCCAAATCTGGAAGAATTTCTTTGGTTTACCAGCAATTTCATATCTGATCTTTTCCATATGTAGTACACTGCTAAACTCTGTAAGCCACAACTCAAATTTAGGTACAAACTCTTTGTTCCACGTCAGCAAGATTGTCTTCTTCGCTATTGTCATCCCATATTGTATCAACTGGATTTGATTGAGGTTATAGATCTCTAAAGAAGGGGCCCAACCTAATATTGCAACAAGGGGATCATGAGGAAAATCAGTTTTAAGTACCTTTGAGTAAAAACAAAAAACCTCAGACCAGAATTTACATATTTTTGGACAGAACCAGAATAAATGAGCCAATGTACCTTCATTAGACTTGCATTTAATACACAAAGGTGAGACAGAGGGATATATAGAGTGTAATTTTGTACGAGAGTAATGCAGCCTATGTACAACTTTATATTGTATCAGTTGAAAATTAGAGCTGATGGAGCAAGATCTAACACCTCGGAGGGCCTCGGCCCAGGAATCTTCTGAGATATCTATACCCAGGTCTTTTTCCCAGGATATCTTTAAATATTGTGTACGGGGAACTCTGAAGTTATTTAAGCATTCAACAAATTTAGAAACCAGACCCTTCATGTCAAGTTCAGAGGTCATACAATAATAAAGATGCTCAGGGGATTTATAGGTTTCAAAATTAGGTATATTACTTTTAACATAGTTTCGTACTTGTAAATACCTGAAAAAATGAGAGGGGGGTAGTTCAAACTTTTGTCTGAGCTGAGCAAAAGACGCAAATACATTGTTAATGTATAAATCACCTATCAATACAATTCCTTTTTCTTTCCATGATAAAAAAGTTGTATCCGTCTGCGAGGGAGGAAATGCATGGTTATAGGCTATAGGAGTAAGAGAACAAGTTTGAGGGAGTTTAAAGACCTTCCTAAGCTGATACCACACCTTTAAAGAATTTACAATTATAGGGTTACAGTTCTTAAGTTTTCTAATAGGTTTATTTTCTGCAAAGAGTAAAGCAGGGAGGGAGGAGTCCTGAATATCCCGCTCAATAACGAGCCATGCAGGAATGGTAGTAGTCAATACCCCGGGATATGCACTACGCCAATACATTAAGGCCCTTAAATTGGCTGCCCAATAGTAGTGTTGAAAACAGGGAAGGCCTAAGCCTCCTACATCTCTCGCTTTACAGATATGGGCTTTAGATATACGATGGGCTTTATACCCCCAAATAAATGGCATGATCACCGAATCAAGTGTCTTAAAGAATGATTGGGTTAGAAATATTGGGACATTTTGAAACAAATAGAGAAACCTGGGTAAGGTAACCATTTTGATTGCGTTGACGCGACCAATCATTGTTAAAGGAAGTACTCGCCAAGTCTCTACATCACTCTTCAGTTTGTCTATCATAACTTTATGATTTGTTTCATATAAACTTTTGAAATGTCTAGGAACAGTGATACCAAGATATTTTAATTCACTTACAGTTCTAAAGGGGAGGTTATTAACAAAAACTGGATCCATTGTTTCATATAATGGCATAAACTCACTTTTCTGCCAGTTAATTGTGTATCCAGAGAGGGTACCAAACTCCCTGATTAGGTCGAACAAGAAAGGCAGAGATCTCTCTGGATCTGAAAGAAAAAGAAGAACATCATCCGCATATAATGAGATCTGGTGTTTTACACCCCCCATCATAACAGGAGAAATATGCGGATAATTTCTTATACTTATCGCTAAAGGTTCCATCGCGATAGCAAAAAGTAAAGGGCTCAGTGGGCAACCCTGACGGGTACCACGATGAAGGCGAAAAGAGGGTGATCTGTTATTGTTTGTGAGAACAGAGGCGGAGGGGCAAAGGTACAACATCTCAACCCACGAAGAAAAATTTTGTCCCGGTCCAAATTCTTTGATGGTGCTTAATATGTAGGACCATTCCACACTGTCAAATGCTTTATAAGCATCCAAGGCTAGAATGGCTATTTTATCATGTTTTCCTTTACTCCTATAGACAATGTTCATGAGCCTACGTACATTATGAAAAGAAAATCTCCCGGGAATAAAGCCTGTTTGGTCTTCATGTATTATTGAACTGATACATTTTCTTAACCGGTTTGCTAAGATTTTAGTAAATATTTTAAGATCATTACCAAGGAGGGAAATGGGTCTATAAGAGGAAGGGTCCGTACTATCTTTATCTTTCTTTAAAATCAGTGCAATATTGGCCGAATAAAGTGTTTCTGGTAATTTTTTGTTTTCAATAGAATTTTTAAACATCCTTAACATCAAGGGGCCAATTTGATTAGAAAAAGCTTTATAAAATTCTATGCAGAAACCATCAGGACCAGACGCTTTCCCATTGGGAAAACTTCTAATGGCTGTAAAGACTTCTTCCAATGTGATGTCTGAATTTAAGTTTTCCCTCGCATCTTCACTGATTTTAGGAAGTCCTAGGGAGCGGAGGAATTTTGTAATATCAACTGAGCCTACAGTACTTTGAGAGGAATATAATTCCTGATAGAATTCCCGGAATACATTATTTATTTCTGTTGGTTTGTTGGTCAAGGCCCCGGATTTAAGCTTGATGGTTTTTATGGTTCTACTAGCTTGTATGCCCCTAAGTTGACGAGCTAACAAGCGGTTGGGTTTGTCACCTAGTTCAAATTGTCTCTGCTTTACCTTTGATAAAAGGGTACTAATTTGGGCAGATAAAAGTGTATTATATTCATATTTTAGCTTCATAATACTCGCCAAAGTTAAATTGGACGATGTGAGTTTGAACTGATGCTCTAGCACTGGTAGCTCCGTCTCAATTTCTGAAAGTCTTTTGTCCCTCTGCTTTTTCAATTCTGCTTGAAAAGCTATAATTTGGCCTCTAATGACAGCTTTAAGAGCTTCCCATAATGTTGAATCAGACACATCCCCCTTATCATTCAAAGTAAAAAATTCTGTAATATGGGTGGCAAAAGTTTCCTTAAAACGGTCCTCATTTAATAGAGTGGGATTAAAACGCCAAGAGTAAGGGGAGTTATCAATCCCAAAGTCTACTGCAATAGAAACCGGGGAGTGATCAGATATTAGAATATTATGATATTTAGAGGATAAGATCTTGGAGGTTAACTTGAAATCTGTTAAAAAATAGTCAATCCTTGTGTATGAATTATGAACATTAGAAAAAAAAGAATAGTCTTTGTCAGTAGGGTGCTGAAGCCTCCAAATATCAAGTATATTAAGTGAATGAATGAGATTATTAAGAACAGTAGCTGAATTAGAAGGTTTAGGAGAGCTGGGGGAGTGCCTATCCATAAAAGGATCCAAGATGCAATTGAAGTCCCCTCCAATAATAAGATGAGTGGAGTTGACATCAGGAATGATATTAAAAACAGAGCGGAAAAAATGTGGGTCATCGAAATTCGGAGCGTACAAGTTCACAAATGTAACATGTTTCTCTAAAATTGTGCCAGTCACAATAAGATAACGACCATTGATATCCTGTTTAGTGGACAAATGTTGAAAAGGAATATTCTTGCGTATTAATATAGACACACCACGGGCCTTCGAAGAGAAAGTAGAGTGGTACATTTGGCCTATCCACCTACATCTAAGTCTGTGAGCACAGGAATGCTTAATATGAGTCTCTTGCAGGAAATATATGTCTGCATGCAAAGAATTTAAATGCGTGAAGACTTTAGATCTTTTAACAATATCATTTAAACCACGCACATTCCAGCTCAGAATATTCAAATGCTTCTTAAGGGAGCTCATTTAAGTGTAGTTTGGGGTAAACCACAGGGTAAAATAAGTGACAATTAAGTACAGGCATAGGCATTGTTAGATGTGCAAAACAAAACAAAAAACGAATAAACACAAAAATAAACTGGCATAAGTTTAACCCAATAAACTCGCATCTCGAACCCCCGCGAGAATCAAAACACCCCATTTAAACGTGGGACAGCCGAACGGGACACAAAGAGGAGGGGGAAAAAGGATAAAGCGAAAAAGAAAACAAAAATCGATCGACGACTTAACTGCTTTTAACCTAACCTAACAACAACACACAGCTCCGTCTCCACTTGTAATAGTAAGAAAAAAAAAAAAAAAAAAACTTCGCGTATAAACGAATGCACAATCTGTATCGTTACCTATAAACAAACACAAAAGCATAAACACCTGAACAATCTTCAGACATTACTGTCCTGGTCATTTTTTAGTCCTCCTTAATGACAAAATTAACAAGTCCATGGATTGCGCAGGCCATCGGTAACGTAGCTAGGACAGTGTCTTACCATGATGTACCACCGTAACGTCTGTTTCGCGATCCGTCACCGTGAGAGATTGTCAATGTATGATTCGGCCTCCTGCGGGGACGAGAATATTTTCTTCGTCTCCTTATGAGTGAAGATGAGACGGGCAGGATACAACAGACCATATTTTATTCCTTTAGCTCTTAGTTTCTCCCGTGCACCGTCAAACTGCTTCCGTTGGGAGGCCACCTCTGCTGGAAAATCCGGGAAGATACTGATTCGACCCCCGTCGAAAGAGAGCGGACTTTGGTTACGGGCAAGCCGCAATATTTCAGTCTTAACAGTATCATGATGAATCCTGGCAATCATAACTCGCGGCCTGTTGTTCACGACGGGGCCAATGCGGTGAGCTCGGTCAACCTTTACGCCACGCGGAAGAAGAAACTGTGTAGGGTTACCCTTCTCGAAGTTTTCAGGAAGACCGGCGATCTTGATATTTTGCCTGCGGGATCTGGCCTCTAAGTCCGTTACCTTAGACTTCAAAGACGTATTCTCCTGTGATAAATTGGAGCAAAGCTGCTCCAGCTGAGAGATGCGGCGCTCATAGTCAGTGCTAGCCTCTTCCAGGTCAACGATACTGGACGAGTTGGCCGCTAGTGTTGACTTCACTCCTGACAGGGAAGCCTCCAAGTCATTAAATCGCGTAGTCATGGAACTGTCCATTTTTCTAATGGCCGAAAGAATAGCCCTAGGCGAAGGCTCGTCTTCACCCTCCAGGGTTTGAGAAACATCGATGTCTGTGGCCATACTAACGTTAACGTTACCTTGACCGCACGTGTTTGTAACAGCCAACTTCGGACTTGATGGGTTGCCTTCCACGGTATCGGCAGCCGGGGACGGAGCCTTTTTGATAGCCTTTTTAGATTTATTCATCATTGGCGCACAACTATCAAATTTAGCAGGAATAACGAAGTTTTAGATGATTTATTTCGTCAAGTGTGACGGAGCTAAGTGAAAACGCGTCCTACTCCATGTGCTGCTCTCTAGCGCCCCCCCTTGCCTGTGTAGTTGAAGTAATACTGTCTAATACACTCACCTAAAGGATTATTAGGAACACCTGTTCAATTTCTCATTAATGCAATTGTCACGGGCCGAGAACAACCACCACTCCGGAGGAGCTACACTAAAACACACCACGAGACAGGACAACGACGTGATATAAAAACTTGATTCTTTTTATTGAATGTAAAAACAACTTTAAGGAAATGTCACTGACACGGAACTCCTCATAGAATAATACATAGCTCGAACATAGCTCGTTGAAACAGGTCAAAGGAATCTTCATTGGAGGAGGACTCGGGCCAGCCGGCAGTTGGTCATCTCCTTCTACGGAACCGCAGTGAGAGGGGACAAGGGCTTTCTCTTTTCACAGGACAGCATCAGATAACTGAGTGTCACCTTTCTTTCACAGGGCAGCAGCAGGCGGATAACGGGATCTCTCTGTTCACAGAACAGCAATTGGTGAGTACAGAATCCAGCAGTTAATAACTGAGTCTTCGTCTTACCACAGAACAGCAATAGCAGAATGCAGCGGAGGAGCTCTATCTTCACAGAACAGCAATGGATGAGCACAGAATCCAGCAGTTAATAACTGAGTCTTCTTCTTCAGCGTTCTCTTCTTCGAGGTTCAGACAGAAAGAGATATGAACATAACATGGACGCATCTCAGCAGTTTCAGACAGAGAGGAATGAACATAATTCACAGCTTCCGCATTCTCTTCTTCAGCGTTCTCTTTCAACAGGGCTCAGACAGAGAGAGATATGAACATAACATGGACGTACCTCAGCAATTTCAGTCAGAGAGGAATGAACATAATTCACAGCTTCCACGTTCTCTTCTTCAGCGTTCTCTTCTTTGGGGCTCTGGACGTATCTCAACAGTTTCAGACAGAGAAAGGAATGAACATAATTCACAGTTTCCGCATTCTCTTCTTCAGTGTTTCTCTTTCAACAAGACTCAGACAGAGAGAGATATGAACATAACATGGACGTACCTCAACAATTTCAGTCAGAGAGAGGAATGAACATAATTCACAGCTTCCGCGTTCTCTTCTTCAGCGTGCTCTTTTCTTCAGGGCTCAGACAGAGAGAGATATGAACATAATTCACAGCTTCCGCATTCCCTTCTTCAGCGTTCTCTTTCAACAGGGCTCAAACAGAGAGAGATATGAACATAACATGGACGTAACTCAGCAGTTTCAGACAGAGAGAGGAATGAACATAGCCTAATTCACAGCTTTCGCATTCTCTTCTTCAGCGTTTTCTTTCAGCAGGACTCAGACAGAGAGAGATATGAACATAACATGGACGTACCTCAGCAATTTCAGTCAGAGAGAGGAATGAGCATAATTCACAGCTTCCGCGTTCTCTTCTTCAGCGTTCTCTTCTTCAGGGCTCAGACAGAGAGAGATATGAACATAATTCACAGCTTCCGCGTTCTCTTCTTCAGCGTTCTCTTCTTCAGGGCTCAGACAGAGAGAGATATGAACATAATTCACAGCATCCGCATTCCCTTCTTCAGCGTTCTCTTTCAACAGGGCTCAAACAGAGAGAGATATGAACATAACATGGACATAACTCAGCAGTTTCAGACAGAGAGAGGAATGAACATAATTCACAGCTTCCGCATTCTCTTCTTCAGCGTTTTCTTTCAACAGGACTCAGACAGAGAGAGATATGAACATAACATGGACGTTCCTCAGCAATTTTAAATCCCCCGTTGGAGACACGCGCTCCAATAGCTGCTTGATTAGCCGCTGCAGCTGCCGCTTATCAACACGGTCGGCCATGACAGGCCGCCGGAACCGGCCTAGTGTCGCACCGGAAGTCTTCCCTCAGGGCAACTCGTTCCGCTCCCAAAGTTCCTTCTATGTCACCCGGTGACACAATTATCTAATCAACCAATCACATGGCAGTTGCTTCAATGCAGTTAGGGGTGTGGTCCTGGTTAAGACAATCTCCTGAACTCCAAACTGAATGTCAGAATGGGAAAGAAAGGTGATTTAAGCAATTTTGAGCGTGGCATGGTTGTTGGTGCCAGACGGGCCGGTCTGAGTATTTCACAATCTGCTCAGTTACTGGGATTTTCACGCACAACCATTTCTAGGGTTTACAAAGAATGGTGTGAAAAGGGAAAAACATCCAGTATGCGGCAGTCCTGTGGGCGAAAATGCCTTGTTGATGCTAGAGGTCAGAGGAGAATGGGCCGACTGATTCAAGCTGATAGAAGAGCAACTTTGACTGAAATAACCACTCGTTACAACCGAGGTATGCAGCAAAGCATTTGTGAAGCCACAACACACACAACCTTGAGGCGGATGGGCTATAACAGCAGAAGTACCAATCATCTCCACTACAAATAGGAAAAAGAGGCTACAATTTGCACGAGCTCACCAAAATTGGACAGTTGAAGACTGGAAAAATGTTGCCTGGTCTGATGAGTCTCGATTTCTGTTGAGACATTCAGATGGTAGAGTCAGAATTTGGCGTAAACAGAATGAGAACATGGATCCATCATGCCTTGTTACCACTGTGCAGGCTGTGGTGTAATGGTGTGGGGGATGTTTTCTTGGCACACTTTAGGCCCCTTAGTGCCAATTGGGCATCGTTTAACCCTCTGAGGTCTGAGCTGTTTTCTGGGCCCTGGAGGTGTTCTGACATGCTCTGACATTTGTGGTTATTTCTGTTACTTGTGACATTTTCATGGCTAAAGTCTAATTACACTGTATTCAGCACAAACTCTGCTACAATAATATATCAGCAGCATGTATGTAAAAGTTTGTAGTTTTGAGATAATGACATTTATGCGTGGTTTGTGAAAATACAAAAATAAATTCTCACTGAAATAAGGTCATGAAACCCATACTGATTATTTCTTCACAAGACTTTTGAAATTTGTATCACGTAGCCTAGAATATTTGCTCTAAAACTATGTGAGAATCACCCTGACTGCTCATTCAGAGAAGACAATATATTGATTTAAAAATTTTACGACGTGTTTTGTGTTAGAAAGCAATATGCGAAGGGGCGGATCACCTCATTAATATGAAAGCTTTCCACACCTGAGAAAGACAAAGAACCTCCCTAATGGCCCTATTAGGAGCTTATCAGGGCCCATCATTCTGACCAACCTTGCACAAAGAATGAGGAGATTTAAAAAAGAATGGCTTTTAAAATTGTTTGGATTTATTTACAACACAACATAATCCAAAGATACACAACAAAAAAGCACTTATTGAAGAAAGAGACCTTTGTGCCATTCCTAAAAACATTGTACATACCTTTCATTTTCTAAGGTGTTTGATTTTCACTTTACCATGTTCATGTACTGTGACATGTACTGTGAATGTTTAAGTCAGCAGGACTCAGTGGCATCTGGGCCCTGAAAAAAAAAAAAAAAAAAGAACATACTAATATCAAGAGAAAGGCCTGCACGATTTTGGGAATACATTTTAGATTTTTCTTGTTAAAATTGCTTTTTAAAATTCACAGAATACACACACACACTCACACAAATGTTTCCAACAACATATAATGAACACCAGGTTTGTTGTGCCTTGTAGGTATAGGCTATGCGCAGTGCTGCATAAAATAATAACAATATAGCAGCCTATATATATTTTCAAAAAGATTTCAGTAACAACTAAGCTAGAGAAAAATATATTGATTATCATTTACTTCAAATGTTTCCATTCGTTATGATGATATGAAATGAGATAATAGTAAAAACATGAAGCCGTTTGGAGCGTTTTGCTTTTCCAAAATATGATACATTCAAACGCGATCACGATCAAAAATATGATACATTAAAACGCGATCGCGATCAAAAATATGATACATTAAAACGCGATTGCGATCAAATATAAAACATTATGGTTAGGCCTACCATATACATAGCCTATCTACGTTTGAGCAGATATCCACAAACACAGTAACAGTAAACACGGGTCTAAATATTATAATATTCACCATATATCTAGCAACAGTTCAACTGCAATGTGAAATTTATGCAACAATAGCAAACTAATATGTAAGAATTACTTACCTTATCTTTCTTGTCTTCAAATATCGTTCTTCTTCTTCTGATGTAAATCCAATGTAAGCTCAGGCACGTCTTTCAAACTCGACGAAAAGTGAAGTGAAGTGTTTTGTTGTTGAGGTAATGAGGGCGATCGCGTTCCATGTGGAGATTTGCATGTGAATATCTTTTGCGCGAGTGGGCGTGGCCGAATTAAAAATAATTAGGAAGCGTTTGAGAAGCTGGAAATCTTGTTGGTTTTATACAAATTACTTAAACAGAGAATATTTGTTTTCGTTTTGAATCCGATCATTTAAAAGTACACACTTAAATGTTTATAAAGGTGTATGGCTCATAAATGTGTGACAAGTATTCGCTGAGTTTTGTTTCAGTTTATAGACGTGCTCAAGAAAAAAAAGTTCACCGCGACGGAGAGGCAGAACGCACACACTGTTTATTTTCTTTATTTTACAAAAGCACAATGTTTTGATTTGATTGGAAGTGGACACATACAAAAGTAGAAATACCACAGATTCTTTTTTTATATTTATTTTTTCTGTATGACCATAAATGACGGAGAAATTTAAGTTTATAGTGCTACAATGTGGAGAAAATCCAGCAAAACGCGCCGGCGCGTTTGTCGACCTCAGAGGGTTAAATGCCACGGCCTACCTGAGCATTGTTTCTGACCATGTCCATCCCTTTATGACCACCATCTACCCATCCTCTGATGGCTACTTCCAGCAGGATAATGCACCATGTCACAAAGCTCGAATCATTTCAAATTGGTTTCTTGAACATGACAATGAATTCACTGTACTAAAATGGCCCCCACAGTCACCAGATCTCAACCCAATAGAGCATCTTTGGGATGTGGTGGAACGGGAGCTTCGTGCCCTGGATGTGCATCCCACAAATCTCCATCAACTGCAAGATGCTATCCTATCAATATGGGCCAACATTTCTAAAGAATGCTTTCAGCACCTTGTTGAATCAATGCCACGTAGAATTAAGGCAGTTCTGAAGGCGAAAGGGGGTCAAACACAGTATTAGTATGGTGTTCCTAATAATCCTTTAGGTGAGTGTATGTATTGAATGTAAACTGCGGCTGAACCCTAGTATGCTGCTTTTCTTGAATTCATACAAGTTATTGCTTAGCTTCAATACTAGTCTGTTTTTTTTTTCCTCCGGTCTCGACTTGGTCTCGGTCTTGGTCTCGACTTGGTCTTGGTCTTGGTCTTGACTTGGTCTGTCTTGGTCTTGGTCTTGGTCTTGGTCTTGGTCTTGGTCTTGTCTTGGTCTCGATACCCTCTGGTCTTGGTAGTGTCTTGGTCTCGGTTTTACAAGTCTAGTACTTGCCCAACCGGACAAATGCCCTGATTAAAACAATTTTCAATATCAAAAAAATAAAATAAGAAATAACGTACTCGGTTACTAACGTAACCTCAGTTCCCTGAGAGTAGGGAAAGAGTATAGAGAGAAAAAATTAGGGTAAGAAATGCCCTTTATAAAGCTAAAAAAAGAATTTGAATAATTGAAATGTGATGATCAGATGCAGATATCTAATTTAGAGAATATCATATAGGTTCGGGAGGTTGGCGGGTGGATTATTTATTTTTAACAGCAGATTCGGGGGACTCAAAGTGCACCAGATGAATGAATTTATCTTTAAAATGTACTACAAAATTTTCTTCCGGGGGGGCAAGCCACCGGGCCCCCCTAGAGGTACCGAGCTCAACCCACAAAAAAACTGAATAAAGTAAAGTGTTTTGACTTTATAGTATCTCTAGACTAGAATAAAGTTATTGACCAGCTAAAGTTAGTTTGATTGATTCACTTCCGTCGCAACAATCATTAGTTATTAGCTTAGGGGGCGTTTTAACAGAAAACTCTTAAGTTCTTTCTGCACAAACTTCAAAAACGCGAACCAGTGAGAACGCTGATGGCGTGCACATGCGTATTACAAGTTCAGTCTATAGGTATGTATGTGCGTTTGAATATATGTGCGCAGGCGTGTAGTCCTTCCCTACAGATCAACCCTCAACATACAACTCGTCTGGCCTTAAAATTAATAATACAGAATTTGTATCGCTTCCACGTAGCCACGCGAACCGGAATTATCCCGACAACGCTTTATCTGTTGAGAGGTAAAGGGAGGGGAAGGAGGCCTTCACAGGGAAGAGCTTAAGTGAGCCTATATGAAGTGGGAGAACTAAAAAAATATTTATACTGTAAGTATTATATAACTAGGGGTACCTAATCTACCATTATGATACAACAGTCTTACATTTGGGAGCAATTTAAAGAGAACATACACTGCGTATCTTTTTGTAATAATGGTGTACCAATACATACATATTGTAGGCTATAGGCTTTTTAAAAATTACAGGGTACAAATCCATGCATTTAAACAGTTGTTTTTTTTTGTTTTGTTTTTTATAGCAAAAGTGCTGATGTTTAAGTTTGGGCTTACATGTTTCAAGGCAAGTAAAGCTAAAACTATTGCAATTTTTTTTAAATGAAAAATACTCTTATTCTTATATGTAGTTACAGGGTGCTTGTTACCCTCTTGTTTCATGTAGTTACAGGGTAAGTGTGACAATTCAAGTAGCCTAAGACGTTCCATGAAAGTTGTACTTAAAACGTTTTATGATAACTATAAAAACTATATATTATTATTTTATAACAAATAATAATAACAACTAGAAAAAAAAGTTTGTTGAGACAAACTTTAAGTTGGCTTGAGAAAGCCGGACCAGAGAGTTTGAAGAAGTTTAAAGTAGTTAGAAGTTTAAAGTAGTTAGAAATTTGAAGTAGTTAGAAATTTGAAGTAGTTTGAAGTTTAAAGTAGTTTAAATTTTGATTGATAGATTAGTTAGAAAGAAAGAATAGTTAGAAAGAAAGAAAGAAAGAGAAAGAAAGAGAAAGAAAGAAAGAAAGAAAGAAAGAAAGAAAGAAAGAAAGAAAGAAAGAAAGAAAGAAAGAAAGAATGAAAGAAAAAATAAAGAAAGATTAGGTAGAAAGAAAGAAAGAAAGAAAGATTAGGCAGAAAGAAAGAAAAATTAGGTAGAAAGAACAATAAAGAAAGAAAGAAAGAAAGAAAGAAAGAAAGAAAGAAAGAAAGAAAGAAAGAAAGAAAGAAAGAAAGAAAGAAAGAAAAAGATTAGGTAGAAAGAAAGAAAGAAAGAAAGAAAGAAAGAAAGAAAGAAAGAAAGAAAGAAAGAAAGATTAGGTAGAAAGAAAGAAAGATTAGGTAGAAAGAAAGAAAGAAAGATTAGGTAGAAAGAAAGAAAGAAAGAAAGAAAGAAAGAAAGAAAGAAAGAAAGAAAGAAAGAAAGAAAGAAAGAAAGAAAGAAAGAAAGAAAGAAAGAAAAAGATTAGGTAGAAAGAAAGAAAGAAAGAAAGAAAGAAAGAAAGAAAGAAAGAAAGAAAGAAAGAAAGAAAGAAAGAAAGAAAGAAAGAAAGATTAGGTAGAAAGAAAGAAAGATAAGTTAGAAAGAAAGAAAGAAAAGTAAGCAAGAAAGAAAAGAAAGATTAGTTAGAAAGAAAGAAAAAGAAAAAAGAAAGATTTGCTAGAAAGAAAGAAGAAAGATTGGCTAGAAAGAAAGAAAGAAAAAAGAAAGAAAGATTAGTTAGAAAGAAAGAAAAAAAAGATTTGTTAGAAAGGAAAGAAAGATTAGTTAGAAAGATTAGATAGAAAGATAAGTTAGAAAGAAAGATTAGTTAGATAGAAAGAAAGAAAGAAAGAAAGAAAGAAAGAAAGAAAGAAAGAAAGAAAGAAAGAAAGAAAGAAAGATTAGTTAGAAAGAAAGAAAGATAGATTGATTAGTTAGAAAGAAAGAAGAAATATTAGTTAGAAAGAAAGAATGAATGAATGGTGGATTAGTTAGGACTAGTTGGATTGTGGATTAGTTAAGAAAGACTAATTAGTTAGAAAGAAAGATAGATTAGTGAGAGAGAAATAAAAAAGATTGATTAGTTAGAAAGAAAGAAAGAAAGAAAGAAAGAAAGAAAGAAAGAAAGAAAGATGGATTAGTTAGAAAGAAAGATAGAAAGATAGATTAGTTAGAAAGAAAGATAGATAGATTAGTTAGAAAGAAAGAAAGATAGATTGGTTAGAATGAAAGAAAGAAAAATATATTAGTTAGAAAGAAAGATGGATTAGTTCGTTAAAAAGAAAGAAATATGGATTATTTAGTTAAAAAGAAAGATAGATTAGTTAGTTAAAAAGATAGATAGATAGATAGATAGATAGATAGATAGATAGATAGATAGATAGATAGATAGATAGATAGATAGATAGATGAGTTAGAAAGAAAGATTAGTTAGATAGAAAGAAAGAAAGAAAGAAAGAAAGAAAGAAAGAAAGAAAGAAAGAAAGAAAGAAAGAGATTAGTTAGAAAGAAAGAAAGATAGATTGATTAGTTAGAAAGAAAGAAGAAATATTAGTTAGAAAGAAAGAATGAATGAATGGTGGATTAGTTAGGACTAGTTGGATTGTGGATTAGTTAAGAAAGACTAATTAGTTAGAAAGAAAGATAGATTAGTGAGAGAGAAATAAAAAAGATTGATTAGTTAGAAAGAAAGAAAGAAAGAAAGAAAGAAAGAAAGAAAGAAAGATGGATTAGTTAGAAAGAAAGATAGAAAGATAGATTAGTTAGAAAGAAAGATAGATAGATTAGTTAGAAAGAAAGAAAGATAGATTGGTTAGAATGAAAGAAAGAAAAATATATTAGTTAGAAAGAAAGATGGATTAGTTCGTTAAAAAGAAAGAAATATGGATTATTTAGTTAAAAAGAAAGATAGATTAGTTAGTTAAAAAGATAGATAGATAGATAGATAGATAGATAGATAGATAGATAGATAGATAGATAGATAGATAGATAGATAGATAGATAGATAGATAGATAGATAGATAAGTTCAAAATATAGATTTAGCCAAATATAGTTTACCATGATTTACCAGTTTACCATGATTTACTATAGTATACCATGATTTACCATGTTCAAGTATGATTTACTGATTCAAGCATGATTTACCATAGTTTACCATAGTTTACCATGATTTACCACGATTTACCATAGTTTACCATAGTTTACCATAATTTACTATAGTATACCATGATTTACCATGTTCAAGTATGATTTACTGATTCAAGCATGATTTACCATAGTTTACCATGATTTACCATAGTTTACCATGATTTACCACGATTTACCATAGTTTACCATAATTTACTATAGTATACCATGATTTACCATGTTCAAGTATGATTTACTGATTCTAGCATGATTTGTCATAGATTACCATGATTTACCAAGATTTACCATAGTTTACCATGATTTACTATAGTATACAGCGATTTACCATGTTCAAGTATGATTTACTGATTCTAGCATGATTTAGCATAGTTTACCAAGATTTACCACGATTTACCATAGTTTACCATGATTTACTATAGTATACCACGATTTACCATGTTCAAGTATAATTTACTGATTCTAGCATGATTTACCATAGTTTACCATGATTTACCACGATTTACCATAGTTTACCATGATTTACTATAGTATACCATGATTTACCATGTTCAAGTGTGATTTATTGATTCTAGCATGATTTACCATAGTTTACCATGATTTACCACGATTTACTATAGTTTACCATGATTTACTATAGTATACCACGATTTGCCATGTTCAAGTATAATTTACTGATTCTAGCATGATTTACCATAGTTTAGCATGATTTACCATAGTTTACCATGATTTACCATGATTTACCATAGTTTACCATTATTTACTATAGTATACCATGATTTACCATGTTCAAGTATGATTTACTATGATTCTAGCATGATTTACCATAGTTTACCACGATTTACCATAGTTTACCATGATTTACCATAGTTTACCATGCTAGCATGATTATCATGTTGCTAGCATGATGCTAGAATTTTTTTTACCATGTTGCTAGCATGGTTTACCATGATTTACCATAGTTTACCATGATTTACCACGATTTACCATAGTTTACCATGATTTACCATGTTCAAGTATGATTTACTGATTCTAGCATGATTTATCATAGTTTACCATGACTTACCATAGTTTACCATGATTTACCACGATTTACCATAGTTTACCATGATTTACTATAGTATACCACGATTTACCATGTTCAAGTATGATTTACTGATTCTAGCATGATTTATCATAGTTTACCATGATTTTACCATAGTTTACCATGATTTACCACGTTTTACCATAGTTTACCATGATTTACTATAGTATACCACGATTTACCATGTTCAAGTATGATTTACTGATTCTAGCATGATTTAGGCTAGCATAGTTTACCATGATTTACCATAATTTACCATAGTTTACCATGATTTACTATAGTATACCACAATTTACCATGTTCAAGTATAATTTACTGATTCTAGCATGATTTATTATAGTTTACCATGATTTACCACGATTTACCATAGTTTACCATGATTTACTATAGTATACTAGGATTTACCATGTTCAAGTATGATTTACTGATTCTAGCATGATTTACCATAGTTTACCATGATTTACCACGATTTACCACGATTTACCATAGTTTACCATTATTTACTATAGTATACCATGATTTACCATGTTCAAGTATGATTTACTGATTCTAGCATGATTTATCATAGTTTACCATGATTTACCATGATTTACCATAGTTTACCATTATTTACTATAGTATACCATGATTTACCATGTTCAAGTATGATTTACTATGATTCTAGCATGATTTACCATAGTTTACCACGATTTACCATAGTTTACCATGATTTACCATAGTTTACCATGCTAGCATGATTATCATGTTGCTAGCATGATGCTAGAATTTTTTTTACGATGTTGCTAGCATGGTTTACCATGATTTACCATAGTTTACCATGATTTACCATGATTTACCATAGTTTACCATGATTTACTATAGTATACCATGATTTACCATGATTTACCATAGTTTACCATGATTTACTATAGTATACCATGATTTACCATGTTCAAGTATGATTTACTGATTCTAGCATGATTTATCATAGATTACCATGATTTACCATAGATTACCATGATTTACGATGATTTACCACGATTTACCATAGTTTACCATGATTTACTATAGTATACTAGGATTTACCATGTTCAAGTATGATTTACTGATTCTAGTATGATTTATCATAGATTACCATGATTTACCATAGTTTACCATGATTTACCACGATTTAGCACGATTTACCATAGTTTACCATGATTTACTATAGTATACCACGATTTACCATGTTCAAGTATGATTTACTGATTCTAGCATGATTTAGCATAGTTTACCATGATTTACCATGATTTACCATAGTTTACCATGATTTACTATAGTATACCACAATTTACCATGTTCAAGTATAATTTGCTGATTCTAGCATGATTTACCATAGTTTACCATGATTTACCACGATTTACCATAGTTTACCATGATTTACTATAGTATACCATGATTTACCATGTTCAAGTATGATTTACTGATTCTAGCATGATTTACCATAGTTTACCATGATTTACCATAGTTTACCATTATTTACCACGATTTACCATAGTTTACCATGATTTACTATAGTATACCATGATTTACCATGTTCAAGTATGATTTACTGATTCTAGCATGATTTACCATAGTTCACCATTATTTACCACGATTTACCATAGTTTACCATGATTTACTATAGTATACCATGATTTACCATGTTCAAGTATGATTTACTGATTCTAGCATGATTTACCATAGTTTACCATGATTTACCACGATTTACCATAGTTTACCATGATTTACTATAGTATACTATGATTTACCATGTTCAAGTATGATTTACTGATTCTAGCATGATTTATCATAGTTTACCATGATTTACCATAGTTTACCATGATTTACCACGATTTAATATAGTTTACTATGATTTACTATAGTATACCATGATTTACCATGTTCAAGTATGATTTACTGATTGTAGCATAGATAGATAAGGTTTGAAGATAGATAGATAGATAGATAGATAGATAGATAGATAGATAGATAGATAGATAGATAGATAGATAGATAGAAAAGTTTTGAAGATAGATAGATAGATAGATACATAGATAGATAGATAGATAGAAAAGGTTTGAAGATAGATAGATAGATAGATAGATAGATAGATAGATAGATAGATAGATAGATAGATAGATAGATAGATAGATAGATAGATAGATAGATAAGGTTATAGATAGATAGATAGATAGATAGATAGATAGATAGATAGATAGATAGATAGATAGATAGATAGATAGATAGATAGATAGATAGATAGATAGATAGATAGATAGATAGATCAAGTTTGAAGATAGATAGATAGATTTATTAGTCCATAGAATGGTAGTTTAATTGAGTCTAGGGCTTCAGGGAGTTTAGATTTGAGTTTTTGGCTTGTACACTAATGGGCCACCGTAGTCTTGGCTCAATATGAGCACTCTGCAATGTAAGTCTATGGGATTTTTATGGTTTTTAATATTAATTTTTAAGAAAACTGAAAGTCAAATCAGTCTGAAAAGATATAGCAACTCAAGTCAGAACAGTCTGAAGGTCTGACCCGAGTTTGGAGTTTGTAGAGTTAAAGCTCTAGGAGGAGTTAGAATTGATAAATTTTGGGTCAGAAGAATAAGAAGAAGAATAATAACTAGATTAAAAAGTTCGTCGAGACAAACTTTAAGTTGGCTTGAGAAAGTTTGTACTGGAAAGTTTGAAGTTTAAAGTAGTTTGAAGATTAAAGTAGTTTGAAGTTTAATTTAGTTTAAAGTTTAATTTAGTTTAAAGTTTAAATTAGTCTAAAGTTTAAATTAGTTTGAAGTTTAAATGAGTTTAAAGTTTAAATTAGTCTAAAGTTTAAATTAGTTTGAAGTTAATTAGTTTAAAGTTGAAAGTAGTTTAAAGTTTAAATTAGTTTGAAGTTTAAATTAGCTTAAAGTTTTAATTAGTTTAAAGTTTAAAGTAGTTTAAAGTTAAAAAGTTGTTGGGGGTTTTCTAGTGGGTTGCTAAGGTGTTCTGGGTGGTTGCTAGGCGGTTGCTAGGGTGTTCTGGGTGGTTGCTATGGTGTTGCTAGGCAGTTGCTAAGGTATTTTGGCTGGTTGCTAGGGTGTTCGGGGTGGTTGCTAGGGTATTCTGGTTGGTTGCTAGGGTGTTGCTAAGCGGTTGCTAGGGTATTTTGGATGGTTCCTATGGTGTTGCTAGGCGGTTGCTAAGGTATTTTGGGTGGTTGCTAGGGTGTTGCTAGACGGTTGCTAGGGTGTTCTGGGTGGTTGCTATGGTGTTGCTAGGTGGTTGCTAGGGTATTCTGGTTGGTTGCTAGGCGGTTGCTAGGGTGTTCTGGGTGGTTGCTAGGGTGTTGCTAAGCGGTTGCTAGGGTATTTTGGGTGGTTGCTAGGGTGCTGCTAGGTGGTTGCTAAGGTATTTTGGGTGGTTGCTAGGGTGTTGCTAGGCGGTTGCTAGGGTGTTCTGGGTGGTTGCTATGCTGTTGCTAGGTGGTTGCTAGGGTATTCTGGTTGGTTGCTAGGCGGTAGCTAGGGTGTTGCTAAGCGGTTGCTAGGGTATTTTGGGTGGTTGCTATGGTGTTGCTAGGAGGTTGCTAAGGTATTTTGGCTGGTTGCTAGGGTGTTCGGGGTGGTTGCTATGGTGTTGCTAGGTGGTTGCTAAGGTATTTTGGGTGGTTGCTATGGTGTTGCTAGGTGGTTGCTAAGGTACTTTGTGTGATTGCTAGGGTGTTGCTAGGTGGTTGCTAAGGTACTTTGTGTGGTTGCTAGGGTGTTCTGGGTGGTTGCTAGGCGGTTGCTAGGGTGTTCTGGGTGGTTGCTAGGTTGTTGCTAGGGTGTTTTGGGTGGTTGCTATGGTGTTGCTAGGCGGTTGCTAGGGCATTCGGGGTGGTTGCTAAGGTATTTTGGGTGGTTTCTATGATGTTACTAGGTGGTAGGTAGTTGTCACAGATGGTTACTATGGAGTTTTTATAGAGTTCTTAGAATGATTTAGCACTTAACTAATCGCTATTAGCATGTAGCTATTCACTGCTAGCATGTGTAGCATGTTGGAAGTGCTGTTTGCTAGCATGAGTCAAAAGAGCCAAACCTCATCTCTGTACGATGTTCTGATACAGAGATATAGGTCTTACAAAACGGTTGCTAGGGTACTCAAGTTTGGTTGCTATGGAGTTGCTTGGGAGCTGGAAGCTTTAAACTTAAGAAGTTTAAAGTGGTTTGAAGTTTAAAGTAGTTTACAAGTAAGGAGTTTTGAGTTTACAAGTTTAAATGAGTTTAGAGTTTAGAGTGTGTGTGTGTGTGTGTGTGTGTGTGTGTGTGTGTGTGTGTGTGTGTGTGTTTGTTTATATTACATTGTGGGAACCAAATGGCCCCAGAAGGATAGTAAAACCTGAGATCACCTCCATTGTGGGGACCAGCCAGCGGTCCCCATGAGGGAAATGGGTTAATAAACATACTAAATTATATTTTTTTGAAAATGTAAAAATGCATAAAGTTTCCTGTGATGGGTAGGTTTAGGGGTAGGGTTGGTGTAAGGGGACAGAATATACAGGTTGTACTGTATAAAAACCATTACGTCTATGGAGAGTCCCCACAAAGATATGTGCGCCTGTTTGTGTGTGTGTGTGTGTGTGTGTGTGTGTGTGTGTGTGTGTGTGTGTGTGTGTGTGTGTGTGTGTGTGTGTGTTCACACACACACACACACACTCAGAGTTTATGAGTTTAGAGTTTATAAGTGTATAAATTGATGAGTTTATAAGTGTAAGAGTTTTTGAGTTTAGAGTTTATAAGTTTTAAATGAGTTTAGAGTTTATAAGTTTAAATGAGTTTAAGAGTTCAAAGTTTATTAATTTATGAGTTTTAGAGTTCATAAGTCTATGAATTCATGAGTTTATAAGTTAATTAGTTTATAAGTGTATGAGTTTAGAGTGCATTAGTTTAAATTAGTCTCAATGGCTCATATAGTATATAGAATGGCAGTTTGGTTTAGTCTTCAAGGTGTTTAGATTAAAATTTTTGTCGGTTTGAATTTTTTAGAACTCCCAGTGTAAGTCAATGGGAGTTTTTGAATGAGTTTTTTCGAGTTTTGATCATCATTTTTAGGAAAACCGTAAGTCCGATCAGTCTGAAAAGATATAGCACACCGAGTCAGATCAGTTTGAGTGTCTGTGCCGAGTTTGGAGTATGTGGAGTTAAAGCTCTAGGAGGAGTTTGAGTTGTAAATTTTTGCGCTCAGAAGAATAATAATAACTAGATGCAAAAGTTCGTCGAGACAAACTTTAAGTTGGCTTGAGAAAGTTTGGACCAGAACGCTTTTTGCTAGGCGGTTGCTAGGGTCTTTTGGGTGGTTGCTAGGCGGTTGCTAGGGTCTTTTGGGTGGTTGCTATGCTGTTTCTAGGCGGTTGCTAGGGTATTTTGGGTGGTTGCTAGGCGGTTGCTAGGGTGTTCTGGGTGGTTGCTATGGTGTTGCTAGGCGGTTGCTAGGGTGTTCTGGGTGGTTGCTATGGTGTTGCTAGGCGGTTGCTAGGGTATTCTTGGTGGTTGCTAGGCGGTTGCTAGGGTGTTCTGGGTGGTTGATATGGTGTTGCTAGGCGGTTGCTAAGGTATTCTGGGTGGTTGCTAGGCGGTTGCTAGGGTGTTCTGAGTGGTTGCTATGGTGTTGCTAGGGTGTTCTGGGTGGTTGCTAGGTGGTTGCTAGGGTGTTCTGGGTGGTTGCTATGGTGTTGCTAGGCGGTTGCTGGTGTATTCTGAGTGGTTGCTAGGCGGTTGCTAGGGTGTTGCTAGGCGGTTGCTAAGGTATTCTGGGTGGTTGCTAGGCGGTTGCTAGGGTGTTCTGAGTGGTTGCTATGCTGTTGCTAGGGTGTTCTGGGTGGTTGCTAGGCGGTTGCTAGGGTGTTCTGGGTGGTTGCTATGGTGTTGCTAGGCGGTTGCTAGGGTATTCTGGGTGGTTGCTAGGCGGTTGCTAGGGTATTCTGGGTGGTTGCTAGGCGGTTGCTAGGGTGTTCTGGGTGGTTGCTATGGTGTTGCTAGGCGGTTGCTAGGGTATTCGGAGTGGTTGCTAGGCGGTTGCTAGGGTGTTCTGGGTGGTTGCTATGGTGTTGCTAGGCGGTTGCTAAGGTATTCTGGGCGGTTACTAGGCGGTTGCTAGGGTGTTCTGGGCGGTTGCTATGGTGTTGCTAGGTGGTTGGTAGTTGTCACAGATGGTTACTATGGAGTCTTTATAGAGTTCTTAGCATGATCTTGGCATGATATAGCACTTAACTACTCGTTATTAGCATGTAGCTATTCAGTGCTAGCATGTGTAGCATGTTGGAAGTGCTGTTTGCTAGCATGAGTCAAAAGAGCCAAACCTCATCTCTATACGATGTTCTGATACAGAGATATAGGTCTTGCAAAACGGTTGCTAGGGTACTCAAGTTTGGTTGCTATGGAGTTGCTTGGGAGCTGGAAGCTTTAAACTTAAGAAGTGGTTTGAAGTTTAAAGTAGTTTACGAGAATTTGAGTTTTGAGTTTATAAGTTTAAATGAGTTTAGTGTGTGTGTGTGTGTGTGTGTGTGTGTGTGTGTGTGTGTGTGTGTGTGTGTGTGTGTGTGTGTGTACTTGTCTACCTATCTAAGTGGGGACCTTGGTGTCGTTACACACTCACCAACAGGGGACCGTCGAGCCAAGTGGGGACTTTTTTCAAGTCCCCTGTTGGTCATGCTTTAAAACATGTTAAAATCAGCTAAAACACGCTCTGGTGAATTTTTTACATTTTTGACCAAGTGGGGACCTACATGTGTGTGTGTGTTTAAGTCCATACTCAGCAGCGCTCCTGTAGGCTGGAGCAGGAACTGCAGTGGCTCATTAACACACGTCGTTCACACTTCTCTATTGTTTGAATGGCTGCTGTCCTAGAGGCTCTGAGACTGTAGAGCTGATGTTTAACTGGAGCTTTCAGTAACACTTTATAATAGCCTAACTCCACGCTATTAATCATTAGTTAAGAATTAGTAAACAGTTAATCATTTTATAAAGTTTTATAAATGAATAGACATTAATAAGCAGTATATAAATACAGATATAAATGCTTTATTCTTGTTTTAAAAGCATATCTATAATGTGTTTAATAATTGTATTTTCATACTTTATTAATGATCAATTTATCATTTCTAAATAAAGTATAGGATCATTTACAAAGCAGTTATTTAGGAATTGTCAGTGGTTCATAAGATCACTTAGAAAGTGTGAGTAAATGATTAAACTATTTAAATGTACATTCATACATATTTATTATTCAGACATATAGTAATAGTTACTCAGTGTGTTAATAAATGCTTTATTAACATGTATTTCTACTGTAATTCAGGTAGTTATGAAGTATTTAGTAGTGGTCAGTTCACTATTTTTGAGCTCATCTAAAGTGAGGACTAGTTATGCCTTGTAAAACATTTATAAAGGAGATTTAAAGGCTGTTAATATTTCTATGTTCTGTATCACTGTGTGTGTTTGTTTCCTTTTTCTGTTTAGAAGAAAACTGAGTCTTTAAATCTCCTTTATAAATGATTTACAAGGCATAACTAGTCCTCACTTCAGATGAGCTCACAAAATAGTTAACTGACCACTACTAAATGCTTTATAACTCATGAATCTACAACATTTACTTACACTTTCTAAGTGATCTTATGAATCACTGACAACACCTAAATAACTGGTTTGTAAATAATGCTATACTTCATTTAGAAATGATAAATTGATAATTAATAAAGTACGAAAATACAATTATTAAACACATTATAAATATGCTTCTAAATCAGTAATACAGCATTTAAAGCTGTATGTATAAACTGCTTATTAATGTCTGCTTTATGAATTATGATTTAACTGTTTACTAATGCTTAACTAATGATTAATAGGATGCAGTTATTATAAAGGTTTACCATATATATTATAATTTTCATAATATAACTTCAAATATGCATTTTTTTTGTCAAGAGGGGATCTGCAACTCAATGTTATAATTATAATGTAACTATTATTATATTATTAAGATATTGCAACTGATAATATTGGCTGCATATTAATTAAAACATAATTTCTACTGTAATAAATTCAGTAGACATGTCCTTATTTTTTTTTGTTTCCTTTGTTTCTAGGATGTTGATGTACAGAGATATTAAGTGTTTGAAATATTGCTCAATTTAAATGCAACCAAACATGTGTCGCTCGTTACCATCCAACAGTGGACCTTTCTTGAAGATAAAATTCAAAACTTTTGAGTTGACTTGCTGCATCTGGTCATTTTGAAGAAACAAAAATGAAATACACAATTTTCTTGTAAGGTCTTTTTTCATAATATAACTTCAAATATGCAAAAAAAAAATTTTTTAAACATGCCAAGATAGAATCTCAACTCTGAACGATCTCTACCTATACAAGTGGGGACTTTCTGAACGATCTCTACCTATACAAGTGGGGACTTTCTGAACGATCTCTACCTATACAAGTGGGGACTCACAATAGCCTGCAATGGAGCTGTGTGTGTGTGTGAACAGTTAAGTCTGTCTTTATTTTGTATGTCTTTATGTTCATATAAAAACAGTATACATATAATAACACATAATAACATATATATAATATATGTTCACACAGGCATCAGAGATCACAATATGCATAGTTAAACATATACAATCAAAAAAAAAAATAAAAAAGAATGACGAACATCATCAGTTATCAAAAACTTAATTGCTTGAGGAAAGACCATTTAAATCTACAACGGAGTAAAAAATACAGACGGCCCGGCTGTAATAAGGATCCACTGAAGGCAAGTGTAAATGAGAACCCAAGTGCAGTTTATTACAAACAAAAGCAAAGATAAAACAAAAACATGGCGTGGCGTGGCATGAAAAAAAACCTCAAAAACCAGAACATGAACAAAGACTTACAAACAGTGGTCTACAGGAAACAATACTTTACAAAGACACATGGAAAACATGAGGGCTAAATGCAAAGACTAATGACAAGACAAGGGACACCTGTGATGAACAGTGATCACACAATTAACCAATGACAAGACACATGGCAGGATCACATGACAAACAGGGAATCACATGACAGACATGGAAACATGACATGACACAAAAACATGACAAGAACAAACCCAAAATCGTGACACCGGCAGCAACAGTTCAAAATCAGAGGCGAGAAAATCCTCTTATCATTCATAATATTATTTTTCTTATTTAACTCTCTCTCTTCAGAGATACTTTCTAAGCTTGGTTATGCAGTCCCTAATAATTTACTTGTCATTGTTATGTGCCATTGCACACACACACACAAGAGGGGATCTGCAACTCAATGTTATAATTATAATGTAATTATTATTATATTATTAAGATATTGCAACTGATAGTATTGGCTGCATATTAATTAAAACATAATTTCTACTGTAATAAATTCAGTAGACATGTCCTTATTTTTTTTTTTCTTTGTTTCTAGGATGTTGATGTACAGAGATATTAAGTGTTTGAAATATTGCTCAATTTAAATGCAACCAAACATGTGTCGCTCGTTACCATCCAACAGTGGACCTTTCTTGAAGATCAAATTCAAAACTTTTAAGTTGATTTGCTGCATCTGGTCATTTTGAAGAAACAAAAATGAAATACACAATTTTCTTGTAAGGTCTTTTTTCATAATATAACTTCAAATATGCAAAAAAAATAAATTTTAAACATGCCAAGATAGAATCTCAACTCTGAACGATGTCTACCTATACAAGTGGGGACTTTCTGAACGATCTCTACCTATACAAGTGGGGACTCACAATAGCCTGCAATGGAGCTGTGTGTGTGTGTGTGTGTGTACAGTGAAGTGAACTGGCAGTGAAGTCTGTCTTCATTATGTAACTATATATATATATATATATATATATATATATATATATATATATATATATATATATATATAGTATATTATATATTATGCCTTTTATCATTCATAATATTATTTCTCTTATTTAAAGCTTATTTTCTCTCTTCATAGATACTTTCTATGCTTGGTTATGCAGTCCCTTTAGGGTTTATGGGATTAATCAAACAGAAATAGCTCTTTAAGGTAACAATTTCAGGTGACCTATATTTAGTATAGAGTAAAGCATACTTTAAACAGTGAATAATGATTTTATTAATCAAAATGAACTTCGCGTCCCCAGTTGGATGGTAAAGAACGATACGTGTTTGGTTGCTTTGTACATTTCTTGCCATCACAAACACACTGTAAAGATTTTGGAGGTCAATCTCAAAATGTTATGTAGACTTGCTGCACTGAACATTTTTAGTTGGTTCAGTTGAAATATATGAAGTAGGGATGTTCATTTAACATTTTGTTTTCTGACTGACAGCTGATGCTTGTTAACCAGTCAGATCAGTTAACTGACATGATTTGAAGGTTAGATTAGAATTAAATGGAATTAGAATAGATAATAGTCTGTGACCGATTCAAATACCTCAAACATGTAGACTTACATGTGCAAATAGCAGCATAAACAACAGAACATGAGGATTCACACACCGTCACGTCAAGCACCCGCAGTACTTCTGTGAACACAGTAAACCAGAATAAAACTGTATATATAACTGTATATATAATAAATAGGCCAACTTAAATGAACAATTAACAAAACTAAAGTGCAATAAATAATAAACGCTTTAGGGTCTGTTTACACGACATCATTTTCAACTGACAACTGAAAACGTTTTGGCCGTTCATTTCAACGAAAATGCCATTTTGGGGGCCTGACAATGCAAGCTTTTGAAAACGAGTTTTAAAGTGCAAGGTTTTGAAAATGATGCCTTTACCATCTGCATGTAAACAAGATAAATGTGAATTTGTGAAATTGGTATGTCATTCCAACCCGGTCACACTAAATGCAGCGAAGCATGTATCATTCCTAGTTTGCACCCGCGCAAAGCGGACTTTTCCCTCCACAGATGCACGTCGGTTAACTAAGAAATACACTTGCGCTCCCCGGGGCGGTTCAGCGCAAAGAGGAGGCGTGTTCCGGCGCAAACGTTCCCTCATGCTATTTTACAGGTTTAGAAAACAATTGCGCCACTGACCGAAAAAAACAAACAGTTTAAAGTCAGTGGCGCGTTGCGCATGTTATTCATATGCTATTTTAAGGGCGCATGCTTGGCCATAATCAATGTAGCGTGTGCACAACATACACTTTTATTCTCTCATCTACACAGAAGCAGCAGTTCTCATTTTTGCAAATCATACATTATTACGATAGAACGATAGAACGATAGATAGATAGATAGATAGATAGATAGATAGATAGATAGATAGATAGATAGATAGATAGATAGATAGATAGATAGATAGTTTATTATAAAAGCATACATCTAGCTCACACATTTACCCAAATTATCATACGCCTGTTTAATGTTTAACCAAAGTTAATTTGGGTGTGTTTCTCCATCCCCAACGTCCCTGACGAGAACGTCGGTCTCCTCGGCTGTGAACCGCTCCTGGCGTGCGCCTGGCAAATCCGCCGTTATAACAGGACTCCGCTATAGAACAAGCGCGCCTGCTCTCAAAGGGAATGTGAATGTGTCTGTTTATTTCACGTTACGCCCAAACCACACCTATGAATAATGAAGCTACTTCAGACCAACCCATTTTAGATTTGTGCCGGGCGCAAGAGTCATTTATCCCGCCGGGAAAATAGCAACAGCGCCGAGATCCGCCCACAAAGTTACTTGCGCTTTGACACTTGCGTTTCAGATCGTTAAAATAGGGCCCATTGTGTTTATTGTGCAATTTATACGCGGAAATGAGTTTTTACGTGTATGTGATACGCATGGGTGGGTTTAGGGTAGGTTTAGTAGTGGTGTGTATTATGTAATATGTATTATGTTTGGTTAGGATTAGTGTTGTAGGGTGTGTGTACACGCAATAAAGTGCGTATCATATGCATGTAAAAAACTAATTTTCGCATAAAACATTGCACGATAAACAATGCGTGCTATAGAGATGCATGTTCATGAGATCAGGCTGGTCATGCACAAGTATATAACATGTTCACATGTGTACTTATCATCAGGTGTTCACATGGTCATGAGTATTATGTGTTTGCCGTTTTTTTTTTTTTTTTTTACAAAGTGAACTACTGGCCTGGCTTGCATAATACAGCCCTTTTAGTGTTTATAGGGTTTGTTTGTAAACAATGTTATAGTTGTATTTAACAATATTTTACATTTTGCACGCAGTTGTGTAGTGTATTACTTTAGTTTGAAAATTACTTGCATTATCTTTTTAACTGTTAAATTCTCATTAATTTCTCTTTCATTATGCTTAGATGAGGTTAAATCTTGGCTTGCTCAAAACTTTTTGTCTTTAAATGAAGACAAAACTGAGGTGATCGTTTTTGGCCGGGGGTGAATAGAGCAGAAATATTGCTTTAAGGTAACAATTGCAGGTCACCACACAAGTTAAACTGTACATGATCTAGACTCTAGATAAATATAATGCGACCGCAGCAGTAAGTCAGGGGAATGCTTATATTTATTCCTTTGGTTTCAATTTTGAACATGTTGCCGTTCTTTTTAAAAAGGTACACATTTTAATACAATTATAAAATGATATAACATGATTTGATACTGTATATTAGCAGCAATTACGGTACACATTTTTCACTTTAGCAACAAAGTGGAGACCCTCTTTTCTGTAATGAAAGACCAATCTTATGGGTTGTGGTCTCTCAGACATTGGCAAATAAAAATAGATAAATACTTTGTTTCCCTTTGGACTTAAATTACACTTGATACTGGGCATCATTACATTTTTCCCCTGACTGACAGGGGATGCTTGTAACCCGATCATAATCTGTTATCCGACAAGATTAGAATGTTATATTCTAATTAAATTAAATTAGAATGTATGTATTTCTCAATACTTATCACTTCTTCCAAAGCTCTTCACTCCCATTGTCTTAACCAACTTTCAGCTTCACTGCAGTTAATTTCACATTTAAAACACATTAAAACTACCAGAACACATCATTCATGTCTCAAATTAAGTCATTCTTTCAGAACTGTGAAGGTTTCAGCCAACAAACATAAATTAAATATACAAAACAAAACACACACAAACAACAGGCAGCAATATGCACTATTTTCTGCTGTTCAGAATTCAATGCAGTTTATGTTACATGGTTCATGTTTACATTAATATACAAAATAATTTCCTTTTGTTTAGATGGTGATGAAATTGAAATACTAAGGGCCCTATCTTGCACCCAGCGCAATTGCCTTTGTACACAGACGCATGTATCATTCCTATTTTGCACCCGCGCAAAGCGCGCTTTTCCCTCCACAGAAGCACGTCGCTAAACTAGGGAATGAACTTGCGCTCCCTGGGCGGATCAGCGCAAAAAAGGAGGCGTGTTTCGGCGCAAACGTTCCTTCATGCTATTTTGCAGGTTTAGAAAACAATTGCGCCACAAACCAGGAAAAAATAGTTTAAAGTCAGTGGCGCGTTGCGCATGTTATTCATATGCTATTTTAAGGGCGCATGCTTGGCCATCAATGTAGCGTGTGCACAACGCGCATACACTTTGATTCTCTCGTCTACACAGAGCAGCAGTTTTCATTTTTGCAAATCATACATTATTACGATAGATAGATAGATAGATAGATAGATAGATAGATAGATAGATAGATAGATAGATAGATAGATAGATAGACAATTTATTATAAAAACATACATCTAGCTTACACATTTACCCAAATTATCATACGCCTTTTTAACCGAAGTTAATTTGGGTGTGTTTCTCCATCCCCAACGTCCCTGACGAGAGCGTTGCTCTCCTTGGCTGTCAACCGCTCCTGGCGCGCGCCTGGCAAATCCGCCGTTAGAATACGAATCCGCTTTAGAACAAGGGCGCCTGCTCTTAAAGGGAATGTGAGATGACCCTCTGATTGGTTTATTTCACGTTACGCCCAAACCACACCTATGAATAATGAAGCTACTTCAGACCAACCCATTTTACATTTGCGCCTGGCGCAAGTGTCATTTATCCCGCCGGGAAAATAGCAACAGCGCCAAGACCCGCCCACAAAGTTACTTGTGCTTTGCGCTTTGACACTTGCGTTTCAGATCGTTAAAATAGGGCCCTAAGACTTGTGTATGTGTTTAGTTACATCTTCATTTTTCTGATTTTTTTTTTCAAAAAAGAATATTCAGAATATATATCAATGTGGTGTACGGTAGAAATATTGCACATTTCAGTCTAGCTTAGGTTTTTAAATTAAATAACACAGTCTTGGAAAAATATGTAAGCGTGTGCAAATAAGCCTGTATAGTAAATCAAGTTCTGTTGGTCTTTGTGTTTAAGTGAGAAATTAATTCATTTAAAAAGATCTCAATGTTTATAAGATCTTTCAATTATGTTTAACAGTTTTGAGGGTATAAAAGAGTGTATAAAAATGGGCTCTGAGTTTTGGCAGTGGTTGTGTCTAAGTGAAATATGTAGTTTGGAAGATGTAGTCACTGAATGCATTAATACAACATTGAATGACACAGACATTTGCAACACTTCTACAGTAATACCGTATTAAAATATATTCAGAATCTAAAAAATTAAATACTATCAAAACAATTAGATGTAGCTGAACACATACAGGTATTAATCTTTCAGTTTCATCACCATCTATAAAAAGGGGAAACTTGGGGGGAAATGTGTACTGTACTGTAAACAATGAACATGTGACAAAATGTTGTGAATTCTGAACAACAGAAAACAGCAGAAATATGTTATAATGCTACCTGTTATTTGTGTTTTTTTATTTAACGTGTGTTTTTTGGGTAAAACCTTTTCTAGTGTTCTGGAAGAATGAGTTGACCTGAGACATGAATGAAGTTTCAGTGCATTTTGAATGTGAAATGAACTGCTGTCAAGCTGTAAGTTGGTTTGGAGAAGATATCATAGTCTTTTAACCTGATATCATTTAAGATATCATTTAAGACTGTGGTATAAATGATTGAATGATTTAACTATAACTCATTATTATCCTTGATATTCTAAAATAGGTATGTTTCATGTGTATGTAGACTCTAGTGTGTGTGAATTGAGTTGTTGCACTTCCCCCCACACACAATTTACATATCAATGCAGGAAGGCCTGAAAGGCCAGTGTTTGTCTCAGGTGAGAAAACAGGCCAACAACCCTCACAGTACTGTTACCAATATATGTGCAACTTCTCAAATAAACTAAAATAAACTAGAGAAAACACTGGGATTTACCCTGCCAAATTAAATTATATTACAGGTTTTTACAATTGCTAGGACACATTTCTCAATATTTAGGTACATTTTCAAAACTCTTCACTCAGTTCTCCTAACCAACTTACAGCTTGACAGCAGTTCATTTCACATTCAAAATGCACTGAAACTTCATTCATGTCTCAGATCAACTCATTCTTCCAGAACACTAGAAAAGGTTTCACCCATACACTTAGTGCATTTTGAATGTGAAATGAACTGCTGTCAAGCTGGAAGTTGGTTTGGAGAAGATATCATGGTCTTTTAACCTGATATCATTTAAGATATCATTTAAGACTGTGCTATGAATGATTGAATGATTTAACTATAACTCATTATTATCCTTGATATTCTAAAATAGGTATGTTTCATGTGTATGTAGACTCTAGTGTGTGTGAATTGAGTTGTTGCACTTCCCCCCACACACAATTTACATATCAATGCAGGAAGGCCTGAAAGGCCAGTGTTTGTCTCAGGTGAGAAAACAGGCCAACAACCCTCACAGTACTGTTACCAATATATGTGCAACTTCTCAAATAAACTAAAATAAACTAGAGAAAACACTGGGATTTACCCTGCCAAATTAAATTATATTACAGGTTTTTACAATTGCTAGGACACATTTCTCAATATTTAGGTACATTTTCAAAACTCTTCACTCAGTTCTCCTAACCAACTTACAGCTTGACAGCAGTTCATTTCACATTCAAAATGCACTGAAACTTCATTCATGTCTCAGATCAACTCATTCTTCCAGAACACTAGAAAAGGTTTCACCCATACACTTAGTGCATTTTGAATGTGAAATGAACTGCTGTCAAGCTGTAAGTTGGTTTGGAGAAGATATCATGGTCTTTTAACCTGATATCATTTAAGATATCATTTAAGACTGTGCTATGAATGATTGAATGATTTAACTATAACTCATTATTATCCTTGATATTCTAAAATAGGTATTTTTCATGTGTATGTAGACTCTAGTGTGTGTGAATTGAGTTGTTGCACTTCCCCCCACACACAATTTACATATCAATGCAGGAAGGCCTGAAAGGCCAGTGTTTGTCTTAGGTGAGAAAACAGGCCAACAACCCTCACAGTACTGTTACCAATATATGTGCATCTTCTCAAATAAACTAAAATAAACTAGAGAAAACACTGGGATTTACCCTGCCAAATTAAATTAAATTACAGGGTTTTACAATTGCTAGGACACATTTCTCAATATTTAGGTACATTTTCAAAACTCTTCACTCAGTTCTCCTAACCAACTTACAGCTTGACAGCAGCTCATTTCACATTCAAAATGCACTGAAACTTCATTCATGTCTCAGATCAACTCATTCTTCCAGAACACTAGAAAAGGTTTCACCCATACACTTAGTGATACACTTTGCCACTCATAAAATAAAAAAACACAAACAACAGGAGCATTACACAATGTTTTCTTTTGTAAAATGCTTTCATAAAACAAGAATGACACTATGTACTGTTAATAATTCACTGCAGTTGAACCCAGTTATCATCTATGATAACATCATTGAGCAGGTGGATATAAGTATCTAGGTGTGGTCATTGATCGTTAATTTACTTGGAAAGCCCACATTGATTATCTTTGTTCAAAATTCTGGCAACGATTGTATTTTTTAAGAAGACTTAGGCTGTTTGGTGTAAATCAGAGAATTATGCAATTATTTTATTATGCCGTTTTAGGTAGTCTTTTAAATTATTGGATGCAAACTTGGTATGGCAATCTTTCGGTCCAATTAAAATCACAGCTTGCACGTCTTGTGAAAACTGCAATGAAAGTTATGGGTGTAAGAGAGTACTCATCACTTCAATCAATTTACGAATCGATGGTTATTAAAAATGCACAGACAATAGTGAGTGATTCAAGCCATCTTTTATTTCCAATGTGTCAGCTTCTGCCAT
Source organism: Scardinius erythrophthalmus (assembly GCF_964197995.2). Taxonomy (NCBI): domain Eukaryota; kingdom Metazoa; phylum Chordata; class Actinopteri; order Cypriniformes; family Leuciscidae; genus Scardinius; species Scardinius erythrophthalmus. Next base: position 9,315,154 of record NC_138241.1, on the reverse strand, counting down.
CAGGGAGATGGTATAGAGTCCCACTGAGTTAGAGTAACCGTTACAAAAAATCATTTATTCCTGTATCTATTAATATGTTAAATAGCAAGATGTAGTAATGTAGTCGTCTTTTTAAACTCTTTTTGGTTTGTGTGTGTATGTATATGTTGTGTACTAATGCAGCTATGAGTCCAAGACAGATTTACTGAAAAAGGGCAATAAAGTAAAGTATACTAACTAACTAACTTTTTAACATTACTGTACTAAAATATTCCTAAGTTTCCCCTTTTTTATAGGTGAACACTTGTGTTGGTGTTTAGTTACATCTAATTATTTTGATAATATTATATTTTAGAATCAGAATATCTATTTCAATGTGATATTACTGATATTACTTGTTATTTTTAACAGTTTAACAGTACTATTATTATTAACAGTTTTAAAAAGAGTATGTAAACATGTGCAAATTAGCCTGTATAGAACATAAAGTTCTGTTGGAGTTTGTGTTTAAGAATAATTCATGTAAATGGCACAAAATGCATTCAATGACATCTTTCAAAGCAGTGATCCACAGTTTAGCTCACATAGACGGATGGTGTGATCACTGTGTGAAGAGAGTTTTGAAAAAGTGACATTAGTATTGATAAACTGAAATTTTATTTGTGTTTGGAATAATCATTAATTTAGTGTCATTGTAAACCTAGTGCTAAGATTTTATATTTAAATATTATATTATGATATATACACACACTGATTTCAGAAAATCACTGGTAGTGTGAATGAACAGAAATCAAACAATCCCGGGACAAATTATCAGTGTATTTTCCGGAATCTCTGTGTGAATGGGGCTTATGTGAGCCAAACTGTGGATCATTTATTATTGCTTTGGCAAAAAAAATATTTATTTCTCACTTAACACAAACACCAACAGACATTTATGTTCTATACAGGCCAATTTGCAGATGTTTACATTCTCTAATCAAAACTGATGTTCAAAACCTAATATTTAAATATATTCTGAAAAAAAAAAAAAAAAAAAAAAAACTAAACACCTATAGAAGTGTTACTCTCAGTTTCATATTTTTGTACAGTATTGTAAACGTGGATAATGTAACATTAACTGCAGTGAACAGTAGATAGTGTAATTCTTGTTTTATTTATTTTTAAATACATTTTTACAAAAGAAAACTTTACAAAATAAATTTGGCAGGGTAAATCCCAGCGTTTTCTCTAGTTTATTTCAGTTTATTTGAGAAGTTGCACATATATTGGTAACAGTACTGTGAGGGTTGTTGGCCTGTTTTCTCACCTGAGACAAACACTGGCCTTTCAGGCCTTCCTGCATTGATATGTAAATTGTGTGTGGGGGGAAGTGCAACAACTCAATTCACACACACTAGAGCAGGGTTCACCAATCTTGGTCCTGGAGGGCCGCTGTCCTGCAGAGTTTAGCTCCAACCCCAATTAAACACACCTGAACCAGCTAATCAAGGTCTCACTAGGCATACTAGAAACTTTCAAACAGGTGTGTTGGAGCTGGTTGGAGCTAAACTCTGCAGGGACAGCGGCCCTCCAGGACCGAGATTGGTGAACCCTGCACTAGAGTCTACATACACATGAAAAATACCTATTTTAGAATATCAAGGATAATAATGAGTTATAGTTAAATCATTCAATCATTTATAGCACAGTCTTAAATGATATCTTAAATGATATCAGGTTAAAAGACCATGATATCTTCTCCAAACCAACTTACAGCTTGACAGCAGTTCATTTCACATTCAAAATGCACTAAGTGTATGGGTGAAACCTTTTCTAGTGTTCTGGAAGAATGAGTTGATCTGAGACATAAATGAAGTTTCAGTGCATTTTGAATGTGAAATGAACTGCTGTCAAGCTGTAAGTTGGTTAGGAGAACTGAGTGAAGAGTTTTGAAAATGTACCTAAATATTGAGAAATGTGTCCTAGCAATTGTAAAAACCTGTAATATAATTTAATTTGGCAGGGTAAATCCCAGTGTTTTCTCTAGTTTATTTTAGTTTATTTGAGAAGTTGCACATATATTGGTAACAGTACTGTGAGGGTTGTTGGCCTGTTTTCTCACCTGAGACAAACACTGGCCTTTCAGGCCTTCCTGCATTGATATGTAAATTGTGTGTGGGGGGAAGTGCAACAACTCAATTCACACACACTAGAGTCTACATACACATGAAACATACCTATTTTAGAATATCAAGGATAATAATGAGTTATAGTTAAATCATTCAATCATTTATACCATAGTCTTAAATGATATCTTAAATGATATCAGGTTAAAAGACTATGATATCTTCTCCAAACCAACTTACAGCTTGACAGCAGTTCATTTCACATTCAAAATGCACTGAAACTTCATTCATGTCTCAGATCAACTCATTCTTCCAGAACACTAGAAAAGGTTTTACCCAAAAAACACACGTTAAATAAAAAAAAAAAAACACAAATAACAGGTAGCATTATAACATATTTCTGCTGTTTTCTGTTGTTCAGAATTCACAGCATTTTATGTCACATGTTCATTGTTTACAGTACAGTACACATTTCCCCCCAAGTTTCCCCTTTTTATAGATGGTGATGAAACTGAAAGATTAATACCTGTATGTGTTCAGCTACATCTAATTGTTTTGATAGTATTTAATTTTTTAGATTCTGAATATATTTTAATATGGTATTACTGTAGAAGTGTTGCCAATGTCTGTGTCATTCAATGTTGTATTAATGCATTCAGTGACTACATCTTCCAAACTACATATTTCACTTAGACACAACCACTGCCAAAACTCAGACCCCATTTTTATACACTCTTTTATACGCTCAAAACTGTTAAACATAATTGAAAGATCTTATAAACATTGAGATCTTTCAATTTAAATGAATTAATTTCTCACTTAAACACAAAGACCAACAGAACTTGATTTATTATACAGGCTTATTTGCACATGCTTACATATTTTTCCAAGACTGTGTTATTTAATTTAAAAACCTAAGCTAGACTGAAATGTGCAATATTTCTACCGTATACCACATTGATATATATTCTGAATATTCTTTTTTGAAAAAAATCTGAAAAATGAAGATATAACTAAACACATACACAGGTCTTAGTCTTTCAATTTCATCACCATCTATACAAAAGGAAATAATTTTGTACATTAATGTAAACATGAACCATGTAACATAAACTGCATTGAATTCTGAACAGCAGAAAATAGTGCATATTGCTGCCTGTTGTTTGTCTGTGTTTTGTTTTGTATATTTAATTTATGTTTGTTGGCTGAAACCTTCACAGTTCTGAAAGAATGACTTAATTTGAGACATGAATGATGTGTTCTGGTAGTTTTAATGCGTTTTAAATGTGAAATTAACTGCAGTGAAGCTGAAAGTTGGTTAAGACAATGGGAGTGAAGAGCTTTGGAAGAAGTGATAAGTATTGAGAAATACATACATTCTAATTTAATTTAATTAGAATATAACATTCTAATCTTGTCGGATAACAGATTATGATCGGGTTACAAGCATCCCCTTTCAGTCAGGGGAAAAATGTAATGATGCCCAGTATCAAGTGTAATTTAAGTCCAAAGGGAAACAAAGTATTTATTTTATTTTTATTACTGCCAATGTCTGAGAGACCACAACCCATAAGATTGGTCTTTCATTACAGAAAAGAGGGTCTCCACTTTGTTGCTAAAGTGAAAAATGTGTACCGTAATTGCTGCTAATATACAGTATCAAATCATGTTATATCATTTTATAATTGTATTAAAATGTGTACCTTTTTAAAAAGAACGGCAACATGTTCAAAATTGAAACCAAAGGAATAAATATAAGCATTCCCCTGACTTACTGCTGCGGTCGCATTATATTTATCTAGAGTCTAGATCATGTACAGTTTAACTTGTGTGGTGACCTGCAATTGTTACCTTAAAGCAATATTTCTGCTCTATTCACCCCCGGCCAAAAACGATCACCTCAGTTTTGTCTTCATTTAAAGACAAAAAGTTTTGAGCAAGCCAAGATTTAACCTCATCTAAGCATAATGAAAGAGAAATTAATGAGAATTTAACAGTTAAAAAGATAATGCAAGTAATTTTCAAACTAAAGTAATACACTACACAACTGCGTGCAAAATGTAAAATATTGTTAAATACAACTATAACATTGTTTACAAACAAACCCTATAAACACTAAAAGGGCTGTATTATGCAAGCCAGGCCAGTAGTTCACTTTGTAAAAAAAAACTAAAAAAAACGGCAAACACATAATACTCATGACCATGTGAACACCTGATGATAAGTACACATGTGAACATGTTATATACTTGTGCATGACCAGCCTGATCTCATGAACATGCATCTCTATAGCACGCATAGTTTATCGTGCAATGTTTTATGCGAAAATTAGTTTTTTACATGCATATGATACGCACTTTATTGCGTGTACACACACCCTACAGCACTAATCCTAACCAAACATATAATACATATTACATATTACACACCACTACTAAACCTACCCTAAACCCACCCATGCGTATCACATACACGTAAAAACTCATTTCCGCGTATAAATTGCACAATAAACACAATGGGCCCTATTTTAACGATCTGAAACGCAAGTGTCAAAGCGCAAAGCGCAAGTAACTTTGTGGGCGGATCTCGGCGCTGTTGCTATTTTCCCGGCGGGATAAATGACTCTTGCGCCCGGCGCAAATCTAAAAGGGGTTGGTCTGAAGTAGCTTCATTATTCATAGGTGTGGTTTGGGCGTAACGTGAAATAAACCAATCAGAGCGTCATCTCACATTCCCTTTGAGAGCAGGCGCGCTTGTACTATAGCGGAGTCCTATTATAACGGCGGATTTGCCAGGCGCACGCGAGGAGCGGTTCACAGCCGAGGAGACCGACGTTCTCGTCAGGGACGTTGGGGATGGAGAAACACACCCAAATTAACTTCGGTTAAACGTTAAACAGGCGTATGATAATTTGGGTACATGTGTAAGCTAGATGTATGCTTTTATAATAAACTATCTATCTATCTATCTATCTATCTATCTATCTATCTATCGTAATAATGTATGATTTGCAAAAATAAGAACTGCTGCTTCTGTGTAGATGAGAGAATAAAAGTGTATGTTGTGCACACGCTACATTGATTATGGCCAAGCATGCGCCCTTAAAATAGCATATGAATAACATGCGCAACGCGCCACTGACTTTAAACTGTTTTTTTTCGGTCAGTGGCGCAATTGTTTTCTAAACCTGTAAAATAGCATGAGGGAACGTTTGCGCCGGAACACGCCTCCTCTTTGCGCTGAACCGCCCCGGGGAGCGCAAGTGTATTTCTTAGTTAACCGACGTGCGTCTGTGGAGGGAAAAGTCCGCTTTGCGCGGGTGCAAAATAGGAATGATACATGCGTTGCTGTACAAAGTCAATTGCGCTGGGTGCGAGATAGGGCCCATTGTGTGCTATAGAGAAGCATTTAGTGTGACCGGGTTGGAATGACGTACCAATTTCACAAATTCCCGTTTATGTTGTTTACATGCAGATGGTAAAGGCATCATTTTCAAAACCTTGCACTTTAAAACTCGTTTTCAAAAGCTTGCATTGTCAGGCCCCCAAAATGGCATTTTCGTTGAAATGAACGGCCAAAACGTTTTCAGTTTTCAGTTGAAAATGATGTTGTGAGACCCTAAAGCGTTTATTATTTATTGCACTTTAGTTTTGTTAATTGTTCATTTAAGTTGGCCTATTTATTATATATACAGTTATATATACAGTTTTATTCTGGTTTACTGTGTTCACAGAAGCACTGCGGGTGTTTGATGTGACGGTGTGTGAATCCTCATGTTCTGTTGTTTATGCTGCTATTTGCACATGTAAGTCTACATGTTTGAGGTATTTGAATCGGTCACAGACTATTATCTATTCTAATTCCATTTAATTCTAATCTAACCTTCAAATCATGTCAGTTAACTGATCTGACTGGTTAACAAGCATCAGCTGTCAGTCAGAAAACAAAATGTTAAATGAACATCCCTACTTCATATATTTCAACTGAACCAACTAAAAATGTTCAGTGCAGCAAGTCTACATAACATTTTGAGATTGACCTCCAAAATCTTTACAGTGTGTTTGTGATGGCAAGAAATGTACAAAGCAGCCAAACACGTATCGTTCTTTACCATCCAACTGGGGACGCGAAGTTCATTTTGATTAATAAAATCATTATTCACTGTATAAAGTATGCTTTACACTACACTAAATATAAGTCACCTGAAATTGTTACCTTAAAGAGCTATTTCTGTTTGATTAATCCCATAAACCCTAAAGGGACTGCATAACCAAGCATAGAAAGTATCTATGAAGAGAGAAAGTAAGCTTTAAATAAGAGAAATAATATTATGAATGATAAAAGGCATAATATATCATATACTATATATATATATATATATATATATATATATATATATATATATATATATATATATAGTTACATAATGAAGACAGACTTCACTGCCACACACACACACACACACACAGCTCCATTGCAGGCTATTGTGAGTCCCCACTTGTATAGGTAGAGATCGTTCAGAAAGTCCCCACTTGTATAGGTAGACATCGTTCAGAGTTGAGATTCCATCTTGGCATGTTTAAAATTTTTTTTTTGCATATTTGAAGTTATATTATGTAAAAAGACCTTACAAGAAAATTGTGTATTTCATTTTTGTTTCTTCAAAATGACCAGATGCAGCAAATCAACTTAAAAGTTTTGAATTTGATCTTCAAGAAAGGTCCACTGTTGGATGGTAACGAGCGACACATGTTTGGTTGCATTTAAATTGAGCAATATTTCAAACACTTAATATCTCTGTACATCAACATCCTAGAAACAAAGGAAACAAAAAAATAAGGACATGTCTACTGAATTTATTACAGTAGAAATTATGTTTTAATTAATATGCAGCCAATACTATCAGTTGCAATATCTTAATAATATAATAATAATTACATTATAATTATAACATTGAGTTGCAGATCCCCTCTTGTGTGTGTGCAATGGCACATAACAATGACAAGTAAATTGTTAGGGACTGCATAACCAAGCTTAGAAAGTATCTCTGAAGAGAGAGCGTTAAATAAGAAAAATAATATTATGAATGATAAGAGGATATTCTCGCCTCTGATTTTGAACTGTTGCTGCCGGTGTCACGATTTTGGGTTTGTTCTTGTCATGTTTTTGTGTCATGTCATGTTTCCATGTCTGTCATGTGATTCCCTGTTTGTCATGTGATCCTGCCATGTGTCTTGTCATTGGTTAATTGTGTGATCACTGTTCATCACAGGTGTCCCTTGTCTTGTCATTAGTCTTTGTATTTAGCCCTCATGTTTTCCATGTGTCTTTGTAAAGTATTGTTTCCTGTAGACCACTGTTTGTAAGTCTTTGTTCATGTTCTGGTTTTTTAGTTTTTTTTCATGCCACACCATGTTTTTGTTTTATCTTTGCTTTTGTTTGTAATAAACTGCACTTGGGTTCTCATTTACACTTGCCTTCAGTGGATCCTTATTACAGCCGGGCCGTCTGTATTTTTTACCCCGTTGTAGCAATAAATTATAGTTACAAAATAAAGACAGACTTAACTGTTCACACACATACACACACAGTTCCATTGCAGGCTATTGTGAGTCCCCACTTGTATAGGTAGAGATCGTTCAGAAAGTCCCCACTTGTATAGGTAGACATCGTTCAGAGTTGAGATTCCATCTTGGCATGTTTAAGGTTTTTTTTTTTTGCGTATTTGAAGTTATATTATGAAAAAAGACATTAAAAGAAAATTGTGTATTTCATTTTTGTTTCTTCAAAATGACCAGATGCAGCAAATCAACTTAAAAGTTTTGAATTTGATCTTCAAGAAAGGTCCACTGTTGGATGGTAACGAGCGACATACAGTATGTTTGGTTGCATTTAAATTGAGCAATATTTCAAACACTGAATATCTCTGTACATCAACATCCTAGAAACAAAGGAAATAGAAAAAAATGACATGTCTATTGATTTTATTAGAGTAGAAATTAAGTTTTAATTAATAGGCCAAATAAAGCAATAACCACAACATAAAGCTTCTGATGTTTTATATTGCTTTCATTGTAAGTGTTATGATATTCTGTATTATTTGTTGGTATGGAACTGCTACTGAGGTACAGAAGAAATTATTAAGAAAAGTAGTCACAAGTAAATTGTTAGGGACTGCATAATCAAGCTTAGAAAGTATCTCTGAAGAGAGAGCGTTAAATAAGAAAATTAATATTATGAATGATAAGAGGATATTCTCGCCTCTGCTTTTGAAATGTTGCCGTCGGGCCGTCTGTATTTTTTACCCCGTTGTAGATTTAAATGGTCTTTCCTTAAAAAAATCATTTTTTTATTTTTTGATAACTGATGGGTTATGTATATATATATATTAGGGTGCATCAAATTTGAATGGGAAATTTTAATTTCAAAATATCAATTTGGCTGGCATTGCATTTTGTTCCAATTAACATAAAAATGACTTTTGCAAAGTTTTGAGGAATTCCATTGAGATTTAGGGGTGCCACCTAACACATGAACTTTGGCGAAATTTCAAAAAATGTGCAATTTTTAGTCTAATTGCCAAAAGGTTGACCTGGAAATGTTGAGTACAGTGAACTTTTATACAGTAACATGTTCTATAGGGTTATCAAAGTAAAAGTTGTTTGTTTGAACCCTTTGGGCAACTTGGGCATTTCTCAGAATTCAACTTTCAAGATTCTCCATTCATTTTTCCTATAGACAAAATGAATGGAGGTCAATGGGACATGTTCACGTGGCATTACCCTGTTAATTTACTGTAACAATTACAATGCTACTCTCAATACACATGAGACATCTACAGTGGGGAGAACAAGTATTTGATACACTTCAGATTTATCAGGTTTTCCCACTTACAAAGCATGTAGAAGTCTGTAATTTTTATCATAGGTACTCTTCAACTGTGAGTGATGGAATCTAAAACAGAAATCCAGAAAATCACATTGTATGATTTTTAAGTAATTAATTTGCATTTTATTGCATGACATAAGTATTTGATACATCAGAAAAGCAGAACTTTGGTACAGAAACCTTTGTTTGCAATTACAGAGATCATACGTTTCCTGTAGTTCTTGACCAGGTTTGCACACACTGCAGGAATTTTGTCCCACTCCTCCATACAGACCTTCTCCAGATCCTTCAGGTATCGGGGCTGTCGTTGGGCAATACAGACTTTCAGCTCCCTCCAAACATTTTGTATTGGGTTCAGGTCTGGAGGCTGACTTGGCCACTCCAGGACCTTGAGATGCTTCCTACGGAGCCACTCCTTAGTTGCCCTGGCTGTGTGTTTCGGCCAATCTTCAATGCTCTTACTGAGGGAAGGAGGTTGTTGACCAAGATATCGCGATACATGGCCCCATCCATCCTCCCCTCAATACGGTGCAGTCGTCCTGTCCCCTTTGCAGAAAAGCATCCCCAAAGAATGATGTTTCCACCTCCATGCTTCACGGTTGGGATGGTGTTCTTGGGGTGGTACTCATCCTTCTTCTTCCTCCAAACACAGCGAGTGGAGTTTAGACCAAAAAGCTCTATTTCTCTCTCATCAGACCACATGACCTTCTCCCATTCCTCCTCTGGATCATCCAGATGGTCATTGGCAAACTTCAGACGGGCCTGGACATGCGCTGGCTTGAGCAGGGGGACCTTGTGTGCGCTGCAGGATTTTAATTCATGACGGCGTAGTGTGTTACTAATGGTTTTCTTTGAGACTGTGGTCCCAGCTCTCTTCAGGTCATTGACCAGGTCCTGCCGTGTAGTTCTGGGCTGATCCCTCACCTTCCTCATGATCATTGATGCCCCACGAGGTGAGATCTTGCATGGTGCCCCAGACCGAGGGAGATTGACCGTCACCTAGAACTTATTCCATTTTCTAATAATTGCACCCAGCCTAGCATCCCAGCCTTGTGCAGGTCTACAATTTTATCCCTGATGTCCTTACACAGCTCTCTGGTCTTGGCCATTGTGGAGAGGTTGGAGTCTGTTTGATTGAGTGTGTGGATGGGTGTCTTTTATTCAGGTTCTGAATTTTTGTTTTAGATTCCTTCTCTCACAGTTGAAGTGTACCTATGATAAAAATTACAGACCTCTACATGCTTTGTAAGTGGGAAAACCTGCATAATCGCCAGTGTATCAAATACTTGTTCTCCCCACTGTATACTCCGAATATGTCATTGTCCACTCTAGAATACTGTTGATGTTAAGCTTAATAGTTTAGCTAACATAGATAGCAAACTGTGGTTAGCAAACTGTTGCTAGCTAACGTTAGCTAGATGTAATGAGCACCAAATACCTATAAATATGACTTAAATGACTTATGATAAATAAGTATACAAAGACAAAATTACAGATAATTATGTAATAATACATACCCAACACAGAAAGATCACCTCAAACAGAAAGATAATCTCAGTTTTCTTGAGCTGTAGTATTGTTTACCTCAGATCTCCATTGTGACCATTGAGCACTGTTAAGCACTTTATCCAACGAAACCAGATGTGCGGTGGCACCCCTAAATCATCATGTACTGGAAAAATATTTTGCATGTGTTGTTTCTACATATATTGGAACATTTTTAGCACCCAGCCATATCAAAATTCAAGAATTGTGTTTTTTGATGCACCCTAATATATATATATATATATATATATATATATATATATATATATATATATATATTGTATATATAGTTACATAATGAAGGCAGACTTCGCTGCCAGTTCACTTCACTGTTCACACACACACAGCTCCATTGCAGCCTATGAGAGTCCCCACTTGTATAGGTAGAGATCGTTCAGAGTTTCAGGTCCCCACTTGGCATGTTTTTTTTAAAATAAAAAAATGCATATTGGAAGTTATATTATGAAAAAGGAGCTTAAAAGAAAATTTTGTATGTCATTTTTGTTTCTTCAAAATGACCAGAAACACTAGTCCCCTCTTGGCCAGTGTAGAGCGATAGTCCCCTGTTAGTAATATAGACATGTATGCGTGTGTGTGTGTGTGTGTGTGTGAACACACACACACACACACACACACACACACACACACACACACACTCAGAGTTTATGAGTTTAGAGTTTATAAGTGTATAAATTGATGAGTTTATAAGTGTAAGAGTTTTTGAGTTTAGAGTTTATACGTTTTAAATGAGTTTAGAGTTTATAAGTTTTAATGAGTTTAAGAGTTCAGAGTTTATTAATTTATGAGTTTAAGAGTTCATAAGTCTATGAATTCATGAGTTTATAAGTTAATTAGTTTATAAGTGTATGAGTTTAGAGTTTATTAGTTTAAATGAGTCTCAATGGCTCATATAGTATATAGAATGGCAGTTTGGTTTAGTCTTCAAGGTGTTTAGATTTAAATTTTGTCAGTTTGAATTTTTTAGAACTCCCCAATGTAAGTCAATGGGAGTTTTTGAATGAGTTTTTTCGAGTTTTGATCGTCATTTTTAGGAAAACCGTAAGTCCGATCAGTCTGAAAAGATATAGCAACGCGAGTCAGATCAGTTTGAGTGTCTGTGCCGAGTTTGGAGTATGTGGAGTTAAAGCTCTAGGAGGAGTTTGAGTTGTAAATTTTTAGGGTCAGAAGAATAATAATAATAATAAGTTTAAATAGGATTTCAGTAAGTTGGCTCTCTCAAGCCAACTTAACTAGATTAAAAAGTTCGTCGAGACAAACTTTAAGTTGGCTTGAGAAAGTTTGTACTGGAAAGTTTGAAGTTTAAAGTAGTTTGAAGATTAAAGTAGTTTGAAGTTTAATTTAGTTTAAAGTTTAATTTAGTTTAAAGTTTAAATTAGTCTAAAGTTTAAATTAGTTTGAAGTTTAAATTAGTTTAAAGTTTAAATTAGTCTAAAGTTTAAATTAGTTTGAAGTAAATTAGTTTAAAGATTAAAGTAGTTTAAAGTTTAAATTAGTTTGAAGTTAAAATTAGCTTAAAGTTTTAATTAGTTTAAAGTTTAAAGTAGTTTAAAGTTAAAAAGTTGTTGGGGGTTTTCTAGTGGGTTGCTAAGGTGTTCTGGGTGGTTGCTAGGCGGTTGCTAGGGTGTTCTGGGTGGTTGCTATGGTGTTGCTATGCGGTTGCTAAGGTTTTTGGGTGGTTGTTAGGGTGTTGCTTGGTGGTTGCTAGGGTGTTTTGGGTGGTTGCTAGGGTGTTTTGGATGGTTGCTAGGGTGTTCTGGGTGGTTGCTATGGTGTTGCTAGGCAGTTGCTAAGGTATTTTTGGTGGTTGCTAGGGTTTTCTGGGTGGTTGCTAGGGTGTTCTGGGTGGTTGTTAGGGTGTTGCTAAGCGGTTGCTAGGGTATTTTTGGTGGTTGCTAGGGTGTTGCTAGGCAGTTGCTAAGGTATGTTGGTGGTTGCTAGGCTGTTGCTAGGGTGTTCTGGGTGGTTGCTATGGTGTTGCTAGGCGGTTGCTAAGGTATTTTGGGTGGTTGCTAGGGTGTTGCTAGGTGGTTGCTAGGGTGTTCTGGGTGGTTGCTAGGGTGTTGCTGGGCGGTTGCTAGGGTGATCTGGGTGGTTGCTAGGGTGTTGCTAGGCAGTTGCTAGGGTATTCTGGGTGGTTGCTAGGGTGTTCTGGGTGGTTGCTAGGTGGTTGCTAGGGTGTTTTAGGTGGTTGCTAGGCGGTTGCTAGGGTGTTCTGGGTGGTTGCTATGCTGTTGCTAGGCGGTTGCTAGGGTATTCTGGGTGGTTGCTAGGCAGTTGCTAGGGTGTTTTGGGTGGTTGCTATGCTGTTGCTAGGCGGTTGCTAGGGTATTCTGGGTGGTTGCTAGGCAGTTGCTAGGCGGTTGCTAGGGTATTCTGGGTGGTTGCTAGGCAGTTGCTAGGCGGTTGCTAGGGTGTTCTGGGTGGTTGCTATGCTGTTGCTAGGCGGTTGCTATGGTATTCTGGGTGGTTGCTATGCTGTTGCTAGGCGGTTGCTAGGGTATTCTGGGTGGTTGCTAGGCGGTTGCTAGGGTGTTCTGGGTGGTTGCTATGGTGTTGCTAGGCGGTTGCTAAGGTATTCTGGGCGGTTACTAGGCGGTTGCTAGGGTGTTCTGGGCGGTTGCTATGGTGTTGCTAGGTGGTTGGTAGTTGTCACAGATGGTTACTATGGAGTCTTTATAGAGTTCTTAGCATGATCTTGGCATGATATAGCACTTAACTACTCGTTATTAGCATGTAGCTATTCAGTGCTAGCATGTGTAGCATGTTGGAAGTGCTGTTTGCTAGCATGAGTCAAAAGAGCCAAACCTCATCTCTATACGATGTTCTGATACAGAGATATAGGTCTTGCAAAACGGTTGCTAGGGTACTCAAGTTTGGTTGCTATGGAGTTGCTTGGGAGCTGGAAGCTTTAAACTAAAGAAGTGGTTTGAAGTTTAAAGTAGTTTACGAGAATTTGAGTTTTGAGTTTATAAGTTTAAATGAGTTTAGAGTTTAAGTTTAAATGAGTTTAGTGTGTGTGTGTGTGTGTGTGTGTGTGTGTGTGTGTGTGTGTGTGTGTGTGTGTGTGTGTGTGTGTGTGTGTTCACACACACACACACACACACACACACACACACACTCAGAGTTTATGAGTTTAGAGTTTATAAGTGTATAAATTGATGAGTTTATAAGTGTAAGAGTTTTTGAGTTTAGAGTTTATACGTTTTAAATGAGTTTAGAGTTTATAAGTTTAAATGAGTTTAAGAGTTCAGAGTTTATTAATTTATGAGTTTAAGAGTTCATAAGTCTATGAATTCATGAGTTTATAAGTTAATTAGTTTATAAGTGTATGAGTTTAGAGTTTATTAGTTTAAATGAGTCTCAATGGCTCATATAGTATATAGAATGGCAGTTTGGTTTAGTCTTCAAGGTGTTTAGATTTAAATTTTGTCGGTTTGAATTTTTTAGAACTCCCCAATTTAAGTCAATGGGAGTTTTTGAATGAGTTTTTTCGAGTTTTGATCGTCATTTTTAGGAAAACCGTAAGTCCGATCAGTCTGAAAAGATATAGCAACACGAGTCAGATCAGTTTGAGTGTCTGTGCCGAGTTTGGAGTATGTGGAGTTAAAGCTCTAGGAGGAGTTTGAGTTGTAAATTTTTAGGGTCAGAAGAATAATAATAACTAGATGCAAAAGTTCGTCGAGACAAACTTTAAGTTGGCTTGAGAAAGTTTGGACCAGAACGCTTTTTGCTAGGCGGTTGCTAGGGTCTTTTGGGTGGTTGCTAGGCGGTTGCTAGGGTCTTTTGGGTGGTTGCTATGCTGTTTCTAGGCGGTTGCTAGGGTATTTTGGGTGGTTGCTAGGCGGTTGCTAGGGTGTTCTGGGTGGTTGCTATGGTGTTGCTAGGCGGTTGCTAGGGTGTTCTGGGTGGTTGCTATGGTGTTGCTAGGCGGTTGCTAGGGTATTCTTGGTGGTTGCTAGGCGGTTGCTAGGGTGTTCTGGGTGGTTGATATGGTGTTGCTAGGCGGTTGCTAAGGTATTCTGGGTGGTTGCTAGGCGGTTGCTAGGGTGTTCTGAGTGGTTGCTATGGTGTTGCTAGGGTGTTCTGGGTGGTTGCTAGGTGGTTGCTAGGGTGTTCTGGGTGGTTGCTATGGTGTTGCTAGGCGGTTGCTGGTGTATTCTGAGTGGTTGCTAGGCGGTTGCTAGGGTGTTGCTAGGCGGTTGCTAAGGTATTCTGGGTGGTTGCTAGGCGGTTGCTAGGGTGTTCTGAGTGGTTGCTATGCTGTTGCTAGGGTGTTCTGGGTGGTTGCTAGGCGGTTACTAGGGTGTTCTGGGTGGTTGCTATGGTGTTGCTAGGCGGTTGCTAGGGTATTCTGGGTGGTTGCTAGGCGGTTGCTAGGGTATTCTGGGTGGTTGCTAGGCGGTTGCTAGGGTGTTCTGGGTGGTTGCTATGGTGTTGCTAGGCGGTTGCTAGGGTATTCGGAGTGGTTGCTAGGCGGTTGCTAGGGTGTTCTGGGTGGTTGCTATGGTGTTGCTAGGCGGTTGCTAAGGTATTCTGGGCGGTTACTAGGCGGTTGCTAGGGTGTTCTGGGCGGTTGCTATGGTGTTGCTAGGTGGTTGGTAGTTGTCACAGATGGTTACTATGGAGTCTTTATAGAGTTCTTAGCATGATCTTGGCATGATATAGCACTTAACTACTCGTTATTAGCATGTAGCTATTCAGTGCTAGCATGTGTAGCATGTTGGAAGTGCTGTTTGCTAGCATGAGTCAAAAGAGCCAAACCTCATCTCTATACGATGTTCTGATACAGAGATATAGGTCTTGCAAAACGGTTGCTAGGGTACTCAAGTTTGGTTGCTATGGAGTTGCTTGGGAGCTGGAAGCTTTAAACTTAAGAAGTGATTTGAAGTTTAAAGTAGTTTACGAGAATTTGAGTTTTGAGTTTATAAGTTTAAATGAGTTTAGTGTGTGTGTGTGTGTGTGTGTGTGTGTGTGTGTGTGTGTGTGTGTGTGTGTGTGTGTGTGTGTGTGTGTGTGTGTGTGTGTGTGTGTGTGTGAACACACACACACACACACACACACACACACACACACACACACACACTCAGAGTTTATGAGTTTAGAGTTTATAAGTGTATAAATTGATGAGTTTATAAGTGTAAGAGTTTTTGAGTTTAGAGTTTATACGTTTTAAATGAGTTTAGAGTTTATAAGTTTTAATGAGTTTAAGAGTTCAGAGTTTATTAATTTATGAGTTTAAGAGTTCATAAGTCTATGAATTCATGAGTTTATAAGTTAATTAGTTTATAAGTGTATGAGTTTAGAGTTTATTAGTTTAAATGAGTCTCAATGGCTCATATAGTATATAGAATGGCAGTTTGGTTTAGTCTTCAAGGTGTTTAGATTTAAATTTTGTCAGTTTGAATTTTTTAGAACTCCCCAATGTAAGTCAATGGGAGTTTTTGAATGAGTTTTTTCGAGTTTTGATCGTCATTTTTAGGAAAACCGTAAGTCCGATCAGTCTGAAAAGATATAGCAACGCGAGTCAGATCAGTTTGAGTGTCTGTGCCGAGTTTGGAGAATGTGGAGTTAAAGCTCTAGGAGGAGTTTGAGTTGTAAATTTTTACGGTCAGAAGAATAATAATAATAACTAGATGCAAAAGTTCGTCGAGACAAACTTTGAAGTTGGCTTGAGAAAGTTCGGACCAGAACGTTTTTTGCTAGGCGGTTGCTAGGATGTTATGGGTGGTCGCTATGGTGTTGCTAGGCGGTTGCTAGGGTGTTCTGGGTGGTTGCTATGGTGTTGCTAGGCGGTTGCTAGGGTATTCTGAGTGGTTGCTATGGTGTTGCTAGGCGGTTGCTAGGGTGTTCTGGGTGGTTGTTATGCTGTTGCTAGGTGGTTGCTAGGGTGTTCTGGGTGGTTGTTAGGCGGTTGCTAGGGTGTTCTGGGTAGTTGCTATGGTGTTGCTAGGCGGTTGCTAAGGTATTCTGGGTGGTTGCTAGGCGGTTGCTAGGGTGTTCTGGGTATTTGCTATGCTGTTGCTAGGCGGTTGCTAGGGTATTCTGGGTGGTTGCTAGGCGGTTACTAGGGTGTTTTGGGTGGTTGCTATACTGTTGCTAGGGTGTTCTGGGTGGTTGCTATGCTGTTGCTAGGCGGTTGCTAGGGTGTTTTGGTGGTTGCTATGCTGTTGCTAGGCGGTTGCTATGGTGTTTTGGTGGTTGCTATGCTGTTGCTAGGGTATTATGGGGGGTTGCTAGGGTGTTGCTAGGCGGTTGCCAGGGTGTTCTAGGTGGTTGCTATGATGTTGCTAGGCGGTTGCTAGGGTGTTTTGGTGGTTGCTATGGTGTTGCTAGGCAGTTGCTAGGGTATTCTGGTTGGTTGCTATGGTGTTGCTAGGTGTTGCTATGCTGTTGCTAGGCGGTTGCTAGGGTATTCTGGGGGTTGTTAGGGTGTTGCTAGGCGGTTGCTAGGGTGTTCTAGGTGGTTGCTATGATGTTGCTAGGCGGTTGCTAGGGTGTTTGGGTGGTTGCTATGGTGTTGCTAGGCAGCTGCTAGGGTATGCTTGGTGGTTGCTATGGTGTTGCTAGGTGGTTGGTAGTTGTCACAGATGGTTACTATGGAGTTTTGATATAGTTGTTTGCATGATCTTGGTATGATTAGCACTTAACTAATCGCTATTAGCATGTAGCTATTCACTGCTAGCATGTGTAACATGTTGGAAGTGCTGTTTGCTAGCATGAGTCAAAAGAGCCAAACCTCATCTCTATACGATGTTCTGATACAGAGATATAGGTCTTGCAAAACGGTTGCCAGGGTACTCAAGTTTGGTTGCTATGGTGTTGCTTGGGAGCTGGGAGCTTTAAACATAAGAAGTTTAAAGTGGTTTGAAGTTTAAAGTAGTTTACAGTAGTTTGAAGTTTATGGCAGGTAGATAGATAAGTTAATAGATAGATAAACACGCACACACACACACACACACACACACACACACACACTAACTCGCTCACACACTCACTCAGACACACACACTCAGACACACACACACGCACACTCAAGAGTTTGAGTTTAGAGTTTATAAGTGTATGAGTTTTTGAGTTTTGAGTTTATAAGTTTAAATGAGTTTAGAGTTTATAAGTTTAAATGAGTTTAAGAGTTCAGAGTTTATTAATTTATGAGTTTAATAGTTTATAAGTCTATGAAATCATGAGTTCATAAGTTAATTAGTTAATCTCATACACTTATTCTAATTATAAGTGTATGAGTTTAGAGTTTATTAGTTTAAATGAGTCTCAATGGCTCATATAGTATTTAGAACGGCAGTTTGGTTTAGTCTTCAAGGTGTTTAGATTTAAATTTTTGACATACACACACACAAGCATGCACACACAGACTCTCACTCTCTCTCACACACACACACTATCTCTCTCACACACACACTCACTAACTCACTCACACACACACAGACAAGCTCATTAACACACACACACACACACACACACACACACACACACACACACTCACGCACGCACATAGACACACACTCTCTCTCTCTCTCACACACACACACACACACACACAGAGTTTATATGAGTTTAGAGTTTATAAGTGTACAAGTTTTTGAGTTAAGAGTTTATAAGTTTAAATGAGTGTGTACGAGTATTTGAGTTTACACACACACACACACACACACACACACACACACACGCTCGCTCTCTCTCTCTCACACACACACACGTTTTGAGTTTAGAGTTCATTAGTTTAAATGAGTCTCAATGGCTCATATAGTATATAGAACGGCAGTTTGGTTTAGTCTTCAAGGTATTTTGATTTGAATTTTCGTCGGTTTGAATTTTTTAGAACTCCCCAATGTAAGTCAATGGAGTTTTTGAATGAGTTTTTTCGAGTTTTGATCGTCATTTTTAGGAAAACCGTAAGTCCGATCAGTCTGAAAAGATATAGCAACGCGAGTCAGATCAGTTTGAGTGTCTGAGCCGAATTTGGAGTTTGTAGAGTTAAAGCTCTAGGAGGAGTTTGAGTTGTAAATTTTTACGGTCAGAAGAATAATAATAATAATAATAATAATAATAATAATAATAATAAGTTTAAATAGGATTTCAATATGTTGGCTCTCTCAAGCCAACTTAATAATAATAATAATAATAAGTTTAAATAGGATTTCAATATGTTGGCTCTCTCAAGCCAACTTAACTAGATGCAAAAGTTCGTCGAGACAAACTTTAAGTTGGCTTGAGAAAGTTTGGACCAGAACGCTTTTTGCTAGGCGGTTGCTAGGGTCTTTTGGGTGGTTGCTAGGCGGTTGCTAGGGTCTTTTGGGTGGTTGCTATGCTGTTTCTAGGCGGTTGCTAGGGTATTCTGGGTGGTTGCTAGGCGGTTGCTAGGGTGTTTTGGGTGGTTGCTAGGTGGTTGCTAGGGTGTTCTGGGTGGTTGCTATGGTGTTGCTAGGCGGTTGCTAGGGTGTTCTGGGTGGTTGCTATGGTGTTGCTAGGCGGTTGCTAGGGTATTCTTGGTGGTTGCTAGGCGGTTGCTAGGGTGTTCTGGGTGGTTGATATGGTGTTGCTAGGCGGTTGCTAAGGTATTCTGGGTGGTTGCTAGGCGGTTGCTAGTGTGTTCTGAGTGGTTGCTATGGTGTTGCTAGGGTGTTCTGGGTGGTTGCTAGGCGGTTGCTAGGGTGTTCTGGGTGGTTGCTATGGTGTTGCTAGGCGGTTGCTAGGGTATTCTGGGTGGTTGCTAGGCGGTTGCTAGGGTGTTCTGGGTGGTTGCTATGGTGTTGCTAGGCGGTTGCTAGGGTATTCTGAGTGGTTGCCAAGCGGTTGCTAGGGTGTTGCTAGGCGGTTGCTAAGGTATTCTGGGTGGTTGCTAGGCGGTTGCTAGGGTGTTCTGAGTGGTTGCTATGCTGTTGCTAGGGTGTTCTGGGTGGTTGCTAGGCGGTTGCTAGGGTGTTCTGGGTGGTTGCTATGGTGTTGCTAGGCGGTTGCTAGGGTATTCTGGGTGGTTGCTAGGCGGTTGCTAGGGTGTTCTGGGTGGTTGCTAGGCGGTTGCTAGGGTATTCTGAGTGGTTGCTAGGCGGTTGCTAGGGTGTTCTGGGTGGTTGCTATGGTGTTGCTAGGCGGTTGCTAAGGTATTCTGGGCAGTTACTAGGCGGTTGCTAGGGTGTTCTGGGCGGTTGCTATGGTGTTGCTAGGTGGTTGGTAGTTTTCACAGATGGTTACTATGGAGTCTTTATAGAGTTCTTAGCATGATCTTGGCATGATATAGCACTTAACTACTCGTTATTAGCATGTAGCTATTCAGTGCTAGCATGTGTAGCATGTTGGAAGTGCTGTTTGCTAGCATGAGTCAAAAGAGCCAAACCTCATCTCTATACGATGTTCTGATACAGAGATATAGGTCTTGCAAAACGGTTGCTAGGGTACTCAAGTTTGGTTGCTATGGAGTTGCTTGGGAGCTGGAAGCTTTAAACTTAAGAAGTGGTTTGAAGTTTAAAGTAGTTTACGAGAATTTGAGTTTTGAGTTTAAATGAGTTTAGAGTTTAAGTTTAAATGAGTTTAGTGTGTGTGTGTGTGTGTGTGTGTGTGTGTGTGTGAACACACACACACACACACACACACACACACTCAGAGTTTATGATTTTAGAGTTTATAAGTGTATAAATTGATGAGTTTATAAGTGTAAGAGTTTTTGAGTTTAGAGTTTATACGTTTTAAATGAGTTTAGAGTTTATAAGTTTTAATGAGTTTAGAGTTTATAAGTTTAAATGAGTTTAAGAGTTCAGAGTTTATTAATTTATGAGTTTAAGAGTTCATAAGTCTATGAATTCATGAGTTTATAAGTTAATTAGTTTATAAGTGTATGAGTTTAGAGTTTATTAGTTTAAATGAGTCTCAATGGCTCATATAGTATATAGAATGGCAGTTTGGTTTAGTCTTCAAGGTGTTTAGATTTAAATTTTGTCGGTTTGAATTTTTTAGAACTCCCCAATGTAAGTCAATGGGAGTTTTTGAATGAGTTTTTCCGAGTTTTGATCGTCATTTTTAGGAAAACCGTAAGTCCGATCAGTCTGAAAAGATATAGCAACGCGAGTCAGATCAGTTTGAGTGTCTGTGCCGAGTTTGGAGTATGTGGAGTTAAAGCTCTAGGAGGAGTTTGAGTTGTAAATTTTTAGGGTCAGAAGAATAATAATAACTAGATGCAAAAGTTCGTCGAGACAAACTTTAAGTTGGCTTGAGAAAGTTTGGACCAGAACGCTTTTTGCTAGGCGGTTGCTAGGGTCTTTTGGGTGGTTGCTAGGCGGTTGCTAGGGTCTTTTGGGTGGTTGCTATGCTGTTTCTAGGCGGTTGCTAGGGTATTCTGGGTGGTTGCTAGGCGGTTGCTAGGGTATTCTTGGTGGTTGCTAGGCGGTTGCTAGGGTGTTCTGGGTGGTTGATATGGTGTTGCTAGGCGGTTGCTAAGGTATTCTGGGTGGTTGCTAGGCGGTTGCTAGGGTGTTCTGAGTGGTTGCTATGGTGTTGCTATGGTGTTGCTAGGCGGTTGCTAGGGTGTTCTGGGTGGTTTTTATGGTGTTGCTAGGCGGTTGCTAGGGTATTCTGGGTGGTTGCTAGGCGGTTGCTAGGGTGTTCTGGGTGGTTGCTATGGTGTTGCTAGGCGGTTGCTAGGGTATTCTGAGTGGTTGCTAGGCGGTTGCTAGGGTGTTGCTAGGCGGTTGCTAAGGTATTCTGGGTGGTTGCTAGGCGGTTGCTAGGGTGTTCTGAGTGGTTGCTATGCTGTTGCTAGGGTGTTCTGGGTGGTTGCTAGGCGGTTGCTAGGGTGTTCTGGGTGGTTGCTATGGTGTTGCTAGGCGGTTGCTAGGGTATTCTGGGTGGTTGCTAGGCGGTTGCTAGGGTGTTCTGGGTGGTTGCTATGGTGTTGCTAGGCGGTTGCTAGGGTATTCTGAGTGGTTGCTAGGCGGTTGCTAGGGTGTTCTGGGTGGTTGCTATGGTGTTGCTAGGCGGTTGCTAAGGTATTCTGGGCGGTTACTAGGCGGTTGCTAGGGTGTTCTGGGCGGTTGCTATGGTGTTGCTAGGTGGTTGGTAGTTGTCACAGATGGTTACTATGGAGTCTTTATAGAGTTCTTAGCATGATCTTGGCATGATATAGCACTTAACTACTCGTTATTAGCATGTAGCTATTCAGTGCTAGCATGTGTAGCATGTTGGAAGTGCTGTTTGCTAGCATGAGTCAAAAGAGCCAAACCTCATCTCTATACGATGTTCTGATACAGAGATATAGGTCTTGCAAAACGGTTGCTAGGGTACTCAAGTTTGGTTGCTATGGAGTTGCTTGGGAGCTGTAAGCTTTAAACTTAAGAAGTGGTTTGAAGTTTAAAGTAGTTTACGAGAATTTGAGTTTTGAGTTTATAAGTTTAAATGAGTTTAGAGTTTAAGTTTAAATGAGTTTAGTGTGTGTGTGTGTGTGTGTGTGTGTGTGTGTGTGTGTGTGTGTTCACACACACACACACACACACACACACACTCAGAGTTTATGAGTTTAGAGTTTATAAGTGTATAAATTGATGAGTTTATAAGTGTAAGAGTTTTTGAGTTTAGAGTTTATACGTTTTAAATGAGTTTAGAGTTTATAAGTTTAAATGAGTTTAAGAGTTCAGAGTTTATTAATTTATGAGTTTAAGAGTTCATAAGTCTATGAATTCATGAGTTTATAAGTTAATTAGTTTATAAGTGTATGAGTTTAGAGTTTATTAGTTTAAATGAGTCTCAATGGCTCATATAGTATATAGAATGGCAGTTTGGTTTAGTCTTCAAGGTGTTTAGATTTAAATTTTGTCGGTTTGAATTTTTTAGAACTCCCCAATGTAAGTCAATGGGAGTTTTTGAATGAGTTTTTTCGAGTTTTGATCGTCATTTTTAGGAAAACCGTAAGTCCGATCAGTCTGAAAAGATATAGCAACGCGAGTCAGATCAGTTTGAGTGTCTGTGCCGAGTTTGGAGTATGTGGAGTTAAAGCTCTAGGAGGAGTTTGAGTTGTAAATTTTTAGGGTCAGAAGAATAATAATAATAATAAGTTTAAATAGGATTTCAGTAAGTTGGCTCTCTCAAGCCAACTTAATAATAATAATAATAATAAGTTTAAATAGGATTTCAATATGTTGGCTCTCTCAAGCCAACTTAATAATAAGTTTAAATAGGATTTCAGTAAGTTGGCTCTCTCAAGCCAACTTAACTAGATTAAAAAGTTCGTCGAGACAAACTTTAAGTTGGCTTGAGAAAGCCGGACCAGAAAGTTTAAAGAAGTTTAAAATAGTTTGGAGTTTAAATTAGTTTAAAGTTTAAAGTAGTTTAAATTAGTTTGAAGTTTAAAGTAGTTTAAAGTTTAAATTAGTTTGAAGTTTAAAGTAGTTTAAAGTTTAAAGTAGTTTAAAGTTTAAATTAGTTTAAAGTTTAAATTAGTTTGAAGTTTAAAGTAGTTTAAAGTTTAAATTAGGTAGTTTAAAGTTAAAAAGTTGTTGGGGGTTTTCTAGTGGGTTGCTAAGGTGTTCTCGGTGGTTGCTAGGCGGTTGCTAGGGTGTTCTGGGTGGTTGCTATTGTGTTGCTAGGTGGTTGCTAAGGTATTTTGGGTGGTTGCTAGGTGGTTGCTAGGGTGTTCTGGGTGGTTGCTATGGTGTTGCTAGGCAGTTGCTAAGGTATTTTGGGTGGTTGCTAGGCGGTTTCTAGGGTGTTCTGGGTGGTTGCTATGGTGTTGCTAGGCAGTTGCTATGGTATTTTGGGTGGATGCTAGGGCGTTGCTAGGCAGTTGCTAGGGTGTTCTGGGTGGTTGCTATGGTGTTGCTAGGCAGTTGCTATGGTATTTTGGGTGGATGCTAGGGCGTTGCTAGGCAGTTGCTAGGGTGTTCTGTGTGGTTGCTAGGCAGTTGCTAGGTGTTCTGGGGGGTTGCTAGACAGTTGCTAGGGTGTTCTGGGTGGTTGCTACGGTATTTTTGGTGGTTACTAGAGCGTTTCTAGATGTTGCTAGGGTGTTCAGGATGGTTGCTAAGGTATTTTTTTAGTTGCTATGGTGTTACTAGGTGGTTAGTAGTTGTCAAAGATGGTTACTATGGAGTTTTTATAGAGTTATTAAAATCTTTAATAAAGAGTGCCTTCAGTACGGCACTCGGCCTGCGGCCTCGTGCCTATGGCCGAATAGGCACAAGCATGGAGCAATATCGCAAGGCCACGAGTGTATTATTGCGTTAAAAAATACAAAAAAAAAAAAATTTTTTTTTTGGTTTAGGGTGGTTGCTAGGGAGCTCTTAGTGGTTGCTAGGGTGCTGAAACTGGTTGCTAGGGTGTGGCTATGAAGATTTTAGGCCATTACTTATTGGCTGCTTGATAATATAAATCCTCTGAGGGAGAGAGAGAGGGAGAGACGCAGGGGTGTCAGGCCCTTTGGAGTCTGTGTGTGTGAAAACGGCAGTTGGGATTCAAATATTTTTAGAACTCCCAATGTAAAGTCAATGGGGACTTTTTTGGCCGCTTTTTCGTCCGCTGTGCGAACATCGTACACCCGATCGCTTAGAAAAGTCATAGCACACCTCTCCTCAATGAGCCGCTCGTTTTGACGCCTCACTCAGGGGTCTGTGACAAACGGTGCGGGGCGCATTACGCGCCAAACTTTTGTCCAGAACAATAAGAAGAAGAAGAAGAAGAACTAGAATGTACATTTTCTGAAGAAAATGTGAAATGGTGCTTGCAGTGGCAAAACTGTCCACTCGGTTGCTAGGGTGTTGTACATGATTGCATACGAGCCAACAACCATGTCTGTACGATGTTGTGGAGCTGAAATATAGCTTCTATATGTTGCAATATGGTTTATATGTGGCTCTAAACGGTTGCTAGGGCGTTGCTAGGCGGTTGCTAGGGTATTCTGGGTGGTTGCTAGGCGGTTGCTAGGGTATTCTTGGTGGTTGCTAGGGCGTTGCTAGGTGGTTGCTAGGGTATTCTGGGTGGTTGCTATGGTGTTGCTAGGCGGTTGCTAGGGTATTCTGGGTGGTTGCTAGGGCATTGCTAGGGTATTCTGGGTGGTTGCTATGGTGTTGCTAGGCAGTTGCTAGGGTGTTCTGGGTGGTTGCTATGGTGTTGCTAGGCGGTTGCTAGGGTATACTGGGTGGTTGCTAGGCGGTTGCTAGGGTATTCTTGGTGGTTGCTATGGTGTTGCTAGGCGGTTGCTAGGGTATTCTGGGTGGTTGCTAGGCGGTTGCTAGGGTATTCTTGGTGGTTGCTAGGGCGTTGCTAGGTGGTTGCTAGGCTGTTCTGGGTGGTTGCTATGGTGTTGCTAGGCGGTTGCTAGGGTATTCTGGGTGGTTGCTAGGGCGTTGCTAGGCAGTTGCTAGGGTGTTCTGGGTGGTTGCTATGGTGTTGCTAGGCGGTTGCTAGGGTATTCTATGTGGTTGCTAGGCGGTTGCTAGGGTATTCTGGGTGGTTGCTATGGTGTTGCTCGGCGGTTGCTAGGGTATTCTGGGTCGTTGCTAGGGTATTCTGGGTGGTTGCTATGGTGTTCCTAGGCAGTTGCTAGGGTGTTTTGGGTGGTTGCTAGGGTGTTGCTAGGCCGCTGCTAGGGTGTTCTGGGTGGTTGCTAGGCAGTTGCTAGGGTATTCTGGGTGGTTGCTAGGGTGTTCTGGGTGGTTGCTAGGGCGTTGCTAGGCGGTTGCTAGGGTGTTCTGGGTTGTTGCTATGGTGTTGCTAGGCGGTTGCTAGGGTATTCTGGGTGGTGAATAGGGCGTTGCTAGGCAGTTGCTAGGGTATTCTGGGTGGTTGCTAGGGAATTGTTGGTGGTTGCTAGGGCGTTGCTAGGCAGTTGCCTGGGTGTACTGGGTGGTTGCTAGGGCGTTGCTAGGGTGTTCTGGGTGGTTGCTATGGTGTTGCTAGGCGGTTGCTAGGGTATTCTGGGTGATTGCTAGGGCGTTGCTAGGGTGTTCTGGGTGGTTGCTAGGCGGTTGCTAGGGTATTCTGTGTGGTTGCTAGGGCATTGCTAGGTGGTTGCTAGGGTGTTCTCGGTGGTTGCTATGGTGTTGCTAGGCAGTTGCTATGGTATTTTGGGTGGATGCTAGGGCGTTGCTAGGCAGTTGCTAGGGTGTTCTGGGTGGTTGCTAGGCAGTTGCTAGGTGTTCTGGGGGGTTGCTAGACAGTTGCTAGGGTGTTCTGGGTGGTTGCTACGGTTTTTTTGGTGGTTACTAGAGCGTTTCTAGACGTTGCTAGGGTGTTCAGGATGGTTGCTAAGGTATTTTTTTTAGTTGCTATGGTGTTACTAGGTGGTTGGTAGTTGTCAAAGATGGTTACCATGGAGTTTTTATAGAGTTATTAAAATCTTTAATAACGAGTACCTTCAGTACGGCACTCGGCCTGCGGCCTCGTGCCTATAGCCGAATAGGCACAAGCATGGAGCAATATCGCAAGGCCACGAGTGTAATATTGCGTTAAAAAATACAAAAAAATTTAAAAAACATTTTTTTTTGGTTTAGGGTGGTTGCTAGGGAGCTCTTAGTGGTTGCTAGGGTGCTGAAACTGGTTGCTAGGGTGTGGCTATGAAGATTTTAGGCCATTACTTATTGGCTGCTTGATAATATAAATCCTCTGAGGGAGAGAGAGAGGGAGAGATGCAGGGCTGTCAGGCCCTTTGGAGTCTGTGTGTGTGAAAACGGCAGTTGGGATTCAAATATTTTTAGAATGCCCAATGTTAAGTCAATGGGACTTTTTTGGCCGCTTTTTCGTCCGCTGTGCGAACATCGTACACCCGATCGCTTAGAAAAGTCATAGCACACCTCTCCTCAATGAGCCGGTCGATTTGACACCTCACTCAGGGGTCTGTGACAAACGGTGCGGGGCGCATTACGCGCCAAACTTTGTCCAGAATAATAATAAGAATAACTAGAATGTACATTTCCTGAAGAAAATGTGAAGTGGTGCTTGCAGTGGCAAAACTCGCCACTCGGTTGCTAAGGTGTTGTACATGATTGCATACGAGCCAACAACCATGTCTGTACGATGTTGTGGAGCTGAAATATGGCTTCGACATGTTGCAATATGGTTGCTAGGTGGCTCTAACTGGTTGCTAGGGTGTGAATACACAGTTACCATGGTGATATTTACAGACTGTTTTACAACTGAAACTAATGAGCCAACCAACATCTCTAAACAATATTCTGATGCAGAGATGTAGGTCTTGTAAAATGGTTGCTAGGGTACTCTGTTTGGTTGCTATGGAGTTGCTTGGCAGCTGCTAATGATGAAACTGCAAAGGCTTCTTGTCAGTATGAATGATATAAACCAACTCCCATCTCTATACGATGTTCTGATGCAGAGATATACGTTTTGCTAAACGGTTGCTATGGTACTCTGTTTGGTTGCTAGGGAGTAGCTTGGCAGCTGCCAATCATGAAACTCCAAAGGCTGCTTGTCAGTATAAATGAAATAATCCAAGTCCCATGCCTCTGTGACATTCAGAATGGAAGATATGCCTCTTTGGATTTTGGCTGCTAGGGTACTCTGTTTGGTTGCTATGGAGTTACTTGGCAGCTGCCAATGATGAAATTCCAAAGGCTTCTTGTCACTATGAATGATATAAAAAAAACAACTCCCATGCCTCTGTGACATTCAGAATGGAAGATATCCCTCTTTGGATTTTGGTTGCTAGGGTACTCTGTTTGGTTGCTAGGGAGTGTCTTGGCAGCTGCCAATCATGAAACTCAAAGGCTGCTTGTCGATATAAACCAACTCCAATGCCTCTGTGACATTCAGAATGGAAGATATCCCTCTTTGGATTTTGGTTGCTAGGGTACTCTGTTTGGTTGCTATGGAGTTCTTTGGCAGCTGCCAATGATGAAACTCCAAAGGCTTCTTGTCAGTATGAATGATATAAAACCAACTCCCATGCCTCTGTGACATTCAGAATGGAAGATATCCCTCTTTGGATTTTGGTTGCTAGGGTACTCTGTTTGGTTGCTAGGGAGTGTCTTGGCAGCTGCCAATCATGAAACTCAAAGGCTGCTTGTCGATATAAACCAACTCCAATGCCTCTGTGACATTCAGAATGGAAGATATCCCTCTTTGGATTTTGGTTGCTAGGGTACTCTGTTTGTTTGCTATGGAGTGGTTTGGCAGCTGCCAATGATGAAACTCCAAAGGCTTCTTGTCAGTCTGAATGATATAAACCAACTCCCATGCCTCTGTGACATTCAGAATGGAAGATATCCCTCTTTGGATTTTGGTTGCTAGGGTACTCTGTTTGGTTGCTATGGAGTGGTTTGGCAGCTGCCAATGATGAAACTCCAAAGGCTTCTTATCAGTATGAATGATATAAACCAACTCCCATGCCTCTGTGACATTCAGAATGGAAGATATCCCTCTTTGGATTTTGGTTGCTAGGGTACTCTGTTTGGTTGCTAGGGAGTGGCTTGTCAGCTGCCAGTCATGAAACTCCAAAGGCTGCTTGCCGGTATGAATGATATAAACCAACTCCCATGCCTCTGCGACATTCAGAATGGAAGATATCCCTCTTTGGATTTTGGTTGCTAGGGTACTCTGTTTGGTTGCTATGGAGTGGCTTGTCAGCTGCCAATCATGAAACTCCAAAGGCTTGTTGTCACTATGAATGATATAAACCAACTCCCATGGCTCTGCGACATTCAGAATGGAAGATATCCCTCTTTGGATATTGGTTGCTAGGGTACTCTGTTTGGTTGCTAGGGAGTGGCTTGTCAGCTGCCAATCATGAAACTCCAAAGGCTTCTTGTCACTATGAATGATATAAACCAACTCCCATGCCTCTGTGACATTCAGAATGGAAGATATCCCTCTTTGGATTTTGGTTGCTAAGGTGCGCGACAATGGTTGCTAGGGAGGGGCTTGGAAGTGTTGAGGGGATTCATGATTGGCTGTTTGGTGCCCCGAGTCAAATGAGATCACCCCCATGTTTCTATGACAATTAAGTCTGGAGATATCTCTTTGAACTCTTTCAATGGAAGTCTATGGAACTTGTTGCTAAGGGGCTCTAAATGGTTGCTAGGGCGTGGCTTGATAGCTTCACAATGATCCTGAGAGACTGATTGGTCATCTGAGTAAAATGAGCCCTCCCCCTTGTCTCTATGACACTTTGATCCAGAGCTACGTTCAATACAAAGTCCCTATGCAATTTACCATAGTAGGAAAAGCATGTGTGTTTCACGGGACGTTCCTTCCCCATAGTAAGTCAATGGGGCAACTTTGGGCATCTCCTGCCCCCCAGGGGTGCAACTTTTACCCCATTGTGAGGTATGTTCTTACAGAGCCTGTCAGCCTCTTCAAATGTGGCAAATCACACATTTCTGCGAAATCCTCGCTCAGAGCTACGTGTGGTCAAAGTTCGTCGCAATGTTAAGTCAATGGGACTTTTTTGGGCGCTTTTTCGCCCCTGGGGCGAACATCGCACCCCCGATCGCTTATAAAAGTCATAGCACACCTCTCCTTAATGAGCCGGTCGATTTGACACCTCATTCATGGGTCTGAGACCAACGGTGCGGGGCGAGTTACGCGCCAAACTTTGTCCAGAATAATAATAATAATAATAAGAATAACTAGAATGTACATTTCCTGAAGAAAATGTGAAGTGGTGCTTGCAGTGGCAAAACTCGCCACTCGGTTGCTAGAGTGTGGTACATGATTGCATACAAGCCAACAAACATGTCTGTACGATGTTCTGGTGCTGAGATATGGCTTATTCATGTTGTTCAGGTGGTTGCTAGGGTGTTGCTAGGGTGTTCTGTGTGGTTGCTAGGGCTTTGCTAGGTGGTTGCTAGGGTGTTCTGGGTGGCTGCTATGGTGTTGCTAGGCAGTTGCTAGGGTGTTCTGGGTGGTTGCTATGGAGTTGCTAGGTGGTTGCTAGGGTATTCTGGGTGGTTGCTATGGTGTTGCTAGGCGGTTGCTAGGGTATTCTGGGTGGTTGCTAGGGCGTTGCTAGGCGGTTGCTATGGTATTCTGGGTGGTTGCTATGGTGTTTCTAGGCGGTTGCTAGGGTATTCTGGGTGGTTGCTAGGGCGTTGCTAGGCGGTTGCTATGGTATTCTGGGTGGTTACTATGGTGTAACTATGTGGTTGGCAGTTGTCACAGATGATTACTATTGAGTTCTTAGCATTTTCTTGGCAAAATTTAGCACTTACCTAATCGCTATTAGCATGTAGCTATTCACAGCTAGCATGTGTAGCATGTTGGAATTCCTGTTTGCTAGCATGAGTCAAAAGAGCCAAACCCCATCTCTATACGATGTTCTGATGCAGAGAAATAGGACTTGCAAAATGGTTGCTAGGGTACTCTATTTGGTTGCTAGGGAGTGGCTTGGCAGCTGCCAGTCATGAAACTCCAAAGGCTGCTTGTCAGTGTGAATGATATAAACCAACTCCCATTCCTCTGTGACATTCAGAATGAAAGATATCCCTCTATGGATTTTGGTTGCTAAGGTGCTCGACAATGGTTGCTAGGGCGGGGCTAGCAAGTGTTGTGGTGTCTCATGAATGGCTGTTTGCTGCCCTGAGTCAAACTTGTCTTAACCCATCTCTTTATGATGTTCTGATGCTGAGATATAGGTCTTGCAAAATGGTTGCTAGGGTACTCTTTTTGGTTGCTATGGAGTTGCTTGACAGCTGCCAATGATGAAACTGCAAAGGCTTCTTGTCACTATGAATGATTTAAACCAACTCCCATGCCTCTGTGACTTTCAGAATGGAAGATATCCCTCTTTGTATTTTGGTTGCTAGGGTTCTCTGTTTGGTTGCTATGGATTTGCTTGACAGCTGCTAATGATGAAACTGCAAAGTCTGCTTGTCAGTATGAATAATATAAACCAACTCCCATGCCTCTGTGACATTCAGAATGGAAGATATCCCTCTATGGTTTTGGTTGCTAAGGTGCTCGACAATGGTTGCTAGGGAGTGGCTTGGCAGCTGCCAATGATGAAACTGCAAAGGCTTCTTGTCACTATGAATGATATAATCCAACTCCCATGCCTCTGTGACATTCAGAATGGAAGATATCCCTCTTTGGATTTTGGTTGCTAGGGTTCTCTGTTTGGTTGCTATGGAGTTGATTGGCAGCTGCTAATGATGAAACTGCAAAGGCTTCTTGTCAGTATTAATGATATAAACCAACCCTCATCTCTATACGATGTTCTGATGCAGAGATATATGTCTTGCAAAACAGTTGCTAGGGAACTCTGTTTGGTTGCTATGGAGTTGATTGGCAGCTGCTAATGATGAAACTGCAAAGGCTTCTTGTCAGTATAAATGATATAAACCAACCCCCATCTCTATACAATGTTCTGATACAGAGATAGAGGTATTGCTAAATAGTTGCTAGGGTACTCTGTTTGGTTGCTATGGAGTGGTTTGGCAGCTGCCAATAATGAAACTTCAAAGGCTGCTTGTCAGTATGTATGGTATAAACCAGCTCCCATGCCTCTGTGACATTCAGAAAAGAAGATATCCCTCTTTGGAATTTGGTTGCTAGGGTACTCTGTTTGGTTGCTATGGAGTGGCTTGGCAGATGCCAATGATGAAACTGCAAAGGCTTCTTGTCACTATGAATGATATAAACCAACTCCCATGCCTCTGTGACATTCAGAATGGAAGATATCCCTCTAGGATTTTGGTTGCTAAGGTGATCGACAATGGTTGCTAGGGAGGGGCTAGGAAGAGTTGAGGTGATTCATGATTGGCTGTTTGCTGCCCCAAGTCAAACGAGAACACCCTCAAGTTTCTATGACAATTCAGTCCGGAGATATCCCTTTGAACTCTTTCAATGGAAGTCTATGGGACTTGTTGCTAAGGTGCTCTAAATGGTTGCTAGGGCGTGGCTTGATAGCTTCACAATGATCCTGAGAGACTGATTGGTCGTCTGAGTAAAATGAGCCCGCCCCCTTGTCTCTATGACACTGTGATCCAGAGCTACGTTCATTACAAAATCCCTATGCAATCTACCATAGTAGGAAAAGCATGTGTGTTTCACGGGACATTCCTTCCCCATAGTAAGTCAATGGGGCAACTTTGGGATGCTCCTGCCCCCCAGGGGTGCAACTTTTACCCCATTGTGAGGTATGTTCTTACAGAGCCTGTCAGCCTCTTCAAATGTGGCAAATCACACGTTTCTGCGAAATCCTCGCTCAGAGCTATGAGTGCTCAAAGTTCGTCGCAATGTTAAGTCAATGGAACTTTTTGGGCCGCTTTTTCGCCCCTGGGGTGAACACCGCACCCCCGATCTCATATAAAAGTCATAGCACACCTCTCCTCAATAAGCCGGTCGATTTGATACCTCATTCATGGGTCTGTGACAAACGGTGCGGGGCGAGTTTCGCGCCAAACTTTGTCCAGAATAATAATAATAATAACTAGAATGTACATTTCCTGAAGAAAATGTGAAGTGGTGCTTGCAGTGGCAAAACTCGCCACTCGGTTGCTAGGGTGTTGTACATGTTTGCATTCGAGCCAACAACCATGTCTGTACGATGTTGTGGAGCTGAAATATGGCTTCTATATGTTGCAATATGGTTGCTAGGTGGCTCTAAATGGTTGCTAGGGTGTGAATACACAGTTACCATGGTGATATTTACAGGCTGTTTTACAACTGAAACTAATGAGCCAACCCCCATCTCTATACAATATTCTGATGCAGAGATGTAGGTCTTGTAAAATGGTTGCTAGGGTACTCTGTTTGGTTGCTATGGAGATGCTTGTCAGCTGCTAATGATGAAACTACAAAGGCTTCTTGTTAGCATGAATGATATAAACCAACTCCCATCTCTATACGATGTTCTGATGCAGAGATATACGTTTTGCTAAACGGTTGCTAGGGTACTCTATTTGGTTGCTAGCGAGTGGCTTGTCAGCTGCCAATCATGAAACTCCAAAGGCTTCTTGTCACTATGAATGATATAAACCAACTCCCATGCCTCTGCGACATTCAGAATGGAAGATATGCCTCTTTGGATTTTGGTTGCTAGGGTACTCTGTTTGGTTGCTAGGGAGTGGCTTGTCAGCTGTCAATGATGAAATTCCAAAGGCTTCTTGTCATTATGAATTATATAATCCAACTCCCATGCCTCTGTGACATTCAGAATGTAAGATATGCCTCTTTGGATTTTGGTTGCTAGGGTACTCTTTTTGGTTGCTATGGAGTTACTTGGCACCTGCCAATGATGCAATTCCAAAGGCTTCTTGTCACTATGAATGATATAAACCAACTCCCATGCCTCTGTGACATTCAGAATGGAAGATATCCCTCTTTGGATTGTTGTTGCTAAGGTGCTCGACAATGGTTGCTAGGGAGGGGCTAGGAAGTGTTGAGGTGATTTATGATTGGCCGTTTGCTGCCCTGAGTCAAACTTGTGTTAACCGCATCTCTTTATGATGTTCTGATGCAGAGATATAGGTCTTGCAAAATGGTTGCTAGGGTACTCTGTTTGGTTGCTAGGGAGTGGCTTGGCAGCTGCCAATCATGAAACTCCAAAGGCTGCTTGTCAGTATGTATGATATAAACCAACTCCCATGCCTCTGTGACATTCAGAATAGAAGATATCCCTCTTTGGATTGTTGTTGCTAAGGTGCTCGACAATGGTTGCTAGGGAGGGGCTAGGAAGTGTTGAGGTGATTCATGATTGGCTGTTTGCTGCCCCGAGTCAAATGAGACCACCCCCATGTTTCTATGACAATTCAGTCCTGAGATATCCCTTTGATCTCTTTCAATGGAAGTCTATGGGACTTGTTGCTAAGGTGCTCTAAATGGTTGCTAGGGCGTGGCTTGATAGCTTCACAATGATCCTGAGAGACTGATTGGTCATCTGAGTAAGATGAGCCCTCCCCCTTGTCTCTATGACACTGTGATCCAGAGCTACGTTCATTACAAAATCCCTATGCAATTTACCATAGTAGGAAAAGCATGTGTGTTTCACGGGACATTCCTTCCCCATAGTAAGTCAATGGGACAACTTTGGGACGCTCCTGCCCCCCAGGGGTGCAACTTTTACCCCATTGTGAGGTATGTTCTTACAGAGCCTGTCAGCCTCTTCAAATGTGGCAAATCACACGTTTCTGCAAAATCCTCGCTCAGAGCTATGAGTGCTCAAAGTTCGTCGCAATGTTAAGTCAATGGGACTTTTTTGGGCGCTTTTTCGCCCCTGGGGCGAACACCGCACCCCCGATCGCTTATAAAAGTCATAGCACACCTCTCCTCAATAAGCCGGTCGATTTGACACCTCATTCATGGGTCTGTGACAAACGGTGCGGGGCGAGTTACGCGCCAAACTTTTGTCCAGAACAATAAGAAGAAGAAGAAGAACTAGAATGTACATTTCCTGAAGAAAATGTGAAGTGGTGCTTGCAGTGGCAAAACTCTCCACTTGGTTGCTAGGGTGTTGTACATGATTGCATTCGAGCCAACAACCATGTCTGTACAATGTTGTGGAGCTGAAATATGGCTTCTATATGTTGCAATATGGTTGCTAGGTGGCTCTAAACGGTTGCTAGGGTGTGAAATCAGTTACCATGGTGATAGTTACAGACAGTTTCCCAACCAAAACAAAAGAGCCAACCCCCATCTCTATGTGATGTTCTGATGCAGAGACATGGGTCATGATAAACGGTTGCTAGGGTCCTCTGTTTGGTTGCCAGGGAGTGACTTGGCAGGTGCCAATGATGAAACTCCAAAGGCTGATTGTCAGTATAAATGATTTAAACCAACTCCCATGCCTCTGTGACATTCAGAATGGAAGATATCCCTCTTTGGAATTTGGTTGCTAGGGTCCTCTGTTTGGTTGCAAGGGAGTGACTTGGCAGGTGCCAATCATAAAACTCCAAAGGCTGCTTGTCATAATGAATGATATAAACCAACTCCCATGCCTGTGTGACTTTCAGAATGGAAGATATCCCTCTTTGGATTTTGGTTACTAGGGTACTCTGTTTGGTTGCTATGGAGTTACTTGGCAGCTGCCAATGATGAAATTCCAAAGGTTTCTTGTCAGTATGAATGATATAAACCAACTCCCATGCCTCTGTGACATTCAGAATGGAAGAGATCCCTGTTTGGATTTTGGTTGCTAGGGTACTCTGTTTGGTTGTTATGGAGTTGCTTGGCAGCTGCCAATCATGAAACACCAAAGGCTTCTTGTCAGTATGAATGACATAAACCAACTCCCATGCCTCTGTGACATTCAGAATGGAAGATATCCCTCTTTGAATTTTGGTTGCTAGGGTAATCTGTTTGGTTGCTATGGAGTTGCTTGACAGCTGCCATTGATGAAACTGCAACGGCTTTTTGTTACTATGAAGGATATAAACCAACTCCCATGCCTCTGTGACATTCAGACTGGAAGATATCCCTCTTTGGATTTTGGTTGCTAGGGTACTATGATTGGTTGCTAGGGAGTGGCTTGGCAGCTGCCAATCATGAAACTCCAAAGGCTTCTTGTCAATATTGAATTATATAAACCTTCCCCCATCTCTATACGATGCTCTGATACAGAGATATAGGCCTTGCTAAATAGTTGCTAGGGTACTCTGTTTGGTTGCTATGGAGTGGCTTGGCAGCTGCTAATGATGAACTCCAAAGGCTGCTTTTCAGTATGAATGACATAAACAAACTCCCATGCCTCTGTGACATTCAGAATGGAAGATATCCCTCTTTGAATTTTGGTTGCTAGGGTAATCTGTTTGGTTGCTATGGAGTTGCTTGACAGCTGCCATTGATGAAACTGCAAAGGCTTTTTGTTACTATGAATGATATAAACCAACTTCCATGCCTCTGTGACATTCAGAATAGAAGATATCCCTCTAGGATTTTGGTTGCTAAGGTGCTCGACAATGGTTGCTAGGGAGGGGCTAGGAAGTGTTGAGGTGATTCATGATTGGCCATTTGATGCCCTGAGTGAAACGAGACCACCTTGGTGTTTCTATGATCTACTAGAGCGTTTCTAGACGTTGCTAGGGTGTTCAGGATGGTTGCTAAGGTATTTTTGGTAGTTGCTATTTTGTTACTAGGTGGTTGGTAGTTGTCAAAGATGGTTACTATGGAGTTTTTATAGAGTTATTAAAATCTTTAATAACGAGTGCCTTCAGTACGGCACTCGGCCTGCGGCCTCGTGCCTATGGCTGAATAGGCACAAGCATGGAGCAATATCGCAAGGCCACGAGTGTAATATTGCGTTAAAAAATACAAAAAAATGTAAAAAAAATTTTTTTTTGGTTTAGGGTGGTTGCTAGGGAGCTCTTAGTGGTTGCTAGGGTGCTAAAACTGGTTGCTAGGGTGTGGCTATGAAGATTTTAGGCCATTACTTATTGGCTGCTTGATAATATAAATCCTCTGAGGGAGAGAGAGAGGGAGAGACGCAGGGCTGTCAGGCCCTTTGGAGTGGTGTGTGTGTGAAAACGTCGGTTGGGATTCAAATATTTTTAGAATGCCCAATGTAAAGTCAATGGGGACTTTTTTGGCCGCTTTTTCGTCCGCTGTGCGAACATCGTACACCCGATCGCTTAGAAAAGTCATAGCACACCTCTCCTCAATGAGCCGGTCGATTTGACACTTTACTCAGGGGTCTGTGACAAACGGTGCGGGGCGCATTACGCGCCAAACTTTGTCCAGAATAATAATAATAATAATAATAATAATAACTAGAATGTACATTTCCTGAAGAAAATGTGAAGTGGTGCTTGCAGTGGCAAAACTCTCCACTTGGTTGCTAGGGTGTTGTACATGATTGCATTCGAGCCAACAACCATGTCTGTACAATGTTGTGGAGCTGAAATATGGCTTCTATATGTTGCAATATGGTTGCTAGGTGGCTCTAAACGGTTGCTAGGGTGTGAAATCAGTTACCATGGTGATAGTTACAGACAGTTTCCCAACCAAAACAAAAGAGCCAACCCCCATCTCTATGTGATGTTCTGATGCAGAGACATGGGTCATGATAAACGGTTGCTAGGGTCCTCTGTTT
Organism: Scardinius erythrophthalmus; assembly: GCF_964197995.2. Taxonomy (NCBI): domain Eukaryota; kingdom Metazoa; phylum Chordata; class Actinopteri; order Cypriniformes; family Leuciscidae; genus Scardinius; species Scardinius erythrophthalmus. The sequence goes on along the minus strand of NC_138241.1, from coordinate 9,278,635 downwards.
GGTTGCCAGGGAGTGACTTGGCAGGTGCCAATGATGAAACTCCAAAGGCTGATTGTCAGTATAAATGATTTAAACCAACTCCCATGCCTCTGTGACATTCAGAATGGAAGATATCCCTCTTTGGAATTTGGTTGCTAGGGTCCTCTGTTTGGTTGCAAGGGAGTGACTTGGCAGGTGCCAATCATAAAACTCCAAAGGCTGCTTGTCATAATGAATGATATAAACCAACTCCCATGCCTGTGTGACTTTCAGAATGGAAGATATCCCTCTTTGGATTTTGGTTACTAGGGTACTCTGTTTGGTTGCTATGGAGTTACTTGGCAGCTGCCAATGATGAAATTCCAAAGGTTTCTTGTCAGTATGAATGATATAAACCAACTCCCATGCCTCTGTGACATTCAGAATGGAAGAGATCCCTGTTTGGATTTTGGTTGCTAGGGTACTCTGTTTGGTTGTTATGGAGTTGCTTGGCAGCTGCCAATCATGAAACACCAAAGGCTTCTTGTCAGTATGAATGACATAAACCAACTCCCATGCCTCTGTGACATTCAGAATGGAAGATATCCCTCTTTGAATTTTGGTTGCTAGGGTAATCTGTTTGGTTGCTATGGAGTTGCTTGACAGCTGCCATTGATGAAACTGCAACGGCTTTTTGTTACTATGAAGGATATAAACCAACTCCCATGCCTCTGTGACATTCAGACTGGAAGATATCCCTCTTTGGATTTTGGTTGCTAGGGTACTATGATTGGTTGCTAGGGAGTGGCTTGGCAGCTGCCAATCATGAAACTCCAAAGGCTTCTTGTCAATATTGAATTATATAAACCTTCCCCCATCTCTATACGATGCTCTGATACAGAGATATAGGCCTTGCTAAATAGTTGCTAGGGTACTCTGTTTGGTTGCTATGGAGTGGCTTGGCAGCTGCTAATGATGAACTCCAAAGGCTGCTTTTCAGTATGAATGACATAAACAAACTCCCATGCCTCTGTGACATTCAGAATGGAAGATATCCCTCTTTGAATTTTGGTTGCTAGGGTAATCTGTTTGGTTGCTATGGAGTTGCTTGACAGCTGCCATTGATGAAACTGCAAAGGCTTTTTGTTACTATGAATGATATAAACCAACTTCCATGCCTCTGTGACATTCAGAATAGAAGATATCCCTCTAGGATTTTGGTTGCTAAGGTGCTCGACAATGGTTGCTAGGGAGGGGCTAGGAAGTGTTGAGGTGATTCATGATTGGCCATTTGATGCCCTGAGTGAAACGAGACCACCTTGGTGTTTCTATGATCTACTAGAGCGTTTCTAGACGTTGCTAGGGTGTTCAGGATGGTTGCTAAGGTATTTTTGGTAGTTGCTATTTTGTTACTAGGTGGTTGGTAGTTGTCAAAGATGGTTACTATGGAGTTTTTATAGAGTTATTAAAATCTTTAATAACGAGTGCCTTCAGTACGGCACTCGGCCTGCGGCCTCGTGCCTATGGCTGAATAGGCACAAGCATGGAGCAATATCGCAAGGCCACGAGTGTAATATTGCGTTAAAAAATACAAAAAAATGTAAAAAAAAATTTTTTTTGGTTTAGGGTGGTTGCTAGGGAGCTCTTAGTGGTTGCTAGGGTGCTAAAACTGGTTGCTAGGGTGTGGCTATGAAGATTTTAGGCCATTACTTATTGGCTGCTTGATAATATAAATCCTCTGAGGGAGAGAGAGAGGGAGAGACGCAGGGCTGTCAGGCCCTTTGGAGTGGTGTGTGTGTGAAAACGTCGGTTGGGATTCAAATATTTTTAGAATGCCCAATGTAAAGTCAATGGGGACTTTTTTGGCCGCTTTTTCGTCCGCTGTGCGAACATCGTACACCCGATCGCTTAGAAAAGTCATAGCACACCTCTCCTCAATGAGCCGGTCGATTTGACACTTTACTCAGGGGTCTGTGACAAACGGTGCGGGGCGCATTACGCGCCAAACTTTGTCCAGAATAATAATAATAATAATAATAATAATAATAATAATAAGAATAATAAGTATGAGCAATAACAATAGTGATGCCTTGCTTTCAGCAAGCACCACTAATAATAATAAGAATAATAAGTATGAGCAATAACAATAGTGATGCCTTGCTTTCAGCAAGCACCACTAATAATAAGTATGAGCAATAACAATAGTGATGCCTTGCTTTCAGCAAGCACCACTAATAAGAATAACTAGAATGTACATTTCCTGAAGAAAATGTGAAATGGTGCTTGCAGTGGCAAAACTCTCCACTCGGTTGCTAGGGTGTTGTACATGATTGCATACGAGCCAACAACCATGTCTGTACGATGTTGTGGAGCTGAAATATAGCTTCTATATGTTGCAATATGGTTTATATGTGGCTCTAAACGGTTGCTAGGGCGTTGCTAGGCGGTTGCTAGGGTATTCTGGGTGGTTGCTAGGCGGTTGCTAGGGTATTCTTGGTGGTTGCTAGGGCGTTGCTAGGTGGTTGCTAGAGTATTCTAGGTGGTTGCTATGGTGTTGCTAGGCGGTTGCTAGGGTATTCTGGGTGGTTACTAAGGCATTGCTAGGGTATTCTGGGTGGTTGCTATGGTGTTGCTAGGCAGTTGCTAGGGTGTTCTGGGTGGTTGCTATGGTGTTGCTAGGCGGTTGCTAGGGTATACTGGGTGGTTGCTAGGCGGTTGCTAGGGTATTCTTGGTGGTTGCTATGGTGTTGCTAGGCGGTTGCTAGGGTATTCTGGGTGGTTGCTAGGCGGTTGCTAGGGTATTCTTGGTGGTTGCTAGGGCGTTGCTAGGTGGTTGCTAGGCTGTTCTGGGTGGTTGCTACGGTGTTGCTAGGCGGTTGCTAGGGTATTCTGGGTGGTTGCTAGGGCGTTGCTAGGCAGTTGCTAGGGTGTTCTGGGTGGTTGCTATGGTGTTGCTAGGCGGTTGCTAGGGTATTCTATGTGGTTGCTAGGCGGTTGCTAGGGTATTCTTGGTGGTTGCTATGGTGTTGCTCGGCGGTTGCTAGGGTATTCTGGGTCGTTGCTAGGGTATTCTGGGTGGTTGCTATGGTGTTCCTAGGCAGTTGCTAGGGTGTTTTGGGTGGTTGCTAGGGTGTTGCTAGGCCGTTGCTAGGGTGTTCTGGGTGGTTGCTAGGGCGTTGCTAGGCGGTTGCTAGGGTGTTCTGGGTTGTTGCTATGGTGTTGCTAGGCGGTTGCTAGGGTATTCTGGGTGGTGAATAGGGCGTTGCTAGGCAGTTGCTAGGGTATTCTGGGTGGTTGCTAGGGAATTCTTGGTGGTTGCTAGGGCGTTGCTAGGCAGTTGCTTGGGTGTACTGGGTGGTTGCTAGGGCGTTGCTAGGGTGTTCTGGGTGGTTGCTATGGTGTTGCTAGGCGGTTGCTAGGGTATTCTGGGTGATTGCTAGGGCGTTGCTAGGGTGTTCTGGGTGGTTGCTAGGCGGTTGCTAGGGTATTCTGTGTGGTTGCTAGGGCATTGCTAGGTGGTTGCTAGGGTGTTCTGGGTGGTTGCTATGGTGTTGCTAGGCAGTTGCTATGGTATTTTGGGTGGATGCTAGGGCGTTGCTAGGCAGTTGCTAGGGTGTTCTGGGTGGTTGCTAGGCAGTTGCTAGGTGTTCTGGGGGGTTGCTAGACAGTTGCTAGGGTGTTCTGGGTGGTTGCTACGGTATTTTTGGTGGTTACTAGAGCGTTTCTAGACGTTGCTAGGGTGTTCAGGATGGTTGCTAAGGTATTTTTTTTAGTTGCTATGGTGTTACTAGGTGGTTGGTAGTTGTCAAAGATGGTTGCTATGGAGTTTTTATAGAGTTATTAAAATCTTTAATAACGAGTGCCTTCAGTACGGCACTCGGCCTGCGGCCTCGTGCCTATGGCCGAATAGGCACAAGCATGGAGCAATATCGCAAGGCCACGAGTGTAATATTGCGTTAAAAAATACAAAAAAATGTAAAAAACATTTTTTTTTGGTTTAGGGTGGTTGCTAGGGAGGTCTTAGTGGTTGCTAGGGTGCTGAAACTGTTTGCTAGGGTGTGGCTATGAAGATTTTAGGCCATTACTTATTGGCTGCTTGATAATATAAATCCTCTGAGGGAGAGAGAGAGGGAGAGACGCAGGGGTGTCAGGCCCTTTGGAGTCTGTGTGTGTGAAAACGTCGGTTGGGATTCAAATATTTTTAGAACTCCCAATGTAAAGTCAATGGGACTTTTTTGGCCGCTTTTTTGCCCGCTGTGCGAACATCGTACACCCGATCGCTTAGAAAAGTCATAGCACACCTCTCCTTAATGAGCCGGTCGATTTGATGCCTCACTCAGTGGTCTGAGACAAACGGTGCGGGGCGAGTTTCGCGCCAAACTTTGTCCAGAATAAAAATAAGAATAATAATAATAAGTATGCAAGAGAACACTAATGATGCCTTGCTTTCAGCAAGCACCATTAATAAGTATGAGCAATAACAATAGTGATGCCTTGCTTTCAGCAAGCACCACTAATAACTAGAATGTACATTTCCTGAAGAAAATGTGAAGTGGTGCTTGCAGTGGCAAAACTCACCACTCGGTTGCTAAAGTGCGTTTAGCTAGTTTTTAGCAAGATTATAACAAAATTATCATCATGCTAGCATTATAAGCATGTGACTAACATAATGCTAGCATGTTGCTAGCATGATGTTAAAATGATTAGCATGTTGCTAGCATCATGCTAGCATGTTTTTAGCAAAAGCTAACGTGAATGTAGCTAGCATGATTAGCATGTTGTTAGCATGATGCTAGCATTTTTTAACAAGATGCTAACATGAATAGCATGTTTGCTAGCATGTTTGTAGCAAGAAGATAGCATGATTAGCATGTAGCTAGTATCATGCTAGCATTATTAGCATGTTGCTAGCATCATGTTAGCATAATTAGCATGTAGCTAGCATGATGCTAGCTTGTTTTACCACGTTGCTAGCATGGTTTACCATGATTTACCATAGTTTACCATGATTTACCACAATTTACCATAGTTTACCATGATTTACTATAGTATACCATGATTTACCATGTTAAAGTATGATTTACTATGATTCTAGCATGATTTACCATAGTTTACCATGATTTACCACGATTTACTATAGTATACCATGATTTACCATGTTCAGGTATGATTTACTGATTCTAGCATGATTTACCATAGTTTACCATGATTTACCATAGTTTACCATGATTTACTATAGTATACCATGATTTACCATGTTCAAGTATGATTTACTGATTCTAGTATGATTTACTATAGTTTACCATGATTTACCATAGTTTACCACGATTTACCATGATTTACCATAGTTTACCATGATTTACTATAGTATACCATGATTTACCATGTTCAAGTATGATTTACTGATTCTAGCATGATTTATCATAGTTTACCATGATTTACCATAGTTTACCATGATTTACCACGATTTACCATAGTTTACCATGATTTACTATAGTATACCATGATATACCATGTTCAAGTATGATTTACTGATTCTAGCATGATTTATCATAGTTTACCATGATTTACCATAGTTTACCACGATTTACCATGATTTACCATAGTTTACCATGATTTACTATAGTATACCATGATTTACCATGTTCAAGTATGATTTCCTGATTTTAGCATGATTTACCATAGTTTACCATGATTTACCACGATTTACCATAGTTTACTATGATTTACTATAGTATACCATGATTTACCATGTTTTAGTATGATTTACTATGATTCTATGATGATTTACCATAGTTTACCATGATTTAGTCAAAAGAGCCAAGTCCCATCTCTATACTATGTTTTGATGCAGAGATATACGTTTTGCTGAACGGTTGCTAGGGTACTCTTTTTGGTTGTTATGGAGTTGCTTGACAGCGGCCAATGATGAAACTGCAAAGGCTTCTTGACACTTTGAATGATATAAACCAACTCCCATGCCTCTGTGACATTCAGAATGGAAGATATCCCTCTATGGATTTTGGTTGCTAAGGTGCTCGACAATGGTTGCTATGGAGGGGCTAGGAAGTGTTGAGGTGATTCATGATTGGCCGTTTGCTGCCCCGAGTCAAATGAGACCACCCTCGTGTTTGTATGACAATTCAGTCTGGAGATATCCCTTTGATCTATTTCAATGGAAGTCTATGGGACTTGTTGCTAAGTTTCTCTAAATGGTTGCTAGGGCGTGGCTTGATAGCTTCACAATGAGCCTGAGAGACGGATTGGTCGTCTGAGTAAAATAAGCCCGCCCCCTTGTCTCTATGACACTGTGATCCAGAGCTACGTTCAATAGAAAATCCCTATGCAATTTACCATAGTAGGAAAAGCATGTGTGTTTCACGGGACGTTCCTTCCCCATAGTAAGTCAATGGGGCAACTTTGGGCAGCTCCTGCCCCCCAGGGGTGCAACTTTCACCCCATTGTGAGGTATGTTCTTACAGAGCCTGTTAGCCTCTTCAAATGTGGCAAATCACACGTTTCTGCGAAATCCTCGCTCCGAGCTACGAGTGCTCAAAGTTCGTCGCAATGTTAAGTCATTGGGACTTTTTGGGCCGCTTTTTCGCCCCTGGGGCGAACACCGCCCCCCCGATCACTTATAAAAGTCATAGCACACCTCTCCTCAATGAGCCGGTCGATTTGACACCTCATTCATGGATCTGTGACAAACGGTGCGGGACGAGTTACGCGCCAAACTTTGTGTGGAATAATAATAAAAAGAAGAATAATAACTAGAATGTACATTTCCTGAAGAAAATGTGAAGTGGTGCTTGCAGTGGCAAAACTCGCCACTCGGTTGCTAAGGTGTTGTACATGATTGCATACGAGCCAACAACCATGTCTGTACGATGTTGTGGAGCTGAAATATGGCTTCGACATGTTGCAATATGGTTGCTAGGTGGCTCTAACTGGTTGCTAGGGTGTGAATACACAGTTACCATGGTGATATTTACAGACTGTTTTACAACTGAAACTAATGAGCCAACCAACATCTCTAAACAATATTCTGATGCAGAGATGTAGGTCTTGTAAAATGGTTGCTAGGGTACTCTGTTTGGTTGCTATGGAGTTGCTTGGCAGCTGCTAATGATGAAACTGCAAAGGCTTCTTGTCAGTATGAATGATATAAACCAACTCCCATCTCTATACGATGTTCTGATGCAGAGATATACGTTTTGCTAAACGGTTGCTATGGTACTCTGTTTGGTTGCTAGGGAGTAGCTTGGCAGCTGCCAATCATGAAACTCCAAAGGCTGCTTGTCAGTATAAATGAAATAATCCAAGTCCCATGCCTCTGTGACATTCAGAATGGAAGATATGCCTCTTTGGATTTTGGCTGCTAGGGTACTCTGTTTGGTTGCTATGGAGTTACTTGGCAGCTGCCAATGATGAAATTCCAAAGGCTTCTTGTCACTATGAATGATATAAAAAAAACAACTCCCATGCCTCTGTGACATTCAGAATGGAAGATATCCCTCTTTGGATTTTGGTTGCTAGGGTACTCTGTTTGGTTGCTAGGGAGTGTCTTGGCAGCTGCCAATCATGAAACTCAAAGGCTGCTTGTCGATATAAACCAACTCCAATGCCTCTGTGACATTCAGAATGGAAGATATCCCTCTTTGGATTTTGGTTGCTAGGGTACTCTGTTTGGTTGCTATGGAGTTCTTTGGCAGCTGCCAATGATGAAACTCCAAAGGCTTCTTGTCAGTATGAATGATATAAACCAACTCCCATGCCTCTGTGACATTCAGAATGGAAGATATCCCTCTTTGGATTTTGGTTGCTAGGGTACTCTGTTTGGTTGCTAGGGAGTGTCTTGGCAGCTGCCAATCATGAAACTCAAAGGCTGCTTGTCGACATAAACCAACTCCAATGCCTCTGTGACATTCAGAATGGAAGATATCCCTCTTTGGATTTTGGTTGCTAGGGTACTCTGTTTGTTTGCTATGGAGTGGTTTGGCAGCTGCCAATGATGAAACTCCAAAGGCTTCTTGTCAGTCTGAATGATATAAACCAACTCCCATGCCTCTGTGACATTCAGAATGGAAGATATCCCTCTTTGGATTTTGGTTGCTAGGGTACTCTGTTTGGTTGCTATGGAGTTGTTTGGCAGCTGCCAATGATGAAACTCCAAAGGCTTCTTGTCAGTATGAATGATATAAACCAACTCCCATGCCTCTGTGACATTCAGAATGGAAGATATCCCTCTTTGGATTTTGGTTGCTAGGGTACTCTGTTTGGTTGCTAGGGAGTGGCTTGTCAGCTGCCAGTCATGAAACTCCAAAGGCTGCTTGCCGGTATGAATGATATAAACCAACTCCCATGCCTCTGCGACATTCAGAATGGAAGATATCCCTCTTTGGATTTTGGTTGCTAGGGTACTCTGTTTGGTTGCTATGGAGTGGCTTGTCAGCTGCCAATCATGAAACTCCAAAGGCTTGTTGTCACTATGAATGATATAAACCAACTCCCATGGCTCTGCGACATTCAGAATGGAAGATATCCCTCTTTGGATATTGGTTGCTAGGGTACTCTGTTTGGTTGCTAGGGAGTGGCTTGTCAGCTGCCAAGCATGAAACTCCAAAGGCTTCTTGTCACTATGAATGATATAAACCAACTCCCATGCCTCTGTGACATTCAGAATGGAAGATATCCCTCTTTGGATTTTGGTTGCTAAGGTGCGCGACAATGGTTGCTAGGGAGGGGCTTGGAAGTGTTGAGGGGATTCATGATTGGCTGTTTGGTGCCCCGAGTCAAATGAGATCACCCCCATGTTTCTATGACAATTAAGTCTGGAGATATCTCTTTGAACTCTTTCAATGGAAGTCTATGGAACTTGTTGCTAAGGGGCTCTAAATGGTTGCTAGGGCGTGGCTTGATAGCTTCACAATGATCCTGAGAGACTGATTGGTCATCTGAGTAAAATGAGCCCTCCCCCTTGTCTCTATGACACTTTGATCCAGAGCTACGTTCAATACAAAGTCCCTATGCAATTTACCATAGTAGGAAAAGCATGTGTGTTTCACGGGACGTTCCTTCCCCATAGTAAGTCAATGGGGCAACTTTGGGCATCTCCTGCCCCCCAGGGGTGCAACTTTTACCCCATTGTGAGGTATGTTCTTACAGAGCCTGTCAGCCTCTTCAAATGTGGCAAATCACACATTTCTGCGAAATCCTCGCTCAGAGCTACGTGTGGTCAAAGTTCGTCGCAATGTTAAGTCAATGGGACTTTTTTGGGCGCTTTTTCGCCCCTGGGGCGAACATCGCACCCCCGATCGCTTATAAAAGTCATAGCACACCTCTCCTTAATGAGCCGGTCGATTTGACACCTCATTCATGGGTCTGAGACCAACGGTGCGGGGCGAGTTACGCGCCAAACTTTGTCCAGAATAATAATAATAACTAGAATGTACATTTCCTGAAGAAAATGTGAAGTGGTACTTGCAGTGGCAAAACTCGCCACTCGGTTGCTAAGGTGTTGTACATGATTGCATACGAGCCAACAACCATGTCTGTACGATGTTGTGGAGCTGAAATATGGCTTCGACATGTTGCAATATGGTTGCTAGGTGGCTCTAACTGGTTGCTAGGGTGTGAATACACAGTTACCATGGTGATATTTACAGACTGTTTTACAACTGAAACTAATGAGCCAACCAACATCTCTAAACAATATTCTGATGCAGAGATGTAGGTCTTGTCAAATGGTTGCTAGGGTACTCTGTTTGGTTGCTATGGAGTTGCTTGGCAGCTGCTAATGATGAAACTGCAAAGGCTTCTTGTCAGTATGAATGATATAAACCAACTCCCATCTCTATACGATGTTCTGATGCAGAGATATACGTTTTGCTAAACGGTTGCTATGGTACTCTGTTTGGTTGCTAGGGAGTAGCTTGGCAGCTGCCAATCATGAAACTCCAAAGGCTGCTTGTCAGTATAAATGAAATAATCCAAGTCCCATGCCTCTGTGACATTCAGAATGGAAGATATGCCTCTTTGGATTTTGGCTGCTAGGGTACTCTGTTTGGTTGCTATGGAGTTACTTGGCAGCTGCCAATGATGAAATTCCAAAGGCTTCTTGTCACTATGAATGATATAAAAAAAAACAACTCCCATGCCTCTGTGACATTCAGAATGGAAGATATCCCTCTTTGGATTTTGGTTGCTAGGGTACTCTGTTTGGTTTTTAGGGAGTGTCTTGGCAGCTGCCAATCATGAAACTCAAAGGCTGCTTGTCGATATAAACCAACTCCAATGCCTCTGTGACATTCAGAATGGAAGATATCCCTCTTTGGATTTTGGTTGCTAGGGTACTCTGTTTGGTTGCTATGGAGTTCTTTGGCAGCTGCCAATGATGAAACTCCAAAGGCTTCTTGTCAGTATGAATGATATAAACCAACTCCCATGCCTCTGTGACATTCAGAATGGAAGATATCCCTCTTTGGATTTTGGTTGCTAGGGTACTCTGTTTGGTTGCTAGGGAGTGTCTTGGCAGCTGCCAATCATGAAACTCAAAGGCTGCTTGTCGATATAAACCAACTCCAATGCCTCTGTGACATTCAGAATGGAAGATATCCCTCTTTGGATTTTGGTTGCTAGGGTACTCTGTTTGTTTGCTATGGAGTGGTTTGCCAGCTGCCAATGATGAAACTCCAAAGGCTTCTTGTCAGTCTGAATGATATAAACCAACTCCCATGCCTCTGTGACATTCAGAATGGAAGATATCCCTCTTTGGATTTTGGTTGCTAGGGTACTCTGTTTGGTTGCTATGGAGTGGTTTGGCAGCTGCCAATGATGAAACTCCAAAGGCTTCTTGTCAGTATGAATGATATAAACCAACTCCCATGCCTCTGTGACATTCAGAATGGAAGATATCCCTCTTTGGATTTTGGTTGCTAGGGTACTCTGTTTGGTTGCTAGGGAGTGGCTTGTCAGCTGCCAGTCATGAAACTCCAAAGGCTGCTTGCCGGTATGAATGATATAAACCAACTCCCATGCCTCTGCGACATTCAGAATGGAAGATATCCCTCTTTGGATTTTGGTTGCTAGGGTACTCTGTTTGGTTGCTATGGAGTGGCTTGTCAGCTGCCAATCATGAAACTCCAAAGGCTTGTTGTCACTATGAATGATATAAACCAACTCCCATGGCTCTGCGACATTCAGAATGGAAGATATCCCTCTTTGGATATTGGTTGCTAGGGTACTCTGTTTGGTTGCTAGGGAGTGGCTTGTCAGCTGCCAATCATGAAACTCCAAAGGCTTCTTGTCACTATGAATGATATAAACCAACTCCCATGCCTCTGTGACATTCAGAATGGAAGATATCCCTCTTTGGATTTTGGTTGCTAAGGTGCGCGACAATGGTTGCTAGGGAGGGGCTTGGAAGTGTTGAGGGGATTCATGATTGGCTGTTTGGTGCCCCGAGTCAAATGAGATCACCCCCATGTTTCTATGACAATTAAGTCTGGAGATATCTCTTTGAACTCTTTCAATGGAAGTCTATGGAACTTGTTGCTAAGGGGCTCTAAATGGTTGCTAGGGCGTGGCTTGATAGCTTCACAATGATCCTGAGAGACTGATTGGTCATCTGAGTAAAATGAGCCCTCCCCCTTGTCTCTATGACACTTTGATCCAGAGCTACGTTCAATACAAAGTCCCTATGCAATTTACCATAGTAGGAAAAGCATGTGTGTTTCACGGGACGTTCCTTCCCCATAGTAAGTCAATGGGGCAACTTTGGGCATCTCCTGCCCCCCAGGGGTGCAACTTTTACCCCATTGTGAGGTATGTTCTTACAGAGCCTGTCAGCCTCTTCAAATGTGGCAAATCACACATTTCTGCGAAATCCTCGCTCAGAGCTACGTGTGGTCAAAGTTCGTCGCAATGTTAAGTCAATGGGACTTTTTTGGGCGCTTTTTCGCCCCTGGGGCGAACATCGCACCCCCGATCGCTTATAAAAGTCATAGCACACCTCTCCTTAATGAGCCGGTCGATTTGACACCTCATTCATGGGTCTGAGACCAACGGTGCGGGGCGAGTTACGCGCCAAACTTTGTCCAGAATAATAATAATAACTAGAATGTACATTTCCTGAAGAAAATGTGAAGTGGTGCTTGCAGTGGCAAAACTCTCCACTTGGTTGCTAGGGTGTTGTACATGATTGCATTCGAGCCAACAACCATGTCTGTACAATGTTGTGGAGCTGAAATATGGCTTCTATATGTTGCAATATGGTTGCTAGGTGGCTCTAACTGGTTGCTAGGGTGTGAATACACAGTTACCATGGTGATATTTACAGACTGTTTTACAACTGAAACTAATGAGCCAACCAACATCTCTAAACAATATTCTGATGCAGAGATGTAGGTCTTGTAAAATGGTTGCTAGGGTACTCTGTTTGGTTGCTATGGAGTTGCTTGGCAGCTGCTAATGATGAAACTGCAAAGGCTTCTTGTCAGTATGAATGATATAAACCAACTCCCATCTCTATACGATGTTCTGATGCAGAGATATACGTTTTGCTAAACGGTTGCTATGGTACTCTGTTTGGTTGCTAGGGAGTAGCTTGGCAGCTGCCAATCATGAAACTCCAAAGGCTGCTTGTCAGTATAAATGAAATAATCCAAGTCCCATGCCTCTGTGACATTCAGAATGGAAGATATGCCTCTTTGGATTTTGGCTGCTAGGGTACTCTGTTTGGTTGCTATGGAGTTACTTGGCAGCTGCCAATGATGAAATTCCAAAGGCTTCTTGTCACTATGAATGATATAAAAAAAACAACTCCCATGCCTCTGTGACATTCAGAATGGAAGATATCCCTCTTTGGATTTTGGTTGCTAGGGTACTCTGTTTGGTTGCTAGGGAGTGTCTTGGCAGCTGCCAATCATGAAACTCAAAGGCTGCTTGTCGATATAAACCAACTCCAATGCCTCTGTGACATTCAGAATGGAAGATATCCCTCTTTGGATTTTGGTTGCTAGGGTACTCTGTTTGGTTGCTATGGAGTTCTTTGGCAGCTGCCAATGATGAAACTCCAAAGGCTTCTTGTCAGTATGAATGATATAAACCAACTCCCATGCCTCTGTGACATTCAGAATGGAAGATATCCCTCTTTGGATTTTGGTTGCTAGGGTACTCTGTTTGGTTGCTAGGGAGTGTCTTGGCAGCTGCCAATCATGAAACTCAAAGGCTGCTTGTCGATATAAACCAACTCCAATGCCTCTGTGACATTCAGAATGGAAGATATCCCTCTTTGGATTTTGGTTGCTAGGGTACTCTGTTTGTTTGCTATGGAGTGGTTTGGCAGCTGCCAATGATGAAACTCCAAAGGCTTCTTGTCAGTCTGAATGATATAAACCAACTCCCATGCCTCTGTGACATTCAGAATGGAAGATATCCCTCTTTGGATTTTGGTTGCTAGGGTACTCTGTTTGGTTGCTATGGAGTGGTTTGGCAGCTGCCAATGATGAAACTCCAAAGGCTTCTTGTCAGTATGAATGATATAAACCAACTCCCATGCCTCTGTGACATTCAGAATGGAAGATATCCCTCTTTGGATTTTGGTTGCTAGGGTACTCTGTTTGGTTGCTAGGGAGTGGCTTGTCAGCTGCCAGTCATGAAACTCCAAAGGCTGCTTGCCGGTATGAATGATATAAACCAACTCCCATGCCTCTGCGACATTCAGAATGGAAGATATCCCTCTTTGGATTTTGGTTGCTAGGGTACTCTGTTTGGTTGCTATGGAGTGGCTTGTCAGCTGCCAATCATGAAACTCCAAAGGCTTGTTGTCACTATGAATGATATAAACCAACTCCCATGGCTCTGCGACATTCAGAATGGAAGATATCCCTCTTTGGATATTGGTTGCTAGGGTACTCTGTTTGGTTGCTAGGGAGTGGCTTGTCAGCTGCCAATCATGAAACTCCAAAGGCTTCTTGTCACTATGAATGATATAAACCAACTCCCATGCCTCTGTGACATTCAGAATGGAAGATATCCCTCTTTGGATTTTGGTTGCTAAGGTGCGCGACAATGGTTGCTAGGGAGGGGCTTGGAAGTGTTGAGGGGATTCATGATTGGCTGTTTGGTGCCCCGAGTCAAATGAGATCACCCCCATGTTTCTATGACAATTAAGTCTGGAGATATCTCTTTGAACTCTTTCAATGGAAGTCTATGGAACTTGTTGCTAAGGGGCTCTAAATGGTTGCTAGGGCGTGGCTTGATAGCTTCACAATGATCCTGAGAGACTGATTGGTCATCTGAGTAAAATGAGCCCTCCCCCTTGTCTCTATGACACTTTGATCCAGAGCTACGTTCAATACAAAGTCCCTATGCAATTTACCATAGTAGGAAAAGCATGTGTGTTTCACGGGACGTTCCTTCCCCATAGTAAGTCAATGGGGCAACTTTGGGCATCTCCTGCCCCCCAGGGGTGCAACTTTTACCCCATTGTGAGGTATGTTCTTACAGAGCCTGTCAGCCTCTTCAAATGTGGCAAATCACACATTTCTGCGAAATCCTCGCTCAGAGCTACGTGTGGTCAAAGTTCGTCGCAATGTTAAGTCAATGGGACTTTTTTGGGCGCTTTTTCGCCCCTGGGGCGAACATCGCACCCCCGATCGCTTATAAAAGTCATAGCACACCTCTCCTTAATGAGCCGGTCGATTTGACACCTCATTCATGGGTCTGAGACCAACGGTGCGGGGCGAGTTACGCGCCAAACTTTGTCCAGAATAATAATAATAACTAGAATGTACATTTCCTGAAGAAAATGTGAAGTGGTGCTTGCAGTGGCAAAACTCGCCACTCGGTTGCTAGGGTGTTGTACATGTTTGCATTCGAGCCAACAACCATGTCTGTACGATGTTGTGGAGCTGAAATATGGCTTCTATATGTTGCAATATGGTTGCTAGGTGGCTCTAAATGGTTGCTAGGGTGTGAATACACAGTTACCATGGTGATATTTACAGGCTGTTTTACAACTGAAACTAATGAGCCAACCCCCATCTCTATACAATATTCTGATGCAGAGATGTAGGTCTTGTAAAATGGTTGCTAGGGTACTCTGTTTGGTTGCTATGGAGATGCTTGTCAGCTGCTAATGATGAAACTACAAAGGCTTCTTGTTAGCATGAATGATATAAACCAACTCCCATCTCTATACGATGTTCTGATGCAGAGATATACGTTTTGCTAAACGGTTGCTAGGGTACTCTATTTGGTTGCTAGCGAGTGGCTTGTCAGCTGCCAATCATGAAACTCCAAAGGCTTCTTGTCACTATGAATGATATAAACCAACTCCCATGCCTCTGCGACATTCAGAATGGAAGATATGCCTCTTTGGATTTTGGTTGCTAGGGTACTCTGTTTGGTTGCTAGGGAGTGGCTTGTCAGCTGTCAATGATGAAATTCCAAAGGCTTCTTGTCATTATGAATTATATAATCCAACTCCCATGCCTCTGTGACATTCAGAATGTAAGATATGCCTCTTTGGATTTTGGTTGCTAGGGTACTCTTTTTGGTTGCTATGGAGTTACTTGGCACCTGCCAATGATGCAATTCCAAAGGCTTCTTGTCACTATGAATGATATAAACCAACTCCCATGCCTCTGTGACATTCAGAATGGAAGATATCCCTCTTTGGATTGTTGTTGCTAAGGTGCTCGACAATGGTTGCTAGGGAGGGGCTAGGAAGTGTTGAGGTGATTTATGATTGGCCGTTTGCTGCCCTGAGTCAAACTTGTGTTAACCGCATCTCTTTATGATGTTCTGATGCAGAGATATAGGTCTTGCAAAATGGTTGCTAGGGTACTCTGTTTGGTTGCTAGGGAGTGGCTTGGCAGCTGCCAATCATGAAACTCCAAAGGCTGCTTGTCAGTATGTATGATATAAACCAACTCCCATGCCTCTGTGACATTCAGAATAGAAGATATCCCTCTTTGGATTGTTGTTTTTAAGGTGCTCGACAATGGTTGCTAGGGAGGGGCTAGGAAGTGTTGAGGTGATTCATGATTGGCTGTTTGCTGCCCCGAGTCAAATGAGACCACCCCCATGTTTCTATGACAATTCAGTCCTGAGATATCCCTTTGATCTCTTTCAATGGAAGTCTATGGGACTTGTTGCTAAGGTGCTCTAAATGGTTGCTAGGGCGTGGCTTGATAGCTTCACAATGATCCTGAGAGACTGATTGGTCATCTGAGTAAGATGAGCCCTCCCCCTTGTCTCTATGACACTGTGATCCAGAGCTACGTTCATTACAAAATCCCTATGCAATTTACCATAGTAGGAAAAGCATGTGTGTTTCACGGGACATTCCTTCCCCATAGTAAGTCAATGGGACAACTTTGGGACGCTCCTGCCCCCCAGGGGTGCAACTTTTACCCCATTGTGAGGTATGTTCTTACAGAGCCTGTCAGCCTCTTCAAATGTGGCAAATCACACGTTTCTGCAAAATCCTCGCTCAGAGCTATGAGTGCTCAAAGTTCGTCGCAATGTTAAGTCAATGGGACTTTTTTGGGCGCTTTTTCGCCCCTGGGGCGAACACCGCACCCCCGATCGCTTATAAAAGTCATAGCACACCTCTCCTCAATAAGCCGGTCGATTTGACACCTCATTCATGGGTCTGTGACAAACGGTGCGGGGCGAGTTACGCGCCAAACTTTTGTCCAGAACAATAAGAAGAAGAAGAAGAATAATAAGTATGAGCAATAACAATAGTGATGCCTTGCTTTCAGCAAGCACCACTAACTAGAATGTACATTTCCTGAAGAAAATGTGAAATGGTGCTTGCAGTGGCAAAACTCTCCACTCGGTTGCTAGGGTGTTGTACATGATTGCATACGAGCCAACAACCATGTCTGTACGATGTTGTGGAGCTGAAATATAGCTTCTATATGTTGCAATATGGTTTATATGTGGCTCTAAACCAGGGAACGGCAACTGGCGGCCCGCGGGCCAAAACTGGCCCGTCAGCAATATTTTCTGGCCCGCCGGATTATTTTGGCAGTCCTAAATGCTGTACAAAACTCTTCCACTACTTGAGAAAAGCCGTAGTCGCGCGGCGATTTCACCGCCGCATACTGTGTGAAACGCCCATAGGGAATAATGCGGCGCGGGATTACGTTTTAAAGTATAACTGTGCGTTCACAACGGACGTGAATAGCGCGTCAAATTCGCGCCTGCCGCGTCTAGTTATACGCTTGACCACTTTGTGTCCATTCGCGCGTCAAAAGACGGTAGCGGTCAGAACTCTGGTGTACTTTGGACGGAGCGTGCGGTCTGACTGACAATAGCCAACTCCCGACATCTTTTGACAGCGTATCCGCACTTAATTCTGACCGCCTGTACACCTAGCTCTGAGGAGCTGTTTGGTACTGAAACCATTGTCAGTCAACAATAGGGCTTGCATAGACTAGTCGAGTAGTCGATAGATCGACTACTTCAACCACTAGTCGACGCTGTCGGAAACAATCGACTACTCGAGCGTCCATTAAACAAAATTAATTAAAAATGGCGAACGTCACCAACAGACACCACGCGTCAGATGTGTGGAAGAATTTCATCAAGGATGACAAAAATATTGTAATTTGGCCAACTCTGCAAGAGGCCGTTCACATATTGCTTCTAAAAACGTGTGGAAAGCGCGCGCGGCCGTTCCGCTGTCTCCTACAAGCGCTTGCGCTCCCGTGGCGTCTGTCGTTGCTATGCAAACAAACTGCGCTCTACATGATGACGACGAAGAAGTATCATTCAGCAAAGGATTAATTTATTTCTAGCCCTTGCATTAGCTTTACTACTAGATATATTTCTGGAGATGAGAAGGAAAAACCCGCCTGGACAAACTAGCGCACCACGTCCGTTGCTTTCATTATGAGCGCGCTCGCCGCGCTCCTACATTTGAAATAACGACCTTGAGCGCGGAAAAGACGCGATATGTGAACGGCCCCTAGAAGCAGACGTCTGAAATGAAAGGCAAGAACGGCTATTTATTTGGCTTTAGACTGTTACATGAAAATTTAAAAATGAAATGTCATAATTATAAAGTTTTGAGTTTACTTATGTAATTGTTGCATTAGGCTATGAATTAATAAATGTTTATTGATAAGATCTAACTTAGCTATTTCATGTCTTTTCATACACAGTAGCATAAACGACGAGTAGTCGAGTAACTCGAGTATTGTTTTGATAAGAAATCGACTAGCAGAAATCAGTAGTCGTGCAACCCCTAGTCAACAACATTCTTTTTTTGCAAGGATGTTTGAAATAGTTCGACAGAAAATAGCCTACTTCATTTCGTCAGTAGGGCAATATGATTTTCGTTTATGTTGCTTAGAAACTTGAGTGATAGGCTTTGTCCTATTTAATTCATGTTATTTATATTTCATATTTTTTTTCTGTGACATTTTTTTTCTCTGCTGACAGTACAATGTTAAAATAGCCTAATATTTATACTGACACGAACACAATTTTTGTATAGCATTTATAATTATTATAGGCTACTCCAATCTCCTTCTTTCCATTAGAGACATTTGAATGTGAGATTATGGAAACGAGATCTAAATTTTGTGGACCCGTCAGGTCGGGAAATAAAGCGGGTGAACACCGAGTGTATTTTAAGCGGTTGCTGAATAGAACCTTGTGGGAGCGGGACGAAAAAAAACAGTCCCACGCAGACCTCCTTAAACCTTAGGTGTGTATGTGTGTGTCCCCGAATAAATAATAATAATAAAAAAGGAATAAAGTTCAAAAGTCGGACTGTACGGAATGAGGCATGATTGCTATTCACACCTTTATTAAAATGGCTGTAATATGTTACCACAATAGTAGCCTACTTGATCTGTTTAAAATGGTTTCCTTGATATATGCATAAGGTGTTAAATTAAAACTTAAAAATCAAAATTTAAATTTGTCTAATCCAGTAATTCATTTTTTCTATTTTTGATCTGAGCACAATCAGAAAATCAGAAAACCCGTCCTTATTTTTTTTTTTTTCATTTCAGTTTAGGAAATAAATAATGGAAAAACAAGTCGTTTTTCATCTTTTTATTTTTGGTTTTAATTTGAAAAAAAAAAAAAACGATTGAATGAATGATCCACGGACGGTGACGGACCCATCATATTCCGCAATTATAGGCCTATATAAGAGTATTTAATTTGTATCCATAGGCCTACTCTGTGTAGCTGGCCCGCCATCTACTGGCTAAAAAAAATATTGGCCCGCGGCCAAAGTTACTTGCCGACCCCTGCTCTAAACGGTTGCTAGGGCGTTGCTAGGGTGTTCTGGGTGGTTGCTATGGTGTTGCTAGGTGGTTGCTAGGGTATACTGGGTGGTTGCTAGGCGGTTGCTAGGGTATTCTTGGTGGTTGCTATGGTGTTGCTAGGCGGTTGCTAGGGTATTCTGGGTGGTTGCTAGGCGGTTGCTAGGGTATTCTTGGTGGTTGCTAGGGTGTTGCTAGGTGTTTGCTAGGCTGTTCTGGGTGGTTGCTATGGTGTTGCTAGGGTATTCTGGGTGGTTGCTATGGTGTTGCTAGGCGGTTGCTATGGTGTTCTGGGTGGTTGCTATGGTGTTGTTAGCTGGTTGCTAGGGTATTCTGGGTGGTTGCTAGGGCATTGCTAGGCGGTTGCTAGGGTATTCTGGGTGGTTGCTAGGGCGTTGCTAGGCAGATGCTAGGGTATTCTGGGTGGTTGCTATGGTGTTGCTAGGTGGTTGCTAGGGTATTCTGGGTGGTTGCTAGGGCGTTGCTAGGGTATTCTTGGTGGTTGCTAGGGTGTTCTGGGTGGTTGCTATGGTGTTGCTAGGCAGTTGCTATGGTATTTTGGGTGGATGCTAGGGCGTTGCTAGGCAGTTGCTAGGGTGTTCTGGGTGGTTGCTAGGCAGTTGCTAGGTGTTCTGGGGGGTTGCTAGACAGTTGCTAGGGTGTTCTGGGTGGTTGCTACGGTATTTTTGGTGGTTACTAGAGCGTTTCTAGACGTTGCTAGGGTGTTCAGGATGGTTGCTAAGGTATTTTTTTTAGTTGCTATGGTGTTACTAGGTGGTTGGTAGTTGTCAAAGATGGTTGCTATGGAGTTTTTATAGAGTTATTAAAATCTTTAATAACGAGTGCCTTCAGTACGGCACTCGGCCTGCGGCCTCGTGCCTATGGCCGAATAGGCACAAGCATGGAGCAATATCGCAAGGCCACGAGTGTAATATTGCGTTAAAAAATACAAAAAAATGTAAAAAACATTTTTTTTTTGGTTTAGGGTGGTTGCTAGGGAGGTCTTAGTGGTTGCTAGGGTGCTGAAACTGTTTGCTAGGGTGTGGCTATGAAGATTTTAGGCCATTACTTATTGGCTGCTTGATAATATAAATCCTCTGAGGGAGAGAGAGAGGGAGAGACGCAGGGGTGTCAGGCCCTTTGGAGTCTGTGTGTGTGAAAACGTCGGTTGGGATTCAAATATTTTTAGAACTCCCAATGTAAAGTCAATGGGACTTTTTTGGCCGCTTTTTTGCCCGCTGTGCGAACATCGTACACCCGATCGCTTAGAAAAGTCATAGCACACCTCTCCTTAATGAGCCGGTCGATTTGATGCCTCACTCAGTGGTCTGAGACAAACGGTGCGGGGCGAGTTTCGCGCCAAACTTTGTCCAGAATAAAAATAAGAATAATAATAAGTATGCAAGAGAACACTAATGATGCCTTGCTTTCAGCAAGCACCATTAACTAGAATGTACAATTCCTGAAGAAAATGTGAAGTGGTGCTTGCAGTGGCAAAACTCGCCACTCGGTTGCTAAGGTGTTGTACATGATTGCATACGAGCCAACAACCATGTCTGTACGATGTTGTGGAGCTGAAATATGGCTTCGACATGTTGCAATATGGTTGCTAGGTGGCTCTAACTGGTTGCTAGGGTGTGAATACACAGTTACCATGGTGATATTTACAGACTGTTTTACAACTGAAACTAATGAGCCAACCAACATCTCTAAACAATATTCTGATGCAGAGATGTAGGTCTTGTAAAATGGTTGCTAGGGTACTCTGTTTGGTTGCTATGGAGTTGCTTGGCAGCTGCTAATGATGAAACTGCAAAGGCTTCTTGTCAGTATGAATGATATAAACCAACTCCCATCTCTATACGATGTTCTGATGCAGAGATATACGTTTTGCTAAACGGTTGCTATGGTACTCTGTTTGGTTGCTAGGGAGTAGCTTGGCAGCTGCCAATCATGAAACTCCAAAGGCTGCTTGTCAGTATAAATGAAATAATCCAAGTCCCATGCCTCTGTGACATTCAGAATGGAAGATATGCCTCTTTGGATTTTGGCTGCTAGGGTACTCTGTTTGGTTGCTATGGAGTTACTTGGCAGCTGCCAATGATGAAATTCCAAAGGCTTCTTGTCACTATGAATGATATAAAAAAAACAACTCCCATGCCTCTGTGACATTCAGAATGGAAGATATCCCTCTTTGGATTTTGGTTGCTAGGGTACTCTGTTTGGTTGCTAGGGAGTGTCTTGGCAGCTGCCAATCATGAAACTCAAAGGCTGCTTGTCGATATAAACCAACTCCAATGCCTCTGTGACATTCAGAATGGAAGATATCCCTCTTTGGATTTTGGTTGCTAGGGTACTCTGTTTGGTTGCTATGGAGTTCTTTGGCAGCTGCCAATGATGAAACTCCAAAGGCTTCTTGTCAGTATGAATGATATAAACCAACTCCCATGCCTCTGTGACATTCAGAATGGAAGATATCCCTCTTTGGATTTTGGTTGCTAGGGTACTCTGTTTGGTTGCTAGGGAGTGTCTTGGCAGCTGCCAATCATGAAACTCAAAGGCTGCTTGTCGATATAAACCAACTCCAATGCCTCTGTGACATTCAGAATGGAAGATATCCCTCTTTGGATTTTGGTTGCTAGGGTACTCTGTTTGTTTGCTATGGAGTGGTTTGGCAGCTGCCAATGATGAAACTCCAAAGGCTTCTTGTCAGTCTGAATGATATAAACCAACTCCCATGCCTCTGTGACATTCAGAATGGAAGATATCCCTCTTTGGATTTTGGTTGCTAGGGTACTCTGTTTGGTTGCTATGGAGTGGTTTGGCAGCTGCCAATGATGAAACTCCAAAGGCTTCTTGTCAGTATGAATGATATAAACCAACTCCCATGCCTCTGTGACATTCAGAATGGAAGATATCCCTCTTTGGATTTTGGTTGCTAGGGTACTCTGTTTGGTTGCTAGGGAGTGGCTTGTCAGCTGCCAGTCATGAAACTCCAAAGGCTGCTTGCCTGTATGAATGATATAAACCAACTCCCATGCCTCTGCGACATTCAGAATGGAAGATATCCCTCTTTGGATTTTGGTTGCTAGGGTACTCTGTTTGGTTGCTATGGAGTGGCTTGTCAGCTGCCAATCATGAAACTCCAAAGGCTTGTTGTCACTATGAATGATATAAACCAACTCCCATGGCTCTGCGACATTCAGAATGGAAGATATCCCTCTTTGGATATTGGTTGCTAGGGTACTCTGTTTGGTTGCTAGGGAGTGGCTTGTCAGCTGCCAATCATGAAACTCCAAAGGCTTCTTGTCACTATGAATGATATAAACCAACTCCCATGCCTCTGTGACATTCAGAATGGAAGATATCCCTCTTTGGATTTTGGTTGCTAAGGTGCGCGACAATGGTTGCTAGGGAGGGGCTTGGAAGTGTTGAGGGGATTCATGATTGGCTGTTTGGTGCCCCGAGTCAAATGAGATCACCCCCATGTTTCTATGACAATTAAGTCTGGAGATATCTCTTTGAACTCTTTCAATGGAAGTCTATGGAACTTGTTGCTAAGGGGCTCTAAATGGTTGCTAGGGCGTGGCTTGATAGCTTCACAATGATCCTGAGAGACTGATTGGTCATCTGAGTAAAATGAGCCCTCCCCCTTGTCTCTATGACACTTTGATCCAGAGCTACGTTCAATACAAAGTCCCTATGCAATTTACCATAGTAGGAAAAGCATGTGTGTTTCACGGGACGTTCCTTCCCCATAGTAAGTCAATGGGGCAACTTTGGGCATCTCCTGCCCCCCAGGGGTGCAACTTTTACCCCATTGTGAGGTATGTTCTTACAGAGCCTGTCAGCCTCTTCAAATGTGGCAAATCACACATTTCTGCGAAATCCTCGCTCAGAGCTACGTGTGGTCAAAGTTCGTCGCAATGTTAAGTCAATGGGACTTTTTTGGGCGCTTTTTCGCCCCTGGGGCGAACATCGCACCCCCGATCGCTTATAAAAGTCATAGCACACCTCTCCTTAATGAGCCGGTCGATTTGACACCTCATTCATGGGTCTGAGACCAACGGTGCGGGGCGAGTTACGCGCCAAACTTTGTCCAGAATAATAATAATAATAACTAGATTGTACATTTCCTGAAGAAAATGTGAAGTGGTGCTTGCAGTGGCAAAACTCGCCACTCGGTTGCTAGGGTGTTGTACATGATTGCATACGAGCCAACAACCATGTCTGTACGATGTTGTGGAGCTGAAATATAGCTTCTATATGTTGCAATATGGTTTATATGTGGCTCTAAATGGTTGCTAGGGCGTTGCTTGGCGGTTGCTAGGGTGTTCTGGGTGGTTGCTAGGCAGTTGCTAGGGTATTCTTGGTGGTTGCTATGGTGTTGCTAGGCGGTTGCTAGGGTATTCTGGGTGGTTGCTAGGCGGTTGCTAGGGTATTCTTGGTGGTTGCTAGGGCGTTGCTAGGGCGTTGCTAGGTGGTTGCTAGGCTGTTCTGGGTGGTTGCTATGGTGTTGCTAGGCAGTTGCTAGGGTATTCTTGGTGGTTGCTATGGAGTTGATTGGCAGCTGCTAATGATGAAATTGCAAAGGCTTCTTGTCAGTATTAATGATATAAACCAACCCCCATCTCTATACGATGTTCTGATGCAGAGATATAGGTCTTGCAAAACAGTTGCTAGGGAACTCTGTTTGGTTGCTATGGAGTTGATTGGCAGCTGCTAATGATGAAACTGCAAAGGCTTCTTGTCAGTATTAATGATATAAACCAACCCCCATCTCTATACAATGTTCTGATACAGAGATAGAGGTATTGCTAAATAGTTGCTAGGGTAGTCTGTTTGGTTTCTATGGAGTGGTTTGGCAGCTGCCAATAATGAAACTCCAAAGGCTGCTTGTCAGTATGTATGGTATAAACCAGCTCCCATGCCTCTGTGACATTCAGAATAGAAGATATCCCTCTTTGGAATTTGGTTGCTAGGATACTCTGTTTGGTTGCTATGGAGTGGCTTGGCAGATGCCAATGATGAAACTGCAAAGGCTTCTTGTCACTATGAATGATATGAACCAACTCCCATGCCTCTGTGACATTCAGAATGGAAGATATCCCTCTAGGATTTTGGTTGCTAAGGTGCTCGACAATGGTTGCTAGGGAGGGGCTAGGAAGAGTTGAGGTGATTCATGATTGGCTGTTTGCTGCCCCAAGTCAAACGAGACCACCCTCAAGTTTCTATGACAATTCAGTCCGGAGATATCCCTTTGAACTCTTTCAATGGAAGTCTATGGGACTTGTTGCTAAGGTGCTCTAAATGGTTGCTAGGGCGTGGCTTGATAGCTTCACAATGATCCTGAGAGACTGATTGGTCGTCTGAGTAAAATGAGCCCACCCCCTTGTCTCTATGACACTGTGATCCAGAGCTACGTTCATTACAAAATCCCTATGCAATTTACCATAGTAGGAAAAGCATGTGTGTTTCACGGGACATTCCTTCCCCATAGTAAGTCAATGGGGCAACTTTGGGACGCTCCTGCCCCCCAGGGGTGCAACTTTTACCCCATTGTGAGGTATGTTCTTACAGAGCCTGTCAGCCTCTTCAAATGTGGCAAATCACACGTTTCTGCGAAATCCTGGCTCAGAGCTATGAGTGCTCAAAGTTCGTCGCAATGTTAAGTCAATGGAACTTTTTGGGCCGCTTTTTCGCCCCTGGGGTGAACACCGCACCCCCGATCGCTTATAAAAGTCATAGCACACCTCTCCTCAATAAGCCGGTCGATTTGACACCTCATTCATGGGTCTGTGACAAACGGTGCGGGGCGAGTTTCGCGCCAAACTTTGTCCAGAATAATAATAATAACTAGAATGTACATTTCCTGAAGAAAATGTGAAATGGTGCTTGCAGTGGCAAAACTCTCCACTCGGTTGCTAGGGTGTTGTACATGATTGCATACGAGCCAACAACCATGTCTGTACGATGTTGTGGAGCTGAAATATAGCTTCTATATGTTGCAATATGGTTTATATGTGGCTCTAAATGGTTGCTAGGGCGTTGCTTGGCGGTTGCTAGGGTGTTCTGGGTGGTTGCTAGGCAGTTGCTAGGGTATTCTTGGTGGTTGCTATGGTGTTGCTAGGCGGTTGCTAGGGTATTCTGGGTGGTTGCTAGGCGGTTGCTAGGGTATTCTTGGTGGTTGCTAGGGCGTTGCTAGGGCGTTGCTAGGTGGTTGCTAGGCTGTTCTGGGTGGTTGCTATGGTGTTGCTAGGCAGTTGCTAGGGTATTCTTGGTGGTTGCTATGGTGTTACTAGGCGGTTGCTAGGGTATTCTGGGTGGTTGCTAGGCGGTTGCTAGGGTATTCTGGGTGGTTGCTAGGGCGTTGCTAGGTGTTTGCTAGGCTGTTCTGGGTGGTTGCTATGGTGTTGCTAGGTGGTTGCTAGGGTGTTCTGGGTGGTTGCTATGGTGTTGCTAGGCGGTTGCTAGGGTATTCTGGGTGGTTGCTAGGCAGTTGCTAGGGTATTCTGGGTGGTTGCTATGGTGTTGCTAGGCGGTTGCTAGGGTATTCTGGGTGGTTGCTAGGGCGTTGCTAGGCAGTTGCAATGGTATTTTGGGTGGATGCTAGGGCGTTGCTAGGCAGTTGCTAGGGTGTTCTGGGTGGTTGCTAGGCAGTTGCTAGGTGTTCTGGGGGGTTGCTACGGTATTTTTGATGGTTACTAGAGCGTTTCTAGACGTTGCTAGGGTGTTAAGGATGGTTGCTAAGGTATTTGTTTTGTTGCTATGGTGTTACTAGGTGGTTGGTAGTTGTCAAAGATGGTTACTATGGAGTTTTTATAGAGTTATTAAAATCTTTAATAACGAGTGCCTTCAGTACGGCACTCGGCCTACGGCCTCGTGCCTATGGCCGAATAAGCACAAGCATGGAGCAATATCGCAAGGCCACAAGTGTAATATTGCGTTAAAAAATACAAAAAAATTAAAAAACTATTTTTTTTTGGTTTAGGGTGGTTGCTAGGGAGCTCTTAGTGGTTGCTAGGGTGCTGAAACTGGTTGCTAGGGTGTAGCTATGAAGATTTTAGGCCATTACTTATTGGCTGCTTGATAATATAAATCCTCTGAGGGAGAGAGAGAGGGAGAGATGCAGGGGTGTCAGGCCCTTTGGAGTCTGTGTGTGTGAAAACGGCAGTTGGGATTCAAATATTTTTAGAACTCCCAATGTAAAGTCAATGGGGACTTTTTTGGCCGCTTTTTCGTCTGCTGTGCGAACATCGTACACCCGATCGCTTAGAAAAGTCATAGCACACCTCTCCTCAATGAGCCGGTCGATTTGACACCTCACTCAAGAGCCTGTGACAAACGGTGCGGGGCGCATTACGCGCCAAACTTTTGTCCAGAATAATAATAATAAGAAGAATAATAAGTATGCAAGAGAACACTAATGATGCCTTGCTTTCAGCAAGCACCATTAATAATAAGAATAATAAGTATGAGCAATAACAATAGTGATGCCTTGCTTTCAGCAAGCACCACTAATAAGAATAATAAGTATGAGCAATAACAATAGTGATGCCTTGCTTTCAGCAAGCACCACTAATAAGTATGAGCAATAACAATAGTGATGCTTTTAAAAAAGCACCACTAATAATAATAATAAGTATGCAAGAGAACACTAATGATGCCTTGCTTTCAGCAAGCACCATTAACTAGAATGTACATTTCCTGAAGAAAATGTGAAATGGTGCTTGCAGTGGCAAAACTCTCCACTCGGTTGCTAGGGTGTTGTACATGATTGCATACGAGCCAACAACCATGTCTGTACGATGTTGTGGAGCTGAAATATAGCTTCTATATGTTGCAATATGGTTTATATGTGGCTCTAAATGGTTGCTAGGGCGTTGCTTGGCGGTTGCTAGGGTGTTCTGGGTGGTTGCAAGGCAGTTGCTAGGGTATTCTTGGTGGTTGCTATGGTGTTGCTAGGCGGTTGCTAGGGTATTCTGGGTGGTTGCTAGGCGGTTGCTAGGGTATTCTTGGTGGTTGCTAGGGCGTTGCTAGGGCGTTGCTAGGTGGTTGCTAGGCTGTTCTGGGTGGTTGCTATGGTGTTGCTAGGCAGTTGCTAGGGTATTCTTGGTGGTTGCTATGGTGTTACTAGGCGGTTGCTAGGGTATTCTGGGTGGTTGTTAGGCGGTTGCTAGGGTATTCTGGGTGGTTGCTAGGGCGTTGCTAGGTGTTTGCTAGGCTGTTCTGGGTGGTTGCTATGGTGTTGCTAGGTGGTTGCTAGGGTGTTCTGGTTGGTTGCTATGGTGTTGCTAGGCGGTTGCTAGGGTATTCTGGGTGGTTGCTAGGCAGTTGCTAGGGTATTCTGGGTGGTTGCTATGGTTTTGCTAGGCGGTTGCTAGGGTATTCTGGGTGGTTGCTAGGGCGTTGCTAGGCAGTTGCAATGGTATTTTGGGTGGATGCTAGGGCGTTGCTAGGCAGTTGCTAGGGTGTTCTGGGTGGTTGCTAGGCAGTTGCTAGGTGTTCTGGGGGGTTGCTACGGTATTTTGATGGTTACTAGAGCGTTTCTAGACGTTGCTAGGGTGTTCAGGATGGTTGCTAAGGTATTTGTTTTGTTGCTATGGTGTTACTAGGTGGTTGGTAGTTGTCAAAGATGGTTACTATGGAGTTTTTATAGAGTTATTAAAATCTTTAATAACGAGTGCCTTCAGTACGGCACTCGGCCTACGGCCTCGTGCCTATGGCCGAATAAGCACAAGCATGGAGCAATATCGCAAGGCCACAAGTGTAATATTGCGTTAAAAAATACAAAAAAATTAAAAAACTATTTTTTTTTGGTTTAGGGTGGTTGCTAGGGAGCTCTTAGTGGTTGCTAGGGTGCTGAAACTGGTTGCTAGGGTGTAGCTATGAAGATTTTAGGCCATTACTTATTGGCTGCTTGATAATATAAATCCTCTGAGGGAGAGAGAGAGGGAGAGATGCAGGGGTGTCAGGCCCTTTGGAGTCTGTGTGTGTGAAAACGGCAGTTGGGATTCAAATATTTTTAGAACTCCCAATGTAAAGTCAATGGGGACTTTTTTGGCCGCTTTTTCGTCCGCTGTGCGAACATCGTACACCCGATCGCTTAGAAAAGTCATAGCACACCTCTCCTCAATGAGCCGGTCGATTTGACACCTCACTCAAGAGCCTGTGACAAACGGTGCGGGGCGCATTACGCGCCAAACTTTTGTCCAGAATAATAATAATAAGAAGAACTAGAATGTACATTTCCTGAAGAAAATGTGAAGTGGTGCTTGCAGTGGCAAAATTCGGCACTCGGTTGCTAGGGTGTTGTACATGATCGCATACGAGCCAACAACCATGTCTGTACGCTGTTGTGGAGCTGAAATATGGCTTCTTTATGTTGCAATATGGTTGCTAGGTGGCTGTAAACGGTTGCTAGGGTGTGAATACAAAGTTACCATGGTGAAATTTGCAGACTGTTTCCCAACCAAAACTAAAGAGCCAACCCCCATCTCTATATGATGTTCTGATGCAGAGACATGGGTCTTGATAAACGGTTGCTAGGGTCCTCTGTTTGGTTGCCAGGGAGTGACTTGGCAGATACCAATGATGAAACTGCAAAGGCTTCTTGTCACTCTGAATGATATAAACCAACTCCCATGCCTCTATGACATTCAGAATGGAAGATATCCCTCCTTGGATTTTGGTTGCTAGGGTACTCTGTTTGGTTGCTAGAGAGTGGCTTGGCAGCTGCCAATGATGAAATTCCAAAGGCTTCTTGTCAGTATGAATGATATAAACCAACTCCCATGCCTGTGTGACATTCAGAAAGGAAGATATTCCTCTTTGGAATTTGGTTGCTAGGGTACTCTGTTTGGTTGATATGGAGTTGCTTGGCAGCTGCCAATCATGAAACACCAAAGGCTTCTTGTCAATATGAATGATATAAACCAACTCCCATGCCTCTGTGACAGTCAGAATGGAAGATATCCCTCTCTGGAGTTTGGTTGCTAGGGTCCTCTGTTTGGTTGCTATGGAGTGGCTTGGCAGCTGTTAATGATGAAACTGCATAAGTTTCTTGTCAGTATGAATGAAAATAAACCAACTCCCATCTCTATACGATGTTCTGATGCAGAGATATAGGTCTTGCTAAACGGTTGCTAGGGTACTCTGTTTGGTTGCTAGGGAGTGGCTTGGCAGCTGCCAATGATGAAATTAAAAAGGCTTCTTGTCACTATGAATGATAAAAAAACCAACTCCCATGCATCTGTGACATACAGAATGGAAGATATCCCTCTTTGGATTTTTGTTGCTAGGGTACTCTGTTTGGTTGCTAGGGAGTAGCTTGGCAGCTGCCAACCATAAAACTCCAGAGGCTGCTTGTCAGTTTGAATGATATAAACCAACTCCCAGCTCTATACGATGTTCTGATACAGAGAAATTATTTTTGCTAAATGGTTGCTAGGGTACTCTGTTTGGTTGCTAGGGAGTGGCTTGGCAGCTGCCAGTGATGAAACTGCAAAGGCTTCTTGTCACTATGAATGATATAAACCAACTCCCATTTCTTTGTGACATTCAAAATGGAAGATAACCCTCTTTGGATTTTGGTTGCTAGGGTACTCTGTTTGGTTGCTATGGAGTGGCTTGGCAGCTGCCAATAATGAAACTCCAAAGGCTGGTTGTCAGTATGAATGAAACAAACCAACTCCCATGCCTCTGTGACATTCAGAATGGAAGATATCCCTCTTTGCATTTTGGTTGCTAGGGTACTCTGTTTGGTTGCTATGGAGTTGTTTGGCAGCTGCTAATGATGAAACTGTAAAGGCTTATTGTCAGTATGAATGATATAAACCAACTCCCATCTCTATACGATGTTCTGATGCGGAGATATAGGTCTTGCAAAACGGTTGCTAGGGTACTCAAGTTTGGTTGCTATGGAGTGGCTTGGCAGCTGCCAATGATGAAACTGAAAAGGCTTTGTGTCACTATGAATGATATAAACCAACTCCCATTTCTCTGTGACATTCAGAATGGCAGATATCCCTCTTTGGATTTTGGTTGCTAGGGTACTCTGTTTGGTTGCTATGGAGTGGCTTGGCAGCTGCCAATGACGAAACTGCAAAGCCTTCTTGTCACTATGAATGATATAAACCAACTCCCATGCCTCTGTGACATTCAGAATGGAAGATATCCCTCTCGGATTTTGGTTGCTAAGGTGCTCGACAATGGTTGCTAGGGAGGGGCTAGGAAGAGTTGAGGTGATTCATGATTGGCTGTTTGCTGCCCCAAGTCAAACGAGACCACCCTCTAGTTTCTATGACAATTCAGTCCGGAGATATCCCTTTGAACTCTTTCAATGGAAGTCTATGGGACTTGTTGCTAAGGTGCTCTAAATGGTTGCTAGGGCGTGGCTTGATAGCTTCACAATGATCCTGAGAGACTGATTGGTCGTCTGAGTAAAATGAGCCCACCCCCTTGTCTCTACGATACTGTGATCCAGAGCTACGTTCATTACAAAATCCCTATGCAATTTACCATAGTAGGAAAAGCATGTGTGTTTCACGGGACATTCCTTCCCCATAGTAAGTCAATGGGGCAACTTTGGGACGCTCCTGCCCCCCAGGGGTGCAACTTTTACCCCATTGTGAGGTATGTTCTTACAGGGCCTGTCAGCCTCTTCAAATGTGGCAAATCACACGTTTCTGCGAAATCCTCGCTCAGAGCTATGAGTGCTCAAAGTTCGTCGCAATGTTAAGTCAATGGAACTTTTTGGGCCGCTTTTTCGCCCCTGGGGTGAACAGCGCACCCCCGATCGCTTATAAAAGTCATAGCACACCTCTCCTCAATGAGCCGGTCGATTTGACACCTCATTCATGGGTCTGTGACAAACGGTGTGGGGCGAGTTACGCGCCAAACTTTGTCCAGAATAATAATAATAACTAGAATGTACATTTCCTGAAGAAAATGTGAAATGGTGCTTGCAGTGGCAAAACTCTCCGCTCGGTTGCTAGGGTGTTGTACATGATTGCATACGAGCCAACAACCATGTCTGTACGATGTTGTGGAGCTGAAATATGGCTTCTATATGTTGCAATATGGTTGCTAGGTGGCTCTAAATGGTTGCTAGGGTGTGAATACACAGTTACCATGGTGATATTTACAGACTGTTTTACAACTGAAACTAATGAGCCAACCCCCATCTCTATACAATATTCTGATGCAGAGATGTAGGTCTTGTAAAATGGTTGCTAGGGTACTCTGTTTGGTTGCTATGGAGTTGCTTGGCAGCTGCTGATGATGAAACTGCAAAGGCTTCTTGTCAGTATGAATGATATAAACCAACTCCCATCTCTATACGATGTTCTGATGCAGAGATATACGTTTTGCTAAACGGTTGCTAGGGTACTCTGTTTGGTTGCTAGGGAGTAGCGTGGCAGCTGCCAATCATGAAACTCCAAAGGCTGCTTGTCAGTATGAATGATATAATCCAACTCTCATGCCTCTGCGACATACAGAATGGAAGATATCCCTCTTTGGATATTGGTTGCTAGGGTACTCTGTTTGGTTGCTAGGGAGTGGCTTGTCAGCTGCCAATCATGAAACTCCAAAGGCTGCTTGTCAGTATGAATGATATAAACCAACTCCCATGCCTCTGCGACATTCAGAATGGAAGATATGCCTCTTTGGGTTTTGGTTGCTAGGGTACTCTGTTTGGTTGCTATGGAGTTACTTGGCAGCTGCCAATGATGCAATTCCAAAGGCTTCTTGTCACTATGAATGATATAAACCAACTCCCATGCCTCTGTGACATTCAGAATGGAAGATATCCCTCTTTGGATTTTGGTTGCTAGGATACTCTGTTTGGTTGCTAGGGAGTGGCTTGGCAGCTGCCACTGATGAAACTGCAAAGGCTTCTTGTCATTATGAATTATATAAACCAACTCCCATGCCTCTGTGACATTCAGAATGGAAGATATCCCTCTTTGTATTTTGGTTGCTAGGGTACTCTGTTGGTTGCTAGGGAGTGGCTTGGCAGCTGCCAATCATGAAACTTCAAAGGCTGCTTGTCAGTATGAATGATATAAACCAACTCCAATCTCTATACGATGTTCTGATACAGAGATATTCGTTTTGCTAAACGGTTGCTAGGGTACTCTGTTTGGTTGCTAGGGAGTGGCTTGGCAGTTGCCAATGATGCAATTCCAAAGGCTTCTTGTCACTATGAATGATATAAACCATCTCCCATTTCTCTGTGACATTCAGAATGGCAGATATCCCTCTTTGGATTTTGGTTGCTAAGGTACTCTGTTTGGTTGCTATAGAGTGGCTTGGCAGATGCCAATTATGAAACTGCAAAAGCTTCTTGTCACTATGAATGATATAAACCAACTCCCATGCCTCTGTGATATTCATAATGGAAGATATCCCTCTTTGGATTTTGGTTGCTAAGGTGTTCGACAATGGTTGCTAGGGAGGGGCTAAGAAGTGTTGAGGTGATTCATGATTGGCTGTTTGCTGCCACGAGTCAAATGAGACCACCCCCATGTTACTATGACAATTCAGTCTGGAGATATCTCTTTGAACTCTTTCAATGGAAGTCTATGGAACTTGTTGCTAAGGGGCTCTAAATGGTTGCTAGGGCGTGGCTTGATAGCTTCACAATGATCCTGAGAGACTGATTGGTCGTCTGAGTAAAATGAGCTCGCCCCCTTGTCTCTATGACACTGTGATCAGGAGCTATGTTCAATACAAAATCCCTATGCAATTTACCATAGTAGGAAAAGCATGTGAGTTTCACAGGATGTTCCTTCCCCATAGTAAGTCAATGGGGCAACTTTGGGCAGCTTCTGCCCCCCAGGGCTACAACTTTTACCCCATTGTGAGGTATGTTCTTACAGAGCCTGTCAGCCTCTTCAAATGTGGCAAATCACAAGTTTATGTGAAATCCTCGCTCTGAGCTAGGAGTCGTCAAAGTTTGTCGCAATGTTAAGTCTATGGGACTTTTTTGGCCGCTTTTTCGCCCCTGGGGCAAACATCGCACCCCCGATCGCTTATAAAAGTCATAGCACACCTCTCCTCAATGAGCCGGTCGATTTGACACCTCACTCAGGGGTCTGAGACAAACGGTGCGGGACGAGTTACGCGCCAAACTTTGTCCAGAATAAAAATAAGAATAATAATAAGTATGCAAGAGAACACTAATGATGCCTTGCTTTCAGCAAGCACCATTAACTAGAATGTACATTTCCTGAAGAAAATGTGAAGTGGTGCTTGCAGTGGCAAAACTCGCCACTCGGTTGCTAGGGTGTTGTACATGTTTGCATTCGAGCCAACAACCATGTCTGTACGATGTTGTGGAGCTGAAATATGGCTTCTATATGTTGCAATATGGTTGCTAGGTGGCTCTAAATGGTTGCTAGGGTGTGAATACACAGTTACCATGGTGATATTTACAGGCTGTTTTACAACTGAAACTAATGAGCCAACCCCCATCTCTATACAATATTCTGATGCAGAGATGTAGGTCTTGTAAAATGGTTGCTAGGGTACTCTGTTTGGTTGCTATGGAGATGCTTGTCAGCTGCTAATGATGAAACTACAAAGGCTTCTTGTTAGCATGAATGATATAAACCAACTCCCATCTCTATACGATGTTCTGATGCAGAGATATACGTTTTGCTAAACGGTTGCTAGGGTACTCTATTTGGTTGCTAGCGAGTGGCTTGTCAGCTGCCAATCATGAAACTCCAAAGGCTTCTTGTCACTATGAATGATATAAACCAACTCCCATGCCTCTGCGACATTCAGAATGGAAGATATGCCTCTTTGGATTTTGGTTGCTAGGGTACTCTGTTTGGTTGCTAGGGAGTGGCTTGTCAGCTGTCAATGATGAAATTCCAAAGGCTTCTTGTCATTATGAATTATATAATCCAACTCCCATGCCTCTGTGACATTCAGAATGTAAGATATGCCTCTTTGGATTTTGGTTGCTAGGGTACTCTTTTTGGTTGCTATGGAGTTACTTGGCAGCTGCCAATGACGAAACTGCAAAGCCTTCTTGTCACTATGAATGATATAAACCAACTCCCATGCCTCTGTGACATTCAGAATGGAAGATATCCCTCTCGGATTTTGGTTGCTAAGGTGCTCGACAATGGTTGCTAGGGAGGGGCTAGGAAGAGTTGAGGTGATTCATGATTGGCTGTTTGCTGCCCCAAGTCAAACGAGACCACCCTCTAGTTTCTATGACAATTCAGTCCGGAGATATCCCTTTGAACTCTTTCAATGGAAGTCTATGGGACTTGTTGCTAAGGTGCTCTAAATGGTTGCTAGGGCGTGGCTTGATAGCTTCACAATGATCCTGAGAGACTGATTGGTCGTCTGAGTAAAATGAGCCCACCCCCTTGTCTCTACGATACTGTGATCCAGAGCTACGTTCATTACAAAATCCCTATGCAATTTACCATAGTAGGAAAAGCATGTGTGTTTCACGGGACATTCCTTCCCCATAGTAAGTCAATGGGGCAACTTTGGGACGCTCCTGCCCCCCAGGGGTGCAACTTTTACCCCATTGTGAGGTATGTTCTTACAGGGCCTGTCAGCCTCTTCAAATGTGGCAAATCACACGTTTCTGCGAAATCCTCGCTCAGAGCTATGAGTGCTCAAAGTTCGTCGCAATGTTAAGTCAATGGAACTTTTTGGGCCGCTTTTTCGCCCCTGGGGTGAACAGCGCACCCCCGATCGCTTATAAAAGTCATAGCACACCTCTCCTCAATGAGCCGGTCGATTTGACACCTCATTCATGGGTCTGTGACAAACGGTGTGGGGCGAGTTACGCGCCAAACTTTGTCCAGAATAATAATAATAACTAGAATGTACATTTCCTGAAGAAAATGTGAAGTGGTGCTTGCAGTGGCAAAACTCGCCACTCGGTTGCTAGGGTGTTGTACATGTTTGCATTCGAGCCAACAACCATGTCTGTACGATGTTGTGGAGCTGAAATATGGCTTCTATATGTTGCAATATGGTTGCTAGGTGGCTCTAAATGGTTGCTAGGGTGTGAATACACAGTTACCATGGTGATATTTACAGGCTGTTTTACAACTGAAACTAATGAGCCAACCCCCATCTCTATACAATATTCTGATGCAGAGATGTAGGTCTTGTAAAATGGTTGCTAGGGTACTCTGTTTGGTTGCTATGGAGATGCTTGTCAGCTGCTAATGATGAAACTACAAAGGCTTCTTGTTAGCATGAATGATATAAACCAACTCCCATCTCTATACGATGTTCTGATGCAGAGATATACGTTTTGCTAAACGGTTGCTAGGGTACTCTATTTGGTTGCTAGCGAGTGGCTTGTCAGCTGCCAATCATGAAACTCCAAAGGCTTCTTGTCACTATGAATGATATAAACCAACTCCCATGCCTCTGCGACATTCAGAATGGAAGATATGCCTCTTTGGATTTTGGTTGCTAGGGTACTCTGTTTGGTTGCTAGGGAGTGGCTTGTCAGCTGTCTATGATGAAATTCCAAAGGCTTCTTGTCATTATGAATTATATAATCCAACTCCCATGCCTCTGTGACATTCAGAATGTAAGATATGCCTCTTTGGATTTTGGTTGCTAGGGTACTGTTTTTGGTTGCTATGGAGTTACTTGGCACCTGCCAATGATGCAATTCCAAAGGCTTCTTGTCACTATGAATGATATAAACCAACTCCCATGCCTCTGTGACATTCAGAATGGAAGATATCCCTCTTTGGATTGTTGTTGCTAAGGTGCTCGACAATGGTTGCTAGGGAGGGGCTAGGAAGTGTTGAGGTGATTTATGATTGGCCGTTTGCTGCCCTGAGTCAAACTTGTGTTAACCCCATCTCTTTATGATGTTCTGATGCAGAGATATAGGTCTTGCGAAATGGTTGCTAGGGTACTCTGTTTGGTTGCTAGGGAGTGGCTTGGCAGCTGCCAGTCATGAAACTCCAAAGGCTGCTTGTCAGTATGTATGATATAAACCAACTCCCATGCCTCTGTGACATTCAGAATAGAAGATATCCCTCTTTGGATTGTTGTTGCTAAGGTGCTCGACAATGGTTGCTAGGGAGGGGCTAGGAAGTGTTGAGGTGATTTATGATTGGCCGTTTGCTGCCCTGAGTCAAACTTGTGTTAACCCCATCTCTTTATGATGTTCTGATGCAGAGATATAGGTCTTGCAAAATGGTTGCTAGGGTACTCTGTTTGGTTGCTAGGGAGTGGCTTGGCAGCTGCCAATCATGAAACTCCAAAGGCTGCTTGTCAGTATGTATGATATAAACCAACTCCCATGCCTCTGTGACATTCAGAATAGAAGATATCCCTCTTTGGATTGTTGTTGCTAAGGTGCTCGACAATGGTTGCTAGGGAGGGGCTAGGAAGTGTTGAGGTGATTTATGATTGGCTGTTTGCTGCCCTGAGTCAAACTTGTGTTAACCCCATCTCTTTATGATGTTCTGATGCAGAGATATAGGTCTTGCAAAATGGTTGCTAGGGTACTCTGTTTGGTTGCTAGGGAGTGGCTTGGCAGCTGCCAATCATGAAACTCCAAAGGCTGCTTGTCAGTATGTATGATATAAACCAACTCCCATGCCTCTGTGACATTCAGAATAGAAGATATCCCTCTTTGGATTGTTGTTGCTAAGGTGCTCGACAATGGTTGCTAGGGAGGGGCTAGGAAGTGTTGAGGTGATTTATGATTGGCCGTTTGCTGCCCTGAGTCAAACTTGTGTTAACCCCATCTCTTTATGATGTTCTGATGCAGAGATATAGGTCTTGCGAAATGGTTGCTAGGGTACTCTGTTTGGTTGCTAGGGAGTGGCTTGGCAGCTGCCAATCATGAAACTCCAAAGGCTGCTTGTCAGTATGTATGATATAAACCAACTCCCATGCCTCTGTGACATTCAGAATAGAAGATATCCCTCTTTGGATTGTTGTTGCTAAGGTGCTCGACAATGGTTGCTAGGGAGGGGCTAGGAAGTGTTGAGGTGATTTATGATTGGCCGTTTGCTGCCCTGAGTCAAACTTGTGTTAACCCCATCTCTTTATGATGTTCTGATGCAGAGATATAGGTCTTGCAAAATGGTTGCTAGGGTACTCTGTTTGGTTGCTAGGGAGTGGCTTGGCAGCTGCCAATCATGAAACTCCAAAGGCTGCTTGTCAGTATGTATGATATAAACCAACTCCCATGCCTCTGTGACATTCAGAATAGAAGATATCCCTCTTTGGATTGTTGTTGCTAAGGTGCTCGACAATGGTTGCTAGGGAGGGGCTAGGAAGTGTTGAGGTGATTTATGATTGGCCGTTTGCTGCCCTGAGTCAAACTTGTGTTAACCCCATCTCTTTATGATGTTCTGATGCAGAGATATAGGCCTTGCAAAATGGTTGCTAGGGTACTCTGTTTGGTTGCTAGGGAGTGGGTTGGCAGCTGCCAATCATGAAACTCCAAAGGCTGCTTGTCAGTATGTATGATATAACCAACTCCCATGCCTCTGTGACATTCAGAATAGAAGATATCTCTCTATGAATTTTGGTTGCTAAGGTGCTCGACAATGGTTGCTAGGGAGGGGCTAGGAAGTGTTGAGGTGATTCATGATTGGCTATTTGCTGCCCCGAGTCAAATGAGACCACCCCCATGTTTCTATGACAATTCAGTCCTGAGATATCCCTTTGATCTCTTTCAATGGAAGTCTATGGGACTTGTTGCTAAGGTGCTCTAAATGGTTGCTAGGGCGTGGCTTGATAGCTTCACAATGATCCTGAGAGACTGATTGGTCATCTGAGTAAGATGAGCCCTCCCCCTTGTCTCTATGACACTGTGATCCAGAGCTACGTTCATTACAAAATCCCTATGCAATTTACCATAGTAGGAAAAGCATGTGTGTTTCACGGGACATTCCTTCCCCATAGTAAGTCAATGGGACAACTTTGGGACGCTCCTGCCCCCCAGGGGTGCAACTTTTACCCCATTGTGAGGTATGTTCTTACAGAGCCTGTCAGCCTCTTCAAATGTGGCAAATCACACGTTTCTGCAAAATCCTCGCTCAGAGCTATGAGTGCTCAAAGTTCGTCGCAATGTTAAGTCAATGGAACTTTTTGGGGCGCTTTTTCGCCCCTGGGGCGAACACCGCACCCCCGATCGCTTATAAAAGTCATAGCACACCTCTCCTCAATAAGCCGGTCGATTTGACACCTCATTCATGGGTCTGTGACAAACGGTGCGGGGCGAGTTACGCGCCAAACTTTTGTCCAGAACAATAAGAAGAAGAAGAAGAATAACTAGAATGTACATTTCCTGAAGAAAATGTGAAGTGGTGCTTGCAGTGGCAAAACTCTCCACTTGGTTGCTAGGGTGTTGTACATGATTGCATTCGAGCCAACAACCATGTCTGTACAATGTTGTGGAGCTGAAATATGGCTTCTATATGTTGCAATATGGTTGCTAGGTGGCTCTAAACGGTTGCTAGGGTGTGAAATCAGTTACCATGGTGATAGTTACAGACAGTTTCCCAACCAAAACAAAAGAGCCAACCCCCATCTCTATGTGATGTTCTGATGCAGAGACATGGGTCATGATAAACGGTTGCTAGGGTCCTCTGTTTGGTTGCCAGGGAGTGACTTGGCAGGTGCCAATGATGAAACTCCAAAGGCTGATTGTCAGTATAAATGATTTAAACCAACTCCCATGCCTCTGTGACATTCAGAATGGAAGATATCCCTCTTTGGAATTTGGTTGCTAGGGTCCTCTGTTTGGTTGCAAGGGAGTGACTTGGCAGGTGCCAATCATAAAACTCCAAAGGCTGCTTGTCATAATGAATGATATAAACCAACTCCCATGCCTGTGTGACTTTCAGAATGGAAGATATCCCTCTTTGGATTTTGGTTACTAGGGTACTCTGTTTGGTTGCTATGGAGTTACTTGGCAGCTGCCAATGATGAAATTCCAAAGGTTTCTTGTCAGTATGAATGATATAAACCAACTCCCATGCCTCTGTGACATTCAGAATGGAAGAGATCCCTGTTTGGATTTTGGTTGCTAGGGTACTCTGTTTGGTTGTTATGGAGTTGCTTGGCAGCTGCCAATCATGAAACACCAAAGGCTTCTTGTCAGTATGAATGACATAAACCAACTCCCATGCCTCTGTGACATTCAGAATGGAAGATATCCCTCTTTGAATTTTGGTTGCTAGGGTAATCTGTTTGGTTGCTATGGAGTTGCTTGACAGCTGCCATTGATGAAACTGCAACGGCTTTTTGTTACTATGAAGGATATAAACCAACTCCCATGCCTCTGTGACATTCAGACTGGAAGATATCCCTCTTTGGATTTTGGTTGCTAGGGTACTATGATTGGTTGCTAGGGAGTGGCTTGGCAGCTGCCAATCATGAAACTCCAAAGGCTTCTTGTCAATATTGAATTATATAAACCTTCCCCCATCTCTATACGATGCTCTGATACAGAGATATAGGCCTTGCTAAATAGTTGCTAGGGTACTCTGTTTGGTTGCTATGGAGTGGCTTGGCAGCTGCTAATGATGAACTCCAAAGGCTGCTTTTCAGTATGAATGACATAAACAAACTCCCATGCCTCTGTGACATTCAGAATGGAAGATATCCCTCTTTGAATTTTGGTTGCTAGGGTAATCTGTTTGGTTGCTATGGAGTTGCTTGACAGCTGCCATTGATGAAACTGCAAAGGCTTTTTGTTACTATGAATGATATAAACCAACTTCCATGCCTCTGTGACATTCAGAATAGAAGATATCCCTCTAGGATTTTGGTTGCTAAGGTGCTCGACAATGGTTGCTAGGGAGGGGCTAGGAAGTGTTGAGGTGATTCATGATTGGCCATTTGATGCCCTGAGTGAAACGAGACCACCTTGGTGTTTCTATGATCTACTAGAGCGTTTCTAGACGTTGCTAGGGTGTTCAGGATGGTTGCTAAGGTATTTTTGGTAGTTGCTATTTTGTTACTAGGTGGTTGGTAGTTGTCAAAGATGGTTACTATGGAGTTTTTATAGAGTTATTAAAATCTTTAATAACGAGTGCCTTCAGTACGGCACTCGGCCTGCGGCCTCGTGCCTATGGCTGAATAGGCACAAGCATGGAGCAATATCGCAAGGCCACGAGTGTAATATTGCGTTAAAAAATACAAAAAAATGTAAAAAAAATTTTTTTTTGGTTTAGGGTGGTTGCTAGGGAGCTCTTAGTGGTTGCTAGGGTGCTAAAACTGGTTGCTAGGGTGTGGCTATGAAGATTTTAGGCCATTACTTATTGGCTGCTTGATAATATAAATCCTCTGAGGGAGAGAGAGAGGGAGAGACGCAGGGCTGTCAGGCCCTTTGGAGTGGTGTGTGTGTGTGAAAACGTCGGTTGGGATTCAAATATTTTTAGAATGCCCAATGTAAAGTCAATGGGGACTTTTTTGGCCGCTTTTTCGTCCGCTGTGCGAACATCGTACACCCGATCGCTTAGAAAAGTCATAGCACACCTCTCCTCAATGAGCCGGTCGATTTGACACTTTACTCAGGGGTCTGTGACAAACGGTGCGGGGCGCATTACGCGCCAAACTTTGTCCAGAATAATAATAATAATAATAATAATAATAATAATAAGAATAATAAGTATGAGCAATAACAATAGTGATGCCTTGCTTTCAGCAAGCACCACTAACTAGAATGTACATTTCCTGAAGAAAATGTGAAGTGGTGCTTGCAGTGGCAAAACTCGCCACTCGGTTGCTAGGGTGTTGTACATGTTTGCATTCGAGCCAACAACCATGTCTGTACGATGTTGTGGAGCTGAAATATGGCTTCTATATGTTGCAATATGGTTGCTAGGTGGCTCTAAATGGTTGCTAGGGTGTGAATACACAGTTACCATGGTGATATTTACAGGCTGTTTTACAACTGAAACTAATGAGCCAACCCCCATCTCTATACAATATTCTGATGCAGAGATGTAGGTCTTGTAAAATGGTTGCTAGGGTACTCTGTTTGGTTGCTATGGAGATGCTTGTCAGCTGCTAATGATGAAACTACAAAGGCTTCTTGTTAGCATGAATGATATAAACCAACTCCCATCTCTATACGATGTTCTGATGCAGAGATATACGTTTTGCTAAACGGTTGCTAGGGTACTCTATTTGGTTGCTAGCGAGTGGCTTGTCAGCTGCCAATCATGAAACTCCAAAGGCTTCTTGTCACTATGAATGATATAAACCAACTCCCATGCCTCTGCGACATTCAGAATGGAAGATATGCCTCTTTGGATTTTGGTTGCTAGGGTACTCTGTTTGGTTGCTAGGGAGTGGCTTGTCAGCTGTCAATGATGAAATTCCAAAGGCTTCTTGTCATTATGAATTATATAATCCAACTCCCATGCCTCTGTGACATTCAGAATGTAAGATATGCCTCTTTGGATTTTGGTTGCTAGGGTACTCTTTTTGGTTGCTATGGAGTTACTTGGCACCTGCCAATGATGCAATTCCAAAGGCTTCTTGTCACTATGAATGATATAAACCAACTCCCATGCCTCTGTGACATTCAGAATGGAAGATATCCCTCTTTGGATTGTTGTTGCTAAGGTGCTCGACAATGGTTGCTAGGGAGGGGCTAGGAAGTGTTGAGGTGATTTATGATTGGCCGTTTGCTGCCCTGAGTCAAACTTGTGTTAACCGCATCTCTTTATGATGTTCTGATGCAGAGATATAGGTCTTGCAAAATGGTTGCTAGGGTACTCTGTTTGGTTGCTAGGGAGTGGCTTGGCAGCTGCCAATCATGAAACTCCAAAGGCTGCTTGTCAGTATGTATGATATAAACCAACTCCCATGCCTCTGTGACATTCAGAATAGAAGATATCCCTCTTTGGATTGTTGTTGCTAAGGTGCTCGACAATGGTTGCTAGGGAGGGGCTAGGAAGTGTTGAGGTGATTCATGATTGGCTGTTTGCTGCCCCGAGTCAAATGAGACCACCCCCATGTTTCTATGACAATTCAGTCCTGAGATATCCCTTTGATCTCTTTCAATGGAAGTCTATGGGACTTGTTGCTAAGGTGCTCTAAATGGTTGCTAGGGCGTGGCTTGATAGCTTCACAATGATCCTGAGAGACTGATTGGTCATCTGAGTAAGATGAGCCCTCCCCCTTGTCTCTATGACACTGTGATCCAGAGCTACGTTCATTACAAAATCCCTATGCAATTTACCATAGTAGGAAAAGCATGTGTGTTTCACGGGACATTCCTTCCCCATAGTAAGTCAATGGGACAACTTTGGGACGCTCCTGCCCCCCAGGGGTGCAACTTTTACCCCATTGTGAGGTATGTTCTTACAGAGCCTGTCAGCCTCTTCAAATGTGGCAAATCACACGTTTCTGCAAAATCCTCGCTCAGAGCTATGAGTGCTCAAAGTTCGTCGCAATGTTAAGTCAATGGGACTTTTTTGGGCGCTTTTTCGCCCCTGGGGCGAACACCGCACCCCCGATCGCTTATAAAAGTCATAGCACACCTCTCCTCAATAAGCCGGTCGATTTGACACCTCATTCATGGGTCTGTGACAAACGGTGCGGGGCGAGTTACGCGCCAAACTTTTGTCCAGAACAATAAGAAGAAGAAGAAGAATAACTAGAATGTACATTTCCTGAAGAAAATGTGAAGTGGTGCTTGCAGTGGCAAAATTCGCCACTGGGCAGATGCTAACACAATTGACATGTTGTGATACCATGATATACCACGTTTTAGCATCATTTACCACGATTTACCATGATTCTAAGATGATTTACTACGATTTACCACATTCCAGCATGATTTACTAAGATTAACATGTTGTTAGAATGATGCTAGCATGATTAGCATGTTGTTAACATGATTAGCATCTTGGTAGCATGATGCTAGCATGTTTAGCATGTTGCTAGCATGTTTTTAGCTAGATGCTAACATGATTAGCATGTTGCTAGCATTATGCTAGCTTGATTAGCATGATGTTAGCCTGATTAGCATGTTGGTAGCACGATGCTAGCATGATTAGCATGTTGCTAGCATGCTTTTAACAAGATGCTAGCATGATTAACATTTTGCTAGCATGTTGCTAGCATGCTTTTAACAAGATGCTAGCATGATTAACATTTTGCTAGCATGTTTTTAGTTAGATGCTAACATGATTAGCATGTTGTTTGCAATATGCTAGCTTAATTAACATGTTGCTAGCATGATGCTAGCTTGATAAGCATGTTGGTAGCATAATGCTAGCATGATTAGCATGTTGCTAGCATGATGCTAGCTTGATTAGCATGATGTTAACATGATGCTAGCTTGATTAGCATGTTGGTAGCATGATGCTAGCTTGATTAGCATGTTGGTAGCATAATGCTAGCATGATTAGCATGTTGCTAGC
The DNA here is from genome assembly GCF_964197995.2 of Scardinius erythrophthalmus. Taxonomy (NCBI): domain Eukaryota; kingdom Metazoa; phylum Chordata; class Actinopteri; order Cypriniformes; family Leuciscidae; genus Scardinius; species Scardinius erythrophthalmus. The sequence continues at coordinate 9,234,975 of NC_138241.1, read as the reverse complement.
ATGATGCTAGCTTGATTAGCATGATGTTAGCATGATGCTAGCTTGATTAGCATGATGCTAGCATGATGTTAGCTTGATTAGCATGTTGGTAGCATAATGCTAGCATGATTAGCATGTTGGTAGCATAATGCTAGCATGATTAGCATGCTGCTAGCATGATGCTAGCTTGATTAGCATGATGTTAGCATGATGCTAGCTTGATTAGCATGTTGCTAGCATGATGCTAGCTTGATTAGCATGTTGGTAGCATAATGCTAGCATGATTAGCATGTTGCTAGCATGATGCTAGCTTGATTAGCATGATGTTAGCATGATGCTAGCTTGATTAGCATGTTGCTAGCATGATGTTAGCTTGATTAGCATGTTGGTAGCATAATGCTAGCATGATTAGCATGTTGCTAGCATGATGCTAGCTTGATTAGCATGATGTTAGCATGATGCTAGCTTGATTAGCATGTTGCTAGCATGATGTTAGCTTGATTAGCATGTTGGTAGCATAATGCTAGCATGATTATAATGTTGCTGCATGATGCTAGCTTGATTAGCATGATGTTAGCATGATGCTAGCTTGATTAGCATGTTGCTAGGATGTTTTTAGCAAGATGCTGTTGCCAGGTGGTTGCTAGGGTGTTCTGGGTGGTTGCTAAGGTGTTCTGGGTGGTTGCTAGGCAGTTGCTAGGGTATTCTTGGTGGTTGCTAGGCAGTTGCTAGGTTATTCTTGGTGGTTGCTATGGTATTCTGGGTGGATGCTAGGGCGTTGCTAGGCAGTTGCTAGAGTGTTCTGGGTGGTTGCTAGGCAGTTGCTAGGTGTTCTGGGTGGTTGCTAGGCAGTTGCTAGGTGTTCTGGGTGGTTGCTAGGCAGTTGCTAGGGTGTTCAGGGTGGTTGCGAGTGCCTTATGTACGGCACTCGGCCTGCGGCCTCGTGCCTATGGCCGAATAGGCACAAGCATGGAGCAATATCGCAAGGCCACGAGTGTAATATTGCGTTAAAAAATACAAAAAAAATAAAAAATATTTTTTTTTTGGTTTAGGGTGGTTGCTAGGGAGCTCTTAGTGGTTGCTAGGGTGCTGAAACTGGTTGCTAGGGTGTGGCTATGAAGATTTTAGGCCATTACTTATTGGTTGCTTGATAATATAAATCCTCTGAGGGAGAGAGAGAAGGAGAGACGCAGGGGTGTCAGGCCCTTTGGAGTCTGTGTGTGTGAAAACGTCGGTTTGGATTTGAATTTTTTGGAATGCCCAATGTTAAGTCAATGGGACTTTTTTGGCCACGTTTTCGTCCGCTGTGTGAACATCGTACACCCGATCGCTTAGAAAAGATATAGCACACCTCTCCTAAATGAGCCGGTCGATTTGACACCTCACTCAGGGGTCTGAGACAAACGGTGTGGGGCGAGTTACGCGCCAAACTTTTGTCCAGAATAAGTATGAGCAATAACAATAGTGATGCTTTCAAAAAAGCACCACTAACTAGAATGTACATTTCCTGAAGAAAATGTGAAATGGTGCTTGCAGTGGCAAAACTCTCCACTCGGTTGCTAGGGTGTTGTACATGATTGCATACGAGCCAACAACCATGTCTGTACGATGTTGTGGAGCTGAAATATGGCTTCTATATGTTGCAATATGGTTGCTAGGTGGCTCTAAATGGTTGCTAGGGTGTGAATACACAGTTACCATGGTGATATTTACAGACTGTTTTACAACTGAAACTAATGAGCCAACCCCCATCTCTATACAATATTCTGATGCAGAGATGTAGGTCTTGTAAAATGGTTGCTAGGGTACTCTGTTTGGTTGCTATGGAGTTGCTTGGCAGCTGCTGATGATGAAACTGCAAAGGCTTCTTGTCAGTATGAATGATATAAACCAACTCCCATCTCTATACGATGTTCTGATGCAGAGATATACGTTTTGCTAAACGGTTGCTAGGGTACTCTGTTTGGTTGCTAGGGAGTAGCGTGGCAGCTGCCAATCATGAAACTCCAAAGGCTGCTTGTCAGTATGAATGATATAATCCAACTCTCATGCCTCTGCGACATACAGAATGGAAGATATCCCTCTTTGGATATTGGTTGCTAGGGTACTCTGTTTGGTTGCTAGGGAGTGGCTTGTCAGCTGCCAATCATGAAACTCCAAAGGCTGCTTGTCAGTATGAATGATATAAACCAACTCCCATGCCTCTGCGACATTCAGAATGGAAGATATGCCTCTTTGGGTTTTGGTTGCTAGGGTACTCTGTTTGGTTGCTATGGAGTTACTTGGCAGCTGCCAATGATGCAATTCCAAAGGCTTCTTGTCACTATGAATGATATAAACCAACTCCCATGCCTCTGTGACATTCAGAATGGAAGATATCCCTCTTTGGATTTTGGTTGCTAGGATACTCTGTTTGGTTGCTAGGGAGTGGCTTGGCAGCTGCCACTGATGAAACTGCAAAGGCTTCTTGTCATTATGAATTATATAAACCAACTCCCATGCCTCTGTGACATTCAGAATGGAAGATATCCCTCTTTGTATTTTGGTTGCTAGGGTACTCTGTTGGTTGCTAGGGAGTGGCTTGGCAGCTGCCAATCATGAAACTTCAAAGGCTGCTTGTCAGTATGAATGATATAAACCAACTCCAATCTCTATACGATGTTCTGATACAGAGATATTCGTTTTGCTAGACGGTTGCTAGGGTACTCTGTTTGGTTGCTAGGGAGTGGCTTGGCAGTTGCCAATGATGCAATTCCAAAGGCTTCTTGTCACTATGAATGATATAAACCATCTCCCATTTCTCTGTGACATTCAGAATGGCAGATATCCCTCTTTGGATTTTGGTTGCTAAGGTACTCTGTTTGGTTGCTATAGAGTGGCTTGGCAGATGCAAATTTTGAAACTGCAAAAGCTTCTTGTCACTATGAATGATATAAACCAACTCCCATGCCTCTGTGATATTCATAATGGAAGATATCCCTCTTTGGATTTTGGTTGCTAAGGTGTTCGACAATGGTTGCTAGGGAGGGGCTAAGAAGTGTTGAGGTGATTCATGATTGGCTGTTTGCTGCCACGAGTCAAATGAGACCACCCCCATGTTTCTATGACAATTCAGTCTGGAGATATCTCTTTGAACTCTTTCAATGGAAGTCTATGGAACTTGTTGCTAAGGGGCTCTAAATGGTTGCTAGGGCATGGCTTGATAGCTTCACAATGATCCTGAGAGACTGATTGGTCGTCTGAGTAAAATGAGCTCGCCCCCTTGTCTCTATGACACTGTGATCAGGAGCTATGTTCAATACAAAATCCCTATGCAATTTACCATAGTAGGAAAAGCATGTGAGTTTCACAGGATGTTCCTTCCCCATAGTAAGTCAATGGGGCAACTTTGGGCAGCTTCTGCCCCCCAGGGCTACAACTTTTACCCCATTGTGAGGTATGTTCTTACAGAGCCTGTCAGCCTCTTCAAATGTGGCAAATCACAAGTTTATGTGAAATCCTCGCTCTGAGCTAGGAGTCGTCAAAGTTTGTCGCAATGTTAAGTCTATGGGACTTTTTTGGCCGCTTTTTCGCCCCTGGGGCAAACATCGCACCCCCGATCGCTTATAAAAGTCATAGCACACCTCTCCTCAATGAGCCGGTCGATTTGACACCTCACTCAGGGGTCTGAGACAAACGGTGCGGGACGAGTTACGCGCCAAACTTTGTCCAGAATAAAAATAAGAATAACTAGAATGTACATTTCCTGAAGAAAATGTGAAGTGGTGCTTGCAGTGGCAAAACTCGCCACTCGGTTGCTAGAGTGTGGTACATGATTGCATACGAGCCAACAAACATGTTTGTACGATGTTCTGGTGCTGAGATATGGCTTATTCATGTTGTTCAGGTGGTTGCTAGGGTGTTGCTAGGGTGTTCTGTGTGGTTGCTAGGGCTTTGCTAGGTGGTTGCTAGGGTGTTCTGGGTGGTTGCTATGGTGTTCTGGGTGGTTGCTAGGCGGTTGCTAGGTAGTTGTTAAGGGGTACTGGGTGGTTGCTAGGCAGTTGCTAAGGTGTCCTGGGTGGTTGCTAGGCAGTTTCTAGGGTATTCTTGGTGGTTGCTAGGGCGTTGCTAGGTGGTTGCTAGGGTGTTCTGGGTGGTTGCTATGGTGTTGCTAGGCAGTTGCTATGGTATTCTGGGTGGATGCTAAGGTGTTGCTAGGCGGTTGCTAGGGTATTTTGGGTGGTTGCTAGGGCGTTGCTAGGCAGTTGCTAGGGTGTTCTAGAATGTACATTTCCTGAAGAAAATGTGAAGTGGTGCTTGCAGTAGCAAAATTCGCCACTGGGCAGATGCTAACACAATTACCATGTTGTGATACCATGATATACCACGTTTTAGCATTATTTACCACGATTTACCATGATTATAAGATGATTTACTACGATTTACCACATTCTAGCATGATTTACTATGATTAACATGTTGTTAAAATGATGCTATCATGATTAGCATGTTGTTAACATGATTAGCATCTTGGTCGCATGATGCTAGCTTGATTAACATGTTGGTAGCATGATGCTAGCATGATTAGCATGTTGCTAGCATGCTTTTAACAAGATGCTAGCATGATTAGCAATTTGCTAGCATGTTTTTAGTTAGATGCTAACATGATTAGCATGTTGCTAGCAATATGCTAGCTTGATTAGCATGTTGCTAGCATGATGCTAGCTTGATTAACATGTTGGTAGCATAATGCTAGCATGATTAGCATGTTGCTAGCATGCTTTTAACAAGATGCTAGCATGATCAGCAATTTGCTAGCATGTTTTTAGCTAGATGCTAACATGATTAGCATGTTGCTAGCAATATGCTAGCTTGATTAGCATGTTGCTAGCATGATGCTAGCTTGATTAACATGTTGGTAGCATAATGCTAGCATGATTAGCATGTTGCTAGCATGCTTTTAACAAGATGCTAGCATGATTAGCAATTTGCTAGCATGTTTTTAGCTAGATGCTAACATGATTAGCATGTTGCTAGCAATATGCTAGCTTGATTAGCATGTTGCTAGCATGATGCTAGTATGATTAGCATGTTGCTAGCATGTTTTTAGCAAGATGCTGTTGCCAGGTGGTTGCTAGGGTGTTCTGGGTGGTTGCTATGGTGTTGCTAGGCAGTTGCTATGGTGTTCTGGGTGGTTGCTAGGTAGTTGCTAGGGTATTCTTGGTGGTTGCTAGGCAGTTGCTAGGGTATTCTTGGTGGTTGCTAGGGCGTTGCTAGGTGGTTGCTAGGGTGTTCTGGGTGGTTGCTATGGTGTTGCTAGACAGTTGCTATCGTATTCTGGGTGGATGCTAGGGCGTTGCTAGGCAGTTGCTAGAGTGTTCTGGGTGGTTACTAGGCAGTTGCTAGGTGTTCTGGGTGGTTGCTAGGCAGTTGCTAGGGTGTTCTGGGTGGTTGCGAGTGCCTTATGTACGGCACTCGGCCTGCGGCCTCGTGCCTATGGCCGAATAGGCACAAGCATGGAGCAATTTCGCAAGGCCACGAGTGTAATATTGCTTTAATTTAAAAAAAAAAGCAGTTGCTAGGGTGTTCTGGGTGGTTGCGAGTGCCTTCAGTACGGCACTCGGCCTGCGGCCTCGTGCCTATGGCCGAATAGGCACCAGCATGGAGTGATTTCGGAAGGCCACGAGTGTAATATTGCTTTAAAAAATAAAAAAAAATAAAAAACTTTTTTTTTTTTTGGTATAGGGTGGTTGCTAGGGAGCTCTTAGTGGTTGCTAGGGTGCTGAAACTGGTTGCTAGGGTGTGGCTATGAAGATTTTAGGCCATTACTTATTGGCTGCTTGATAATATAAATCCTCTGAGGGAGAGAGAGAGGGAGAGACGCAGGGGTGTCAGGCCCTTTGGAGTCTGTGTGTGAAAACGGCAGTTGGGATTCAAATATTTTTAGAACTCCCAATGTAAAGTCAATGGGGACTTTTTTGGCCGCTTTTTCGTCCGCTGTGCGAACATCGTACACCCGATCGCTTAGAAAAGTCATAGCACACCTCTCCTCAATGAGCCGGTCGATTTGACACTTCACTCAGGGGTCTGTGACAAACGGTGCGGGGCGCATTACGCGCCAAACTTTGTCCAGAATAATAATAATAATAATAATAATAATAATAATAATAAGAATAATAAGTATGAGCAATAACAATAGTGATGCCTTGCTTTCAGCAAGCACCACTAATAATAATAATAAGTATGAGCAATAACAATAGTGATGCCTTGCTTTCAGCAAGCACCACTAATAAGTATGAGCAATAACAATAGTGATGCTTTTAAAAAAGCACCACTAATAATAAGTATGCAAGAGAACACTAATGATGCCTTGCTTTCAGCAAGCACCATTAATAAGTATGAGCAATAACAATAGTGATGCCTTGCTTTCAGCAAGCACCACTAATAAGTATGAGCAATAACAATAGTGATGCCTTGCTTTCAGCAAGCACCACTAATAACTAGAATGTACATTTCCTGAAGAAAATGTGAAGTGGTGCTTGCAGTGGCAAAACTCGCCACTCGGTTGCTAGGGTGTTGTACATGTTTGCATTCGAGCCAACAACCATGTCTGTACGATGTTGTGGAGCTGAAATATGGCTTCTATATGTTGCAATATGGTTGCTAGGTGGCTCTAAATGGTTGCTAGGGTGTGAATACACAGTTACCATGGTGATATTTACAGGCTGTTTTACAACTGAAACTAATGAGCCAACCCCCATCTCTATACAATATTCTGATGCAGAGATGTAGGTCTTGTAAAATGGTTGCTAGGGTACTCTGTTTGGTTGCTATGGAGATGCTTGTCAGCTGCTAATGATGAAACTACAAAGGCTTCTTGTTAGCATGAATGATATAAACCAACTCCCATCTCTATACGATGTTCTGATGCAGAGATATACGTTTTGCTAAACGGTTGCTAGGGTACTCTATTTGGTTGCTAGCGAGTGGCTTGTCAGCTGCCAATCATGAAACTCCAAAGGCTTCTTGTCACTATGAATGATATAAACCAACTCCCATGCCTCTGCGACATTCAGAATGGAAGATATGCCTCTTTGGATTTTGGTTGCTAGGGTACTCTGTTTGGTTGCTAGGGAGTGGCTTGTCAGCTGTCAATGATGAAATTCCAAAGGCTTCTTGTCATTATGAATTATATAATCCAACTCCCATGCCTCTGTGACATTCAGAATGTAAGATATGCCTCTTTGGATTTTGGTTGCTAGGGTACTCTTTTTGGTTGCTATGGAGTTACTTGGCACCTGCCAATGATGCAATTCCAAAGGCTTCTTGTCACTACGAATGATATAAACCAACTCCCATGCCTCTGTGACATTCAGAATGGAAGATATCCCTCTTTGGATTGTTGTTGCTAAGGTGCTCGACAATGGTTGCTAGGGAGGGGCTAGGAAGTGTTGAGGTGATTTATGATTGGCCGTTTGCTGCCCTGAGTCAAACTTGTGTTAACCGCATCTCTTTATGATGTTCTGATGCAGAGATATAGGTCTTGCAAAATGGTTGCTAGGGTACTCTGTTTGGTTGCTAGGGAGTGGCTTGGCAGCTGCCAATCATGAAACTCCAAAGGCTGCTTGTCAGTATGTATGATATAAACCAACTCCCATGCCTCTGTGACATTCAGAATAGAAGATATCCCTCTTTGGATTGTTGTTGCTAAGGTGCTCGACAATGGTTGCTAGGGAGGGGCTAGGAAGTGTTGAGGTGATTCATGATTGGCTGTTTGCTGCCCCGAGTCAAATGAGACCACCCCCATGTTTCTATGACAATTCAGTCCTGAGATATCCCTTTGATCTCTTTCAATGGAAGTCTATGGGACTTGTTGCTAAGGTGCTCTAAATGGTTGCTAGGGCGTGGCTTGATAGCTTCACAATGATCCTGAGAGACTGATTGGTCATCTGAGTAAGATGAGCCCTCCCCCTTGTCTCTATGACACTGTGATCCAGAGCTACGTTCATTACAAAATCCCTATGCAATTTACCATAGTAGGAAAAGCATGTGTGTTTCACGGGACATTCCTTCCCCATAGTAAGTCAATGGGACAACTTTGGGACGCTCCTGCCCCCCAGGGGTGCAACTTTTACCCCATTGTGAGGTATGTTCTTACAGAGCCTGTCAGCCTCTTCAAATGTGGCAAATCACACGTTTCTGCAAAATCCTCGCTCAGAGCTATGAGTGCTCAAAGTTCTTTGGGCGCTTTTTCGCCCCTGGGGCGAACACCGCACCCCCGATCGCTTATAAAAGTCATAGCACACCTCTCCTCAATAAGCCGGTCGATTTGACACCTCATTCATGGGTCTGTGACAAACGGTGCGGGGCGAGTTACGCGCCAAACTTTTGTCCAGAACAATAAGAAGAAGAAGAAGAATAATAAGTATGAGCAATAACAATAGTGATGCCTTGCTTTCAGCAAGCACCACTAACTAGAATGTACATTTCCTGAAGAAAATGTGAAGTGGTGCTTGCAGTGGCAAAATTCGCCACTGGGCAGATGCTAACACAATTGACATGTTGTGATACCATGATATACAACATTTTAGCATTATTTACCACGATTTACCATGTTTCTAAGATGATTTATTACGATTTAACACATTCCAGCATGATTTACTATGATTAACATGTTGTTAGAATGATGCTAGCAGGATTAGCATGTTGTTAGCATGATTAGCATGTTGGTTGGATGATGCTAGCATGATTAGCATGTTGCTACCATGCTTTTAACAAGATGCTAGCATGATTAGCATGTTGCTAGCATGTTTTTAGCTAGATGCTAACATGATTAACATGTTGCTAGCATGATTAGCATGTTGCTAGCATGATGCTAGCTTGGTTAGCATGATGCTAGCATTATGCTAGCTTGATTAGCATGTTGTTAGCATGATGCTAGCTTTATTAGCATGTTGGTAGCCTAATGCTAGCATGATTAGCATGTTGCTAGCATGATGCTAGCTTGATTCGCATTATGCTAGCTTGATTAGCATGTTACTAGCATAATGCTAGCATTATTAGCATGTTGCTAGCATGATGCTAGCTTGATTAGCATGATGCTAACATTATGCTAGCTTGATTAGCATGTTGTTAGCATGATGCTAGCCTTATTAGCATGTTGGTAGCATAATGCTAGCATGATTAGCATGTTGCTAGCATGATGCTAGCTTGATTAGCATGTTGCTAGCATGATGCTAGCTTGATTAGCATGTTGCCATTATGTTTTTAGCAAGATGCTTTTGCCAGGTGGTTGCTAGGGTGTTCTGGGTGGTTGCTATGGTGTTGCTAGGCAGTTGCTAAGGTGTTCTGGGTGGTTGCTAGGCAGTTGCTAGGGTATTCTTGGTGGTTGCTAGGCAGTTGCTAGGGTATTCTTGGTGGTTGCTAGGGCGTTGCTAGGTGGTTGCTAGGGTGTTCTGGGTGGTTGCTATGGTGTTGCTAGGCAGTTGCTATGGTATTCTGGGTGGATACTAGGGCATTGCTAGGCAGTTGCTAGGGTGTTCTGGGTGGTTGCTAGGCAGTTGCTAGGTGTTCTAGGTGGTTGCTAGGCAGTTGCTAGGGTGTTCTGGGTGCTTGCTAGAGTTTTTTGTGGTTACTAGAGCATTTCTAGACGTTGCTAGGGTGTTCAGGGTGGTTGCTAAGGTGTTTTTGTTAGTTGCTATGGTGTTACTAGGTGGTTGGTAGTTGTCAAATATGGTTACTATGGAGTTTTTATAGAGTTATTAAAATCTTTAATAACGAGTGCCTTCAGTACGGCACGAGGCCTGCGGCCTCGTGCCTATGGCCGAATAGGCACAAGCATGGAGCGATATCGCAAGGCCACGAGAGTAAAATTGCTTTAAAAAATATAAAAAAAATAAAAAAATGTTTTTTTTTGGTTTAGGGTGGTTGCTAGGGAGCTCTTAGTGGTTGCTAGGGTGCTGAAACTGGTTGCTAGGGTGTGGCTATGAAGATTTTAGGCCATTACTTATTGGCTGCTTGATAATATAAATCCTCTGAGGGAGAGAGAGAGGGAGAGACCAGGGCTGTCAGGCCCTTTGGAGTCTGTGTGTGTGAAAACGGCAGTTGGGATTCAAATGTTTTTAGAACTCCCCATGTTAAGTCAATGGGACTTTTTTGGCCGCTTTTTCGTCCGCTGTGCGAACATCGTACACCCGATCGCTTAGAAAAGTCATAGCACACCTCTCCTCAATGAGCCGGTCGATTTGACACCTCACTCAGGGGTCTGTGACAAACGGTGCGGGGCGCATTACGCGCCAAACTTTTGTGTGGAAGAATAATAATAAAAAGAATAATAAGTATGAGCAATAACAATAGTGATGCTTTCAAAAAAGCACCACTAATAACTAGAATGTACATTTCCTGAAGAAAATGTGAAGTGGTGCTTGCAGTGGCAAAACTCGCCACTCGGTTGCTAGAGTGTGGTACATGATTGCATACGAACTAACAAACATGTCTGTACGATGTTGTGGTGCTGAGATATGGCTTATTCATGTTGTTCAGGTGGTTGCTAGGGTGTTGCTAGGGTGTTCTATGTGGTTGCTAGGGCTTTGCTAGGTGGTTGCAAGGGTGTTCTGGGTGGTTGCTAGGGTCGTTGCTAGGCAGTTGCTAGGGTATTCTGGGTGGTTGCTATGGTGTTGCTAGACGGTTGCTAGGGTGTTCTGGGTGGTTGCTAGGGCGTTGCTAGGCGGTTGCTAGGGTATTCTGAGTAGTTGCTATGATGTTGCTAGGCGGTTGCTAGGGTATTCTGGATGGTCGCTAGGGCGTTGATAGGCAGTTGCTAGGGTATTCTGGGTGGTTGCTATGGTGTTGCTAGGCGGTTGCTAGGGTATTCTGGGGGGTTGCTAGGCAGTTGCTAGGGTGTTCTGGGTGGTTGCTAGGGCGTTGCTAGGCAGTTGCTAGGGTATTCTGGGTGGTTGCTATGGTGTTGCTAGGCGGTTGCTATGGTATATTGGGTGGATGCTAGGGCGTTGCTAGGCAGTTGCTAGGGTGTTCTGGGTGTTTGCTAGGCAGTTGCTAGGGTGTTCTGGGTGGTTGCTAGGGTGTTGCTAGGCAGTTGCTAGGGTATTCTGGGTGGTTGCTAGGCGGTTGCTAGGGTGTTCTGGGTGGTTGCTAGGGCGTTGCTAGGCAGTTGCTAGGGTATTCTGGGTGGTTGCTATGGTGTTGCTAGGCGGATGCTATGGTATATTGGGTGGATGCTAGGGCGTTGCTAGGCAGTTGCTAGGGTGTTCTGGGTGGTTGCTAGGCAGTTGCTAGGGTGTTCTGGGTGGTTGCTAGGGTGTTGCTAGGCAGTTGCTAGGGTATTCTGGGTGGTTGCTAGGCGGTTGCTAGGGTATTCTTGGTGGTTGCTATGGTGTTGCTAGGCAGTTGCTAGGGTATTCTTGGTGGTTGCTAGGGCGTTGCTAGGCAGTTGCTAGGGTATTCTGGGTGGTTGCTATGGTGTTGCTAGGTGGTTGCTAGGGTATTCTGGGTGGTTGCTATGGTGTTGCTAGGCGGTTGCTGGGGTATTCTGGTTGGTTGCTAGGCAGTTGCTAGGTGGTTGCTAGGGTATTCTGTGTGGTTGCTAGGGCGTTGCTAGGTGGTTGCTAGGGTGTTCTGGGTGGTTGCTATGGTGTTGCTAGGCAGTTGCTATGGTATTTTGGGTGGATGCTAGGGCGTTGCTAGGCAGTTGCTAGGGTGTTCTGTGTGGTTGCTAGGCAGTTGCTAGGTGTTCTGGGGGTTGCTAGACAGTTGCTAGGTTGTTCTGGGTGGTTGCTACGGTATTTTTGGTGGTTACTAGAGCGTTTCTAGATGTTGCTAGGGTGTTCAGGATGGTTGCTAAGGTATTTTTTTTAGTTGCTATGGTGTTACTAGGTGGTTAGTAGTTGTCAAAGATGGTTACTATGGAGTTTTTATAGAGTTATTAAAATCTTTAATAACGAGTGCCTTCAGTACGGCACTCGGCCTGCGGCCTCGTGCCTATGGCCGAATAGGCACAAGCATGGAGCAATATCGCAAGGCCACGAGTGTAATATTGCGTTAAAAAATACAAAAAAATTGAAAAAACATTTTTTTTTGGTTAAGGGTGGTTGCTAGGGAGCTCTTAGTGGTTGCTAGGGTGCTGAAACTGGTTGCTAGGGTGTGGCTATGAAGATTTTAGGCCATTACTTATTGGCTGCTTGATAATATAAATCCTCTGAGGGAGAGAGAGAGGGAGAGACGCAGGGCTGTCAGGCCCTTTGGAGTCTGTGTGTGTGAAAACGGCAGTTGGGATTCAAATGTTTTTAGAACTCCCAATGTAAAGTCAATGGGGACTTTTTTGGCCGCTTTTTCGTCCGCTGTGCGAACATCGTACACCCGATCGCTTAGAAAAGTCATAGCACACCTCTCCTCAATGAGCCGGTCGATTTGACACCTCACTCAGGAGTCTGTGACAAACGGTGCGGGCCGCATTACGCGCCGAAAAGTTGTCCAGAATAAAAATAATAATAAGAATAACTAGAATGTACATTTCCTGAAGAAAATGTGAAGTGGTGCTTGCAGTGGCAAAACTCGCCACTCGGTTGCTAGAGTGTGGTACATGATTGCATACAAGCCAACAAACATGTCTGTACGATGTTCTGGTGCTGAGATATGGCTTATTCATGTTGTTCAGGTGGTTGCTAGGGTTTTGCTAGGGTGTTCTGTGTGGTTGCTAGGGCTTTACTAGGTGGTTGCTAGGGTGTTCTGGGTGGTTGCTAGGGCGTTGCTAGGCAGTTGCTAGGGTATTCTGGGTGGTTGCTATGGTGTTGCTAGGCGGTTGCTAGGGTATTCTGGGTGGTCGCTAGGGCGTTGCTAGGCAGTTGCTAGGGTATTCTGGGTGGTTGCTATGGTGTTGCTAGGCGGTTGCTAGGGTATTCTGGGGGGTTGCTAGGCAGTTGCTAGGGTGTTCTGGGTGGTTGCTAGGGCGTTGCTAGGCAGTTGCTAGGGTATTCTGGGTGGTTGCTATGGTGTTGCTAGGCGGTTGCTAGGGTATTCTTGGTGGTTGCTAGGGTGTTGCTAGGCAGTTGCTAGGGTATTCTGGGTGGTTGCTATGGTGTTGCTAGGCGGTTGCTAGGGTATTCTGGGGGGTTGCTAGGCAGTTGCTAGGGTGTTCTGGGTGGTTGTTAGGGTGTTGCTGGGGTATTCTGGGTGGTTGCTATGGTGTTGCTAGGCGGTTGCTAGGGTATTCTGGGGGGTTGCTAGGCAGTTGCTAGGGTGTTCTGGGTTGTTGCTAGGGCATTGCTAGGCAGTTGCTAGGGTATTCTGGGTGGCTGCTATGGTGTTGCTAGGCGGTTGCTAGGGTATTCTTGGTGGTTGCTATGGTGTTGCTAGGCGGTTGCTAGGGTATTCTGGGTGGTTGCTAGGGTATTCTGCGTGGTTGCTAAGGAATTGCTAGGCAGTTGCTAGGGTGTTCTGGGTGGTTGCTATGGTGTTGCTAGGCGGTTGCTAGGGTATTCTGGGTGGTTGCTAGGCGGTTGCTAGGGTATTCTGGTTGGTTGCTAGGCAGTTGCTAGGTGGTTGCTAGGGTATTCTTGGTGGTTGCTAGGGCGTTGCTAGGTGGTTGCTATGGTATTTTGGGTGGATGCTAGGGCGTTGCTAGGCAGTTGCTAGGGTGTTCTGTGTGGTTGCTAGGCAGTTGCTAGGTGTTCTGGGGGGTTGCTAGACAGTTGCTAGGGTGTTCTGGGTGGTTGCTACGGTATTTTTGGTGGTTACTAGAGCGTTTCTAGATGTTGCTAGGGTGTTCAGGATGGTTGCTAAGGTATTTTTTTAGTTGCTATGGTGTTACTAGGTGGTTAGTAGTTGTCAAAGATGGTTACTATGGAGTTTTTATAGAGTTATTAAAATCTTTAATAAAGAGTGCCTTCAGTAAGGCACTCGGCCTGCGGCCTCGTGCCTATGGCCGAATAGGCACAAGCATGGAGCAATATCGCAAGGCCACGAGTGTATTATTGCGTTAAAAAATACAAAAAAAATTAAAAACAAATTTTTTTTGGTTTAGGGTGGTTGCTAGGGAGCTCTTAGTGGTTGCTAGGGTGCTGAAACTGGTTGCTAGGGTGTGGCTATGAAGATTTTAGGCCATTACTTATTGGCTGCTTGATAATATAAATCCTCTGAGGGAGAGAGAGAGGGAGAGACGCAGAGGTGTCAGGCCCTTTGGAGTGGTGTGTGTGTGAAAACGTCGGTTGGGATTCAAATATTTTTAGAACTCCCAATGTAAAGTCAATGGGACTTTTTTGGCCGCTTTTTTGCCCGCTGTGCGAACATCGTACACCCGATCGCTTAGAAAAGTCATAGCACACCTCTCCTTAATGAGCCGGTCGATTTGACACCTCACTCAGGGGTCTGAGACAAACGGTGCGGGGCAAGTTTCGCGCCAAACTTTGTCCAGAATAAAAATAAGAATAATAACTAGAATGTACATTTCCTGAAGAAAATGTGAAGTGGTGCTTGCAGTGGCAAAATTCGCCACTGGGCAGATGCTAACACAATTGACATGTTGTGATACCATGATATACCACGTTTTAGCATCATTTACCACGATTTACCATGATTCTAAGATGATTTACTACGATTTACCACATTCCAGCATGATTTACTAAGATTAACATGTTGTTAGAATGATGCTAGCATGATTAGCATGTTGTTAACATGATTAGCATCTTAGTAGCATGATGCTAGCATGTTTAGCATGTTGCTAGCATGTTTTTAGCTAGATGCTAACATGATTAGCATGTTGCTAGCATTATGCTAGCTTGATTAGCATGATGTTAGCCTGATTAGCATGTTGGTAGCATGATGCTAGCATGATTAGCATGTTGCTAGCATGCTTTTAACAAGATGCTAGCATGATTAACATTTTGCTAGCATGTTTTTAGTTAGATGCTAACATGATTAGCATGTTGTTTGCAATATGCTAGCTTAATTAACATGTTGCTAGCATGATGCTAGCTTGATAAGCATGTTGGTAGCATAATGCTAGCATGATTAGCATGTTGCTAGCATGATGCTAGCTTGATTAGCATGATGTTAACATGATGCTAGCTTGATTAGCATGTTGGTAGCATGATGCTAGCTTGATTAGCATGTTGGTAGCATAATGCTAGCATGATTAGCATGTTGCTAGCATGATGCTAGCTTGATTAGCATGATGTTAGCATGATGCTAGCTTGATTAGCATGATGCTAGCATGATGTTAGCTTGATTAGCATGTTGGTAGCATAATGCTAGCATGATTAGCATGTTGGTAGCATAATGCTAGCATGATTAGCATGCTGCTAGCATGATGCTAGCTTGATTAGCATGATGTTAGCATGATGCTAGCTTGATTAGCATGTTGCTAGCATGATGCTAGCTTGATTAGCATGTTGGTAGCATAATGCTAGCATGATTAGCATGTTGCTAGCATGATGCTAGCTTGATTAGCATGATGTTAGCATGATGCTAGCTTGATTAGCATGTTGCTAGCATGATGTTAGCTTGATTAGCATGTTGGTAGCATAATGCTAGCATGATTAGCATGTTGCTAGCATGATGCTAGCTTGATTAGCATGATGTTAGCATGATGCTAGCTTGATTAGCATGTTGCTAGCATGATGTTAGCTTGATTAGCATGTTGGTAGCATAATGCTAGCATGATTATAATGTTGCTGCATGATGCTAGCTTGATTAGCATGATGTTAGCATGATGCTAGCTTGATTAGCATGTTGCTAGGATGTTTTTAGCAAGATGCTGTTGCCAGGTGGTTGCTAGGGTGTTCTGGGTGGTTGCTAAGGTGTTCTGGGTGGTTGCTAGGCAGTTGCTAGGGTATTCTTGGTGGTTGCTAGGCAGTTGCTAGGTTATTCTTGGTGGTTGCTATGGTATTCTGGGTGGATGCTAGGGCGTTGCTAGGCAGTTGCTAGAGTGTTCTGGGTGGTTGCTAGGCAGTTGCTAGGTGTTCTGGGTGGTTGCTAGGCAGTTGCTAGGTGTTCTGGGTGGTTGCTAGGCAGTTGCTAGGGTGTTCAGGGTGGTTGCGAGTGCCTTATGTACGGCACTCGGCCTGCGGCCTCGTGCCTATGGCCGAATAGGCACAAGCATGGAGCAATATCGCAAGGCCACGAGTGTAATATTGCGTTAAAAAATACAAAAAAAATAAAAAATATTTTTTTTTTGGTTTAGGGTGGTTGCTAGGGAGCTCTTAGTGGTTGCTAGGGTGCTGAAACTGGTTGCTAGGGTGTGGCTATGAAGATTTTAGGCCATTACTTATTGGTTGCTTGATAATATAAATCCTCTGAGGGAGAGAGAGAAGGAGAGACGCAGGGGTGTCAGGCCCTTTGGAGTCTGTGTGTGTGAAAACGTCGGTTTGGATTTGAATTTTTTGGAATGCCCAATGTTAAGTCAATGGGACTTTTTTGGCCACTTTTTCGTCCGCTGTGTGAACATCGTACACCCGATCGCTTAGAAAAGATATAGCACATCTCTCCTCAATGAGCCGGTCGATTTGACACCTCACTCAGGGGTCTGAGACAAACGGTGTGGGGCGAGTTACGCGCCAAACTTTTGTCCAGAATAAGTATGAGCAATAACAATAGTGATGCTTTCAAAAAAGCACCACTAATAAGTATGCAAGAGAACACTAATGATGCCTTGCTTTCAGCAAGCACCATTAATAAGTATGAGCAATAACAATAGTGATGCTTTCAAAAAAGCACCACTAATAATAAGTATGCAAGAGAACACTAATGATGCCTTGCTTTCAGCAAGCACCATTAATAAGTATGAGCAATAACAATAGTGATGCCTTGCTTTCAGCAAGCACCACTAATAAGTATGAGCAATAACAATAGTGATGCCTTGCTTTCAGCAAGCACCACTAATAAGAATAATAAGTATGAGCAATAACAATAGTGATGCCTTGCTTTCAGCAAGCACCACTAATAAGAATAATAAGTATGAGCAATAACAATAGTGATGCCTTGCTTTCAGCAAGCACCACTAATAATAAGTATGCAAGAGAACACTAATGATGCCTTGCTTTCAGCAAGCACCATTAATAAGTATGCAAGAGAACACTAATGATGCCTTGCTTTCAGCAAGCACCATTAATAATAAGTATGAGCAATAACAATAGTGATGCTTTCAAAAAAGCACCACTAATAATAATAATAATAAGTTTAAATAGGATTTCAGTAAGTTGGCTCTCTCAAGCCAACTTAATAAAAGGACTCGAGAATGTTGTCCTATAAGAACGGTATCTCTCAACATTACAAGACTGTATATTAGCTATTAATGACATTATAAGAACGTTCCATAAACATTATTTTAAGAATGTTTTGTCCAAACATATATATATATATATATATATATATATATATATATATATATATATATATATATATATATATATATATATATATATATATAGGCTAATAAAAATAGTAATAGCTTATATCAGGGTGTTCTGATAAATTAGCCTACATTTCTTCAATTTAATCTTCCTCCACTTTTCAATTTTAAAATTCTCAAGGATTTACAGTAAAACCAAAATTCTTTTTGAAAAACAACAAAAAAATATGGCTTTGTTTTAAAGCACTTACATTTATGAATATAACATTTCCCCAGTATGAAAATAGTAAAAACTGAATGTTTACATCTTCCATTTTATACCAAATGTTATGTCACTTTTAGAGCACTGAGCAATCAAATTAATTGAAACTGTATGTAACAGTAGCCATTCATGTCAGACCAAAAGGCACTGCTGTTTGAACAAAACAATTTTGTACTGTTGTTTCAATTTCAATGTCATATTACTATACGTAACATTACTACACTCCAGTTCAGTAGGTGGCGGTAATGGCACAGAAACTGGTTTGCTAACCGCCAGAAAACAACACAAGAAAAAGAACCATTACCGCGAAATGTCAAATGAAAACAACGTGTGTCAACGGCACAATGAGGTAAAACAAAAACAAAGATAATTTCGCATTGTTGATGCGTTGTTCTTCAATCAAGGTGAGCAATGAACAGCGCCCGGTGTTTCTTACCAAACATTTTAGATGTTTGCGTGTCATCACGTGTGAAAATGTTGGTTTCTTTGATAGGACAGTTGCTAACTAGGGGGATCTAGTTAGTAAAATTCTGCATAGTTAGTAAAAGTTCTGCATTTGCTCTTGTTTTCTTGTTTACGACTTGCTTTTTAGAATTACTATTAGAATTACAAGAATTACAAATTGATATTTGTCCTCCTTAATTGATTAATAGTTTTGATGTGCTGATCTTGAGTTAGATTCATGATGCGGGTGTGTGTTGCTGGACTTTAACTCACCATGCTTTTTTTTTCATTTTCATATTGTGCATATGTCTTTGTTAAAATCTTTGCTGAATGCATATTATAATGCTTATTATCTGCTTTGCTTGCCTCATAAGTTACTGAGATTTCATGTTTTATTTTCTGTTGTTTGGTGCAGTTTTAGAAGGAAACCTTTAGAATCAGTCATGACTTC
This sequence comes from Scardinius erythrophthalmus, assembly GCF_964197995.2. Lineage (NCBI taxonomy): Eukaryota > Metazoa > Chordata > Actinopteri > Cypriniformes > Leuciscidae > Scardinius > Scardinius erythrophthalmus. The sequence goes on along the minus strand of NC_138241.1, from coordinate 9,216,498 downwards.
CACTGCATTCCTCAAAGGTAACGTTAACTTACTGATGGATATTTCTTCAATTAGGAGATATTTTGGTAACACTTTACAATAAGGTTCATTTGTTTACTACCTCAGTTTATATGAACTAAGAATGAACAATACTTCTTCAGCATTTATTAATCTTAGTTAATATTAATTTCAACATTTACTAATACTTTATTAAAATCAAAGGTTGTATTTGTTAACGTTAGTTAATGCACTGTGAAGTAACATGAACAAACAATGAACAGCTGGATATTTAATAACTAACATTAACAAATATTAATAAATAAATACTGTAACAAATGTATTGATCATTGTTAGTTTGTTAGTTAATACATTAACTAATGAACCTTATTGTAAAGTGTTAACGATATTTTCTGTCCTCTTGGATGTTCTTATTTTAAAACATGGATTAAAATTGTGTTAACATTTTTTTAACACGGTCTCATAGCAGAGTGTCAGTTTGAAATCAGAATATTTTTAATTTTAACATTTTATATGCACAGTGCTTATTTAATTTATTAGACCACCTGTCATAATAAAGAGAAAACACAAATATTTTAGGAATCTGTCAACAAATTGTGTTGTCATTTTATTAGGCAAATAACAAACTGAAACAACTACATTGTCTTTATTCATTAACAAAAAAAAATTAATATTTTTATTTTTTTATGCCCTCCTTTGGCCTTGATAACAGCTTGCATTCTTGCTGGCTTTTATTTACAGTACTTTTCCACAGTCTTTTGTTATTGACTTATTATTGACCAAATAGTTTCTAGTTGTTCCCAAAGACTTGCTTTTGATGAAACTTTTGTGCGAATCCACTAAATCCCAAATTTGTTCAATAGGTCTCAAGTCTGGACTTTGAATTGGCCAACTGTGCGGCTGCCTAAAGAGCTTACACATACTGGTGGATTAACTTTTACAGAAACATAAAAAAAAATATTTTGGTAATCCCCAAAACTGTTAGTTTAGGGCAGCTGTGGCACAAATTTTACATTGGGTGGTGCTCTAATAATTTGGTTAAGCACTGTATATTGTATCAAATCAGAGTTAATTGACTGAGCTGCTTTGCTTTAGCTTGTTCAAGGGTTTTCCAACTCTTTCAAAAAATGTGTGAAATATCAATATGCTATCAATAAGCCACACCTCCACACATTATACCAAAAGATCTTTATTCCTAGATGTGATAAATGTTTTAACATTTGAAGATTATTTGCCAGTGGTGCCATAACTTGATTATTATTATGAAACAAACTTTTTTTGTGCATTTGAATTTGTTTATCCACGTTCTGTTTCTCCCTTTGAAGACGTGGTGGCATATGTTGATGTGTGGTCCGCGAGCCGGGTGGAGGATTACTCTGATCCGTTCATCCAGCAGCTGTTGGACATGGGTGCAGAGGTGATAACTTTTTTGGCTACTGTGTTACAAATTAAATTTGTATTAAAATGTAAAATAAATGACCACATTTTAAATTTGTATTAAAATGTAAAATAAATGACCACATTTTAAATTGCAGGTATCGAAGACACTCAACAAACAAGTGACCCATGTAGTCTTCAAACATGGCCGCCTGTCCACATGGAAGAAGGCCCAGAAAATGGGTGTAAGGATTGTTTCTGTCCACTGGGTAGCCAGGTAAAATGTGTAGCACACACAATTAATCTTCTGCATGTTCATCTCAACATCTCAATAAAACCAGCAGTAGGGCTAAAATCATTGGTTTAAAAGGGTTTAAAATCATTGGTTACCTGTAAGCCAATCACATAACGTTTGGTTATGACGTGTGTTATGCGCAGGCTCAGCCGCATCTAACTTCCACTGTAAACACATGTATGATGCAAAAACAAAAAAAAAGCGAAATACCGGAGTGAACATGGCTGTGAACGACTTTTGCAGATTATGTGAAGTACATCTACGCATCCACGGTACAATCAGCATCTACGTCCCGGCTCTCAGCCCGCCCTCTGTTCGTTGATTGTCCGGCTGTTTTGAGGCCGGAGGAAAACGGGGAGATAGGTCGCTATCTCAGACTGAGTACAGAAGCGAACTGAAATTGAGAGGAAGTACGAAGTCTGATGTAGTCGGGCTACAGTAGGGCTGTCAAAAGGGCTGAATTTGAATTTAAAAGGCATTATTTCAGTTCGAGAAAAAATAGCTTTTGGCTTGTCTCCTTAAGGCCACAAGAGGTCACAATGAGCCAAATATTAATGCACAGCATTATTAACTTTAAGTCTTTAACTAAGTCTTTTAATGTTCATAAATCGTATAATTTCGTAAATTAAATATAATTTTGTAAATTCCATGAACAATTATAAACATAAAAGCATCACTCAAGAGTCGAAGCGCTGACCACACTGAGTACTTTTTTTATTTTTAGAAACATGACATGCAATGGAAAAAAAAAATACCCCAAAAAAGTCTCAAGATATATTTTTTTTAAAGTTAAACTTTTAACTTTACATGGCTTTCTAAACATGCTGCACTCTTGTGTGAGAAGCAAGCGCAACAGTCAAAGTTGTCCGTCTTGTGCATGTTTACACAGAAATCAATGGAAAAGCAGTGCAGAAAATGCATTCTGTTTGTATGAACGGCTTGGTTATGGTTTAGACGTAACCAAGATTTTCTCTGCATTAAAGGCACAATATGTAACTTTTTTGCTTTAAAATTAGCAAAAATCACTATATCTACGTTATAGCACGTAGCTATAGGTTTAGTACCTATGATCACGCGCGTGAACTCTGCAATCGACTACTTTGGACTTCACCCGAAAACAGGATGTAAACAAAGGTATTTGCGCTGGCTTAAATAACATAATTTTTATACATTTCTTTCACATCTACTGCAGTCAGATCCACTCGTGTTCACTCAGAAGGAATCACTCACATTTTCTGTGCACTTGTAATGACACATCAAGGATGTTAAGAGGCTAAAAGGAGGTTTAGTTCGTGCCCTATTGAAGTCAACAGGGTGCAAATTTTAAAAATAGAATAACTCGGTGTAGGCAACACCGATTTTTGTCGTTGTTCTCTGTATTGACAGCACTCCAAATGTACAAAAAAATGAGCTCAATGTTAAAATTGACCGGAGTTCTCCTTTAACACAAAGACTGGAGGTAAACGGCTCCAACTAGCATACTGCTCCCAGTAAGTGACAAAATAACGCCAACATTTTCCTATTTACAGTAGGTAGTCAACAAGAATGGCAATTACCGCCACGCCAGCCGCCACGGCAAAAATAAACCATTTCAAAGTCATTTGCGAAATGACCGCCAGGTGGCACAAAGGGATATTGTGCAAAACAGCAGCAATTGCTGCATTTTGAAATGTAAGGGGTTAATGTCAATTAACTGTCAGGATGAAATATTACAACTATGGTAAACAGAATAGAATATTTTTTTAGAACAGAAAAATAGAATCAAAACTTAAAAATACATACGACAACAATATAGCCTATATTTCATATTGTAGATGTCGGTGGGCAACATAAGACTATTTCCCGGGGGAGCAGCGCGATAACAAAAAACACAAAAACAAAATAACAAAAATAAATTGGGTGCAATGAAGCTGATTATTTTTTTACTATTCTATTAAGGAATGAGACGAATGAAGAGTGTTTCTCGCTCGTGTGAGCAAACACTAATTGCTGGACAAACAAACTTTTGGGCATTTCTCAGTGAGTAAATTCGTGGCCGAGTGGTAGAACATAACTTTCGATCGTTTTAGATGACACGGGTTCAAATACCGAACAAACATGGACTACTGTAATTTTTATATTATTAATGCATTTTATATTATTAATGCAGATCGATTTGGCTAGTCCTAAAACTCTTTTACACCATATCGGTTTTTGCATATATTTATAAAAAAAAATTACCATGCATTTCCATTTTACACTAAGGAACAAATATTATCCAACAGAATTACTGAATTTACATCTGTATAATAATTCCAGTCGTAATATCAAAAGCAGTTCTGTTAAAAATATATTATATATTTTGGGGTTCCCTATACAGAAAGAGTTTTTATAAACATGGTTTTAAGCAGGGTGTGATTTGCCAGGGGGGATAGGAATTTCCTTCTGGTCTAAACATCCCTGCTTCTGCTAAATTATTTTACCCAAAAGTTTGTCTGTCGTCTCTGTCTCCGGGAACTGCGCGTCACAAAAATTAACCGAAAGCCACTTGCCTCAGCTCAGTCACGATAAGAAATAGGCTATGTCTAAACCAGGGGTGCCCAATCCTGCTCCTGCCGATCAACTGTCCTGCACAGTTCATCTCCAACCCTAATCAAACACACCTGCCTTTACTTTTCAAGTGATCCTAAAGACTAGGGCTGGGGTAAACGATTATTAATTAAACGATTAGTTGGGTAATTATTTTCTCGATTAGTCGACTAATCTAACGACTAATTGGAATTATTTATCCTGTCTGTTATTCGCATATCTCTGTCGAAACCGTTACTCCAATGGATTTCAAACTCGACAGCTGTCTGGGCTCGAGTAAGTGCAGTGCCAAGTTTGACGTTGTTTGGATGAGAAATGCAAAAGATATGTTAAATATATTGGTAAAAGAAGCACTTAGAAGGTTGTGGTTTAAAAATAAACATTCTGACATAAACACACTGTCAGCTACAATGCTTACTTCTGAATAATATAGTATAAATATGATAAATCCATTTTTTTTTATGCAATTAATCCATTGAATCAATATAATAAGTTATAATAAGTTATTTTTCACATTGAAACAGTTAAAAATACACAACAAAGTAAGTTGATCCACATATGACAGCCTCTGAACTCGGTCAATACTAATCTGGACTAAACATAGGCTACATTCAATCAGCCATCGCTAAGAAATACCTTCTGAACTTTTTTGATGGCGATCAGCTGTAAAATGGCTTAGGTCCTGCTCGGTTTTCGTTGACTTTGAGTACAAGAATTGAAAGTTTTTTTAAAAGATCCTCTGGGGTTAACGTGTCAGCATTCGACAGAAGTTTGACGCTGTCGTGTGAGAACAAGCAACAGTCGGCATTTCTCTTCCTCCCGCGTGCCTCATCTTCTTAATCTCCTCATGTAAATGATTAGATTTCGATGGCTTACGTTTCTTCCCTACGGCAGAATCCACCACAGGTTCATCAATGCCGTCAAATGTATTAATTTTTTTGTTTGTTTGTTGATCAAAAAGTGCAAAGTAGATAAGGAAAACTAGGATGCCGGGTGTCAGAGCGCCACCGTTACTGTTTACAATGCGTGGAATTGTGCTCTGTGATTGGGTTGAGCGGATTTATGGCATTCTGCAGAGAAAGGAGACTGGCGTTTGTCGCGGTTTGGAAAGAAAGGGAGAAAACATGGCAGAATAACACGGCGGGCGGTGTGTGTGTGGCGAGCTGTACCTCCGGGAATGGTGCAAAAAAATAAATAAATGAAGCGTCGACGTTGACGTCATCGACGCACCGCTACAGCACTACTAAAGACCTTAATTGGTTGCTTCAGGTGTGTTTGATTAGGGTTGGAGATGAACTGTGCAGAACAGTCGATCAGCAGGAGCAGGATTGGGCACCCCTGGTCTAAACCCTTTAAATGTCTAAATATTTAATAAATGTTATCTGATTATGTAATCCATATGAAACCGAGAGGTAGGCCTACAGAGGATCTACTCAAACATGCTATCATGTGAGCGCTTCCCAATGCGAAAGGACAAGGCAAGAGTGAAAATCTTGCTCTAATTAAATGTAAATCGCCAAACATATCAAATAATTTATTTGTCGAAAACTTGCTATATTGTTCCATTTAAGTTCATAATTATTCTATAATTATTCTATAAATGTTATTTAGTTTAACAGCAGCACCATGAAGCATTTCTTATTCACAAATCGCACCCTGGTTGTAAGGATCCAAACATCCCTGTGGAATTTAATATTGAGTTGAAAATTTTGTTCATGACAACAAACTAACATGCGTTTGAAGATTGTATTTAGTTTTGCTTGGAAAAACCTGGCCCAAACCGAAGTAGCGTTTCAATTCTTCAAATATTAAAATAATGAAATATTTAGTTAATAAACTTATGACAGAAATATTACTACATGTAGCCTAAATTATTTAATTCCTTCATTATCAACATTTAATAGGCTAATGCTAATGTCTAGAATAGCGACTTCTCTTTGTTTTAAGTCAGTCTCAAACTCAGATAGCCTGTGGGGGGTTTGGAGAATGCAGCTCAGTGGCTTTATCGAGGGGGTGCAGGAGTGTTAATCGCCCCTCTTTCATATGGAGAGTGTCAGATAGCCAGCCTGATGATACAGAACAGGCAAAGGCAAAATTCCTTTCAGGATAAATCTCTCATGTGTCCAAATGTAGGCCCTATAGCCTATTGTAGTTTTATTTATTGTATTTAAAGGTTTTTCAGACAATTTCAATTGAAGTGTTCAATCCAATTGTTTCAACTGGTTTTGTAGAGTTTTAGAATGTTTGAGCAGTGTGTATGATTGTTAACAATCTGGCATTGTGTAAACATGAACTGTTGACGAAACGCGTTCATGCCAAGAAACAAATGGGAGTGAGCAGCAGATACAGAGCGCTTTAATTTGCGATCAACCTCGTTTTATTGTAAGGCGAATTCAGCTAGGCATTCTGTGTCTTTGAAGCAACCAAGGCTAAATAATTTGTTACAGGTTTTTTTTTTTTTTTTGTGATTTGTGTGGATGAAACGCAGCCACACATACAGTATTATTATTAGCCTGTATGATGTATTTTTACCCTCAAATGTTTAATTTTGAGAAAGACCTGGCACACGCCTAGAGGGAGACAAGAGAAACATGCTAAAAAGAGCGTCTGTGAGAGAGAGGCAAAGAAAAACGCCTGTTCTTAATTTGTTGCTTTGAACTATTTTCATTTTGTACTGTTTTAATTGGTTAATTTTGCTGCAAATTCTTTGGCAATTCAAATTTAAAATGTCGCAAGAATAAGATTCTGTACTACTTATTTTGCATCGCAAAGGGAATTAACTCTAAACTCGATGCAACCCTGACCCTGTTTTAAATAAATAAACTGTCCCTTTATTTAAACCTTGAAATGTGCGATAGGGTTTCAAACTTAATTAATTTGAGTGTTCTTTTATATTTTCATTGTTTTTTATATTGAAAGCAATACTTTTTAGTTAGTCTGTTATTTTTTATAGCCAAGTCAACAAAATCTTTTTCTGATTTGTTCAATGTATGGACCTGTTTTGACAATTTTCTTTCGTTGCTATGGCCAGGTATCACTGTCAGTCATATTAATTTCATGAATGATTCACAAAACAATTTAGCAGATTAAAGACAATCTTCCTTCATCGGTTTTGTCGTCTGTACAGCGGCTCTACTGGAATGTAGCAAATTTATGTTGTAATGTGCCATGGATAATTAAACAAAACTCTTGACTTTAATAATGTTACCCATTTAAGCATCAACAAAGGTAAAACATAAATGCTGTCGGCCAACATCGGTTAACAGCAGGTAGGCTAAAATGTTATTGTCTAAACGCCTATTAATAAAAATGACAGGAAAACACAACAAATCAAATCAAACACAACAAAGCTCCGAAAAGTGTTTCGAATCAATAAATGACCATTTCAAAAGTTTTCATTTTTGACAAATATTAAACTAGAGACAAAATTATGAAGATGGTGGAGCTAAGATTCGATCTCTGAACGTTTAAAGTTCCGCAGGGCGCATGTTGTTGCGTTGACCTCAGAGCTATCGTCTGAACGCTGTTAATAGAGAGAATAAACTGACAGTTTTCAAAGTCTGTGATTGTAGCGCCTCTTAGTGGTAAAAGGCAGCAAATACACACCCGCAATTTTACCGCTGCGGGAACGGCCCAAGTAGCAGTGCTTTGCTTCTGAGAATATAGTTCCCAGTATGTATATGGTTAGAAGATGGCTGTGTCTCATGACCTTGTTATTTGTACATGCTGTGACTATACAAATCACAACATGTCAATAGGAAAATGTTGGCGTTATTGTCACTTACTGGGAGCAGTATGCTAGCTGGAGCCGTTTACCTCCTGCCTTTGTGCTAAGCTAGGCTAATGGTGGGTGCGTCAGACAGTTACGGCACACACTGAGATGAAAAGGGTATGTATTGACTTTTCTAACTCTAAGGGATATGGTGAATAAGCTGAATAAGTACCAAAAAGTCTGCGTGTTCTTTTAAAGGGGTGGTATAATGCCCTTTTCACTAGATGTAAAATAAGTCTCTGATGTCCCCAGAGTGTGTATGTGAAGTTTTAGCTCAAAAAACCCCACAGATATTTTTATACAGCATGTTAAAATTGTCACTTTTTGAGGGTTAGCAAAAACGCATCGTTTTTGTGTCTGTCCCTTTAAATGCAAATGAGCTGCTGCTCCTTTGAATATAACAGCATATTCTTAGGATCTAAACAAAAATCAGTCGCACAGTTATATCAAAGTGCTGTTCAGAAAAAAGCCTTGACTATAACAACTTAGCAAGAGACACAACACACCCCTTGAATCATGTTTTTGAATTATTGCCATCACGTCGTCGCTACAGAACACCAAAAGCGATCAAAGCAATATATAAACAAACTTTTGTACCACATGCAATAAGTCTTTTGAATAAGAGGAAGGAGATGTGAATATTTTTTAAATTTGATGTATATGGTGTTTTGTTAATTGTTTTGTGATTGTATGGCGAGACCAAAGGCCGATTTTCAGCTAAGGCTGAACAATAAAGTACTACTAACTAATATTCTGTCTTGATAATCTATAAATCGTGTTCAGGGGGCGGGGTTTATGTAAATATTAGGGTTTGTGATGTCACTAACCCGGGAGGAATGTCTTGTAGTCCCAACCAGCCGTTTGTTGTAGTCCTTAAAAAGTGATTTCTTTAAAAGCAAATATCTCCCTTTGCTTTGAACTTTGAGCATCGTAACTTTGCAGATGTTGTTTATGCTCAAACAGCAACATTACACACTAACTAAAGTTAGAAAAGTGAAATCATAATCAACCACCCCTTTAAGCTTCTCTATTTCTGCAATGTTTTGCATCTAGTGCCACATATAAAGTGGGTTCAACTAGCTCAGCTAACAAAAACATTAAAACACAATGTCATCATCCCATCTTGTGCGCCACTGATTGACGCAAACCTAAAATTCGAATGTAGAGTTTCATGTAATGCGCGAATCGGTGGGCGGGGCTAAACAGGCAGTGTTGAAGTAGGCTTTGATCTTCTGCGGAGGCGGTGTTTGATACCCTTTGACTAGGGCTGCTCGATTATGGAAAAAATCATAATCACGTTTATTTTGGTCAATACTGAAATCACGATTATGTTACACGATTATTTCACGACTTTGGGAACGTGTTGCATTTATTAAAAAGACACGGTAACACTTTACAATAAGGTTAATTAGTTAACATTAGTTAATGTATTAACTAACATGAACTAACAATGAGAAATACATTTGTTACAGTATTTATTAATCTTTTTTAATGTTAGTTAATAAAAACAGCTGTTCATTGTTTGTTCATGTTACTTCACAGTGCATTAACTAATGTTAACAAATACAACCTTTCATTTTAATAACATATTAGTAAATGGTGAAATTAATATTAACTAAGATTAATAAATGCTATAGAAGTATTGTTCATTATTAGTTAATGTTAACTAAGGTAGTTAACTAATGCTAATTAATGAACCTTATTGTAAAGTGTTACCAAAGACACCTTTCAACAATTCTTAAAAAATCGAAATTTGAACATTGATTGTACTTTTTGAACTATTAAAATAAATAATATAACAGATAATACTTCAGTGAGTATTTGAATAATTCCCGCAGGTCTACCACTTATAATGCGGGAAATTCCCCCACAAACATTGATTCACTTTAGCATGTAGGCTAGATTGTATGAGTAGCCTAAGTGAATCCACACAGATTATAAAATCAAATCAATAATTTTAAAACTTTCTCCAAGACGCAATTTCACAAACCGCGTGAGTGTTCAGCGGCGCTGCGTCTTCTCTCTTTCCGTCTCTCAAAATGGGTTGGACAAGGCAAGCGTCGAAACTACACTCTCGCGTTTAGGAGTCGGGACATGACGGAATTGTCACTTGCACAATCGGGCCAGCATTGCATCGTAACTAAAGTTTATCATTTTCACTTCTTTTTAAGTCTCATCAGTTTAAACATTCAAGCTGAGAGAGTTTATGGCATCGGGAGGGGCGGATGTGCGCATGCGCGTGTCATTCAGAACACAAGACAAAATTAGAGCGTTCTTTAAAAACAGAACAGTGCAAAATAATCTTTTTTTACTCGATTGTACTATTTTGGTGATCGTTGGGAGCAGAAATCGAAATTGAAATCGAAATTCAATTAATAGCACAGCCCTACCTTTGACGTCATAGTTCGCTGTGTGCTTGGTGTCAATAAAAGCTTTTATTGGACTAGCAAGGAAGTTTTCAGTTCTGAAACTTAAAGGATATTCTTATAGTATGATGACCTCTTGTATGTCAAAAACTCAAGGAAAATTTGATTTCTCAGTTCATGACCCCTTTAAAGTCAATTATATAAAAAGTAGATCAGTCTAATTTGAATGAGAAAATTAAGACTGATTACATCTTGACTCATTGCTAGTTGGTCAAATTAGTTCTTAAGACACAGTCTTAACATAGTGGCTAATTTTATGCAACTAGCCACTAGTCCAGTTTTAGTTCTCGGACTCCATCAGTGACCTTTTTTTTTTGTGTTGCATTTCTTTGGGTGGCCTTTAGATGTCTCTAGACCTCAATGTTTCGAATTCATGATATGTTTGCAGATGCAAAGAGAGTAACGAACATATAGACGAAGATCTTTTTCCTGCTCAGAATGAAGAATCCAAACATCAACTTCTGAATAAAAGAACCGTAAGAAAATAAAACATCATGCATATATTTTTACTTTGACTGGTTGCTGTAAAAATGTAGGTAAATAAGAATGAAATAACCCCGTTTTTGTGTTTGATTTGTTTTTGCAGCACCGTTGCATGCAGCCTAGAGATTTTCCTGTAAAGACCCCTGAGAATGACAGGCGACTGAAAAAAAAATTTGACAAGATGATGGAAGACATGATCTCTTCATCCCCTGTTGGTGAGGAAAACATACGTTTGCTTCATTAATTTAATGTTTATTTCATTCAACAAATTTTTGTATGATTTTTTTATGCTTTTTTTAATATATTTTTTATTTATAGTTTCTGACACTTCACCATTCGTTATTGATGAGGAAAGTGGAATAGTGTACAGTCCCTCTTTAAAACGCTCTGACAGCATGGCTCAGCGACTGAGAGAAATGAGAGCGCAACGTGAACATCTCTCACCCACTGGTATTTACTCAAATCCTTTTGAGAACTATTTTAATTTCTGATCTAATAATTTTGTGATTTTTCTAGGGGTGTTATAGAGATGTGAATCTTTGAGTTGACAGTGAAATGGTTTGATTCACTATTCATTGGTTTTCATTTTAGGGCTTTTCACATTTGAAATGTTTAACCCTGGGTCATTCTAAACTACAACAGAATACTGGGCTATCTTGCCTTGTTTCACATTGCTTATAATCTACCCTGGGTTAACAGTTAATCCTGGGTATTCATAATACATATCTGCAAACTAGTTGCTCTTCAGCAAAATTCGGGGTGAAGTTTCAATTGCAAGCACTGTAAACTTCACAATAATTATTGGAAATGGGCTAATTTGACTGGGGGGAGACCATGGTCATCTCTCGAGCTGTCACAATCTTTTTTGGCACTCTAACGTTGCGTGACAGATCGCTGTAGCGCCTCAGTTCAAGCAAACGGCAGCGCCAAGTGCACATGAACCGATCACCTGTTCCACTTTACAGCACGAAAAGAATCATGAATGAACACAAGGCTCGACATTACCGCTTGTCCGGGACAACTGAAAGACAAGTTGCTTAACTTTAGTGACAAAAAAATAACTAGGGAAGCATCTAAACATTAGAATAATTGAATTTATAGTTAAAAAAAAAAAGGAGCCTAGTTAATATTAAGTTACTACATTTTAAACGCAAACAATATTGACTGTTTTTAGTTGGGTCATATATAGCAATACGCTGATTTCACGCAGCCGTTATTTTGAAATCGAAAGCGAGGCTCCGGTGGGAAGAAAACCGGAAGTGTCGCCTTTAATCACAGGAGAGTCGTGAATGTGATGGCGTATTGTTGTGTTTAATGATGTTGTGTCAATTCTAAAACTGTACATACATTTATTTTATACTTTAGACTATATACAGTGAAATTCATTTATAAATAAAATATTTTTTTTATATAATTCAGAAAGTAAAAAAAGAAGCAGGAATGAACTATATACATATCCTATATTGGATATTAACATCCAATAGTGTAAATCGCGGCAGCAGCTTCAGGTTGGTAGTCCAAAGGCATTGTTGTTTATCTTTACTTCCGGGGTTTTTCCCACCGGAGCCTCACTTTCGATTTCAAAATGGCGGCTGCGTGAAATCAGCGTATTCTGTGACCGTGGAGAGGGAAGGTTCGTTTCTCACTGGATTTGTCATCTATAAAGGTTAAAGAAAAAAATTTGTCAGGGTGCCCCTCACAAAAATGTGGGGAAAATCTTTGAGAGCCCTATATCCAAAATGGCTGCCGTCAGCCAAGCTGGAAATTAACTTTTTAATGGTTTTGGCAACAGTTCTGCATAATACATGGTTTCTGAGGCTATTTGGGTCATGCAATTCATAAATTATGTAGATTTGATTTGACCTATTTTTGACCTTCAAATTCAAGATGGCTGCCAATTTTTGGCTCTTTAAGGCGAGACACTACAGGTGAATAGGGTACATTTTTTAACTTGCAGATATCACCATGAAACTTTGCCAGTTGATTACTCGGATGAATAGGAGGAAAAAAATTATTGCAAGTTTTCTGTATTTTTTTTTGTTTAAATATGCTAATCAGGCTATATCTAATTAAATATGCGCTAATTTGCATATATTTTGTGACGAATCTGACCATTGGAAAAAAACAAGGTTCAAAATTATTTGTGCATTTTGTTGATATATTCAATGAAAAGACATTACAAGATACATTACAAGAATATCTCCTTTTGAACCCTGTAAATCAGAAAATACTGCCAATAGCCTTAAATTCATTTCGGCCCTATTTTTAGCCATAAAATGTCATAGAAATCAGGCCAAGAATGATGTATCAACAAATCCCTCTGGACAAACCACAATATAGTTGCGAATACAACTGTAAAGTTTGGTGTATGTATATTCACCTATAAAAGACAAAGGAGATTATTTAGCTTGGGGTTGTTTTTTATTAACATTTTAACAAAAAGACTCTTCATCTGAATCTGTTGAATCTCCACACTGACTCCTCTCATTATCACTGCTATTCTCATCTGAGCAGTCATGAGGTGTGAGCTGCTGGGGCAAGGGGGGCAGGGTGTGACGCACTGGTCGACACTTTCCGTTCACTAGCTCCAATCGTATCGCAATCGCGATGTCAAGCCTACGCGATTATATGACGCAAAATGCTGCGATTTTATATAAAAAAAAAACAAATTAGCGTTGTAAACGCAATTAACGCAGCATCTGTTAATTTTTGGCATCCTTTGGCTAGTGTTACATGATCCCGCTCTTATTCATGCAAATGCTTTTAAACCATTCAAACCATTCATAAGACAAAAAAAGAACGCGCTGCCTGTGAATGTCCTCCTGACACACACACGCACACGACCCACAGATAGACGCGCGCCAGTATCAAGTTCTCTTTCGCGGTAGAACGAACAACACACATGTATGCCATAATGAACAGGAAGACTCGCGCTAATATTGTGCATGCGCACAAAACAGCATGCCAGAATACAGTTCTCTTTCGAGCTTGAACGAACAATAACACACACAATTATGCCAAAATGTATTTTTGTCGAGTATCTTCATAACATAAGAGCAGTCTTATGATGAACGTGAAGAGTTGTGATTCGTGAGAGAATGAGGCGCCTAAAGGCGCGGATGCGATCGAACAGTGGAAACATAAAAACATACTCAGTCAAAGTGTTTAAGTTACTGTTAATTAAAATTTTAAGGAAAACAAATATATTAATCCGAAATGTAGCAAATTCATTTTAAATTCATTCAGGTACAATTACCAAACATATCTCAAGGTCTTTTTGTCTTTTGTACAAGTGCAGATTGGTCAAGTGTTCAATAAATGTTTTTGTTGAGAAATCTTGTTTATCTTAAGTAATTATTTGTGTTAAATTTTATCTTTCAAATAGAGGTTAAAAACAAGCACATAATCGGCCAAAATAAATTGGCAGCATTAATCGGCCATCGGCCGACCCGGATTTCAAAAGATCGGCATCGGCCTGAAAAAAAACAAACATATCGGTCGACCTCTAAAGTTAGTTTAAAACCACAATTAACGCTCTGGTTTCTACAACTTTCACTTAGAAGCAACAATCTGCCTTTAAACTTGAAAGAAATAAAGATTTGACATTTATCGTGATAATTATCGATATTGACTAATATAAAACAATTATCGTAATAATTGCCTTTGGCCATATTGCCCAGCCCTAACTGAAATCTCCCGGTCTATCACAATGGGAAAGTGTACATTTAACGAGCCATGGCTCAAAGATGGTGTGTTTAGTAGTTGGCTCAAGCCCGTTGCAAATAATCAGTATCAAGCATATTGCACACTGGGTAAGAAGGCGTTGGAGCTGTCTTTAGGCATTTAAATAATACATCTTGTTACTTTCAATGAAAGTCAATAAAAAAAAAAAAAAAACTTTTGAAAGGAATTTTAATGAATTTTTCGTAATTCGTGTAGGTCATAAATTTCAATCATAATGGTCATAAAAAGGTCTTAAAAAGTCTTAAATTTGACTGACCAAACCCAGCAGAAACCCTGTACATACAGTGGTGGTCAGAATTAACGGCACCCCTGGTAAATAATATCAAAAATGGCTGTAAAAAATAAATCTGCATTGTTTATCCTTTGATCTTTCATTCCAAAAATTCGCAAAAATCTATCCTTTCATTGAAGTAAAAGAATTGAAAGTGGGGGGTAAATCACATTATAAAATAAATGCTTTTCTCCAAAACACGCTGGCCATAATTATTAGCTCCCTGTTATTAAATACTTTTTGCAACCTCCTTTTGCCAAGATAACAGATCTGAGTTTTCTTCTAGAATGCCTGATGAGTTTGGAGAATAACTGACAAGAGATCAGAGACCATTCCTCCTTGCAGAATCTCTCCAGATCCTTCAGATTCACAAGTTCATGTTGGTGCTTCTTCTGTTCAGTTCAGCCCACTCATCTATAGGGTTCAGTTCAGGGGACTGGGACGGTCATGGCAGAAGCTTCATTTTGTGCTCAGTTACCCATTTTTGTGTTGATTTTGATGCTTGTTTTGGACCGTTGTCCTGATGGAAGATCCAACCACGGCCCATTATTAGATTTCTAGCAGAGGCAGACAGGTTTTGATTTTTTATCTGTTGGTATTTGCTAGAATCCATAATACCATGTATCTGAACAAGATGTCTAGGACCTCCAACAAAAAAATAGGCCCACAACATATAAGATCCAGCAGTATATTTAACCGTAGGCATGGGGTACTTTTTATCTCTGTTATATATCTCTGTTATATATCTATATATATCTCTGTTTATCCGGTCCCTTTTGAAGTTCCAGTCGTGTCTGACAACTGTATATTCGGAGTTTATTTTTGGAGGAGCGAGGAGGATTTTTCTTGAAACCCTTCAAAAAAACATGTGGTTGTTTAAGGTTTGTTTGATAATTTTTTTAGGCTTTTGATCCCCAAGACTCAAGTAATCTCTGCAATTCTCCATCTGTGATCCTTGGAGAGTCTTTGGCCACTCAAACTTTCCTCCTCAGCGTGCATTAGACAATATAGACACACGTCCTCTTCCTGGCAGATTCGTAACATCTTTAGTTGATGGGAACTTCTTAATATTGCCCTGATGGTCAAAATGGGGATTTTCAATTCTTTAGCTATTTTCTTACAGGCACTTTCTATTTTCTCAACAACTTTCTACTGCTCAACAATCTTTTGATGCACATTAGAACTATATTCTTTGGTTTTACTCATTGTGATGCTTGATTAACCCTGTGGGGTCTGAGCTGTTTTCTGGCCCCTGGAGGTGTTCTGACATGCTCTGACATTTGTGCTTATTTCTGTTACTTGTGATATTTTCATGGCTAAAGTCTGATTACACCGTATTCAGCACAAACTCTGCTACAATAATATATCAGCAGCATGTATGTAAAAGTTTGTAGTTTTGAGATAATGACATTTATGCGTGGTTTGTGAAAATACAAAAAAAAATTCTCACTGAAATAAGGCCATGAAACCCATACTGATTATTTCTTCACAAGACTTTTGAAAATTGTATCACGTAGCCTAGAATATTTGCTCCACAACTATGTGAAAATCGCCCTGACTGCTCATTCAGATAAGACAGTATATTGATTTAAAATTTGTACGACGTGTTTTGTGTGAGAAAGCTTTATGCAGGAGGTGTGATCATGTCATTAATATGTAAGCTTTTCACACCTGAGAAAGACAAAGACCCTCCCCTAACGGCCCTATTAGGAGCCATCAGGCCCTATCATTCTGAACAACCTTGCACAAAGAATGAGGAGATTTAAAGTAACAACATGTAACTTTTCAACCTTCATAATATATTTCCAAGACCCTTGTGATAGTACATCGACTTACAATAGGTTGAATGAGACGTCTGCCAGAGCCTGACGGGGTCTGTATTGCTTTTACTGGCACTATGTAACTTCGGGGTGCGGGTAGTAACCAGCGCTCAAAAAGAACTACAAAATTCGACTGCTTTACGGCATACGTCACTTTGCCCACCACTTCCTCAAATGTGGCCAACCAGCGCGTTTGTTTTCGTACGTCTGTTTTCGTCATGGCTGAAGCAGCAGCGAAACGTAAGAAGTCCAAGGTTTTGTCGGAGTAGAGTCGGAAGAGGAAAAGGGAGAGTGATAAACTGAAAGGCAGGACGAGGATCAATATTGGTCGAGCGTTTGCTCGCTGGCGTTAGCTTATGGAGGAGGAGAGTTACCAGACCGATGCTGACTTGGCCGTCATGCTGTTGAACTAGTAAGTAACTGTAAATTGCTTGCATACTATCTTTAGTTTTTCTAATCTGTTGTCTGCCTGGCTACGTTACGGAATCTATCTGGTCCTCCATTTATCTTCATGAATCAGCTAGTAGATGAGCGAATTATCAATCTGGTAGCTAGTAAACTCTAACATGGTAGTTTTAGATGGTTAGGATGCTATCACTCATTCTCGTTCAGATTTGAGCATTGCAATCGACATGCAAATCGCAAATGTTTGAGTTAAAATGTTTAGTCTACTAAACATGTATAAATTATGAAAGGGGGAAGATTAATAATATTATCATTGCCCATATGAAAAAACCCTGCATGCTTCATATACAGTAACCGTAAATCATTTTACGACAGCGGTAATGGACAATTCCGCTTCCAACCTGTAGGGCGACCGCAGAGGAAAATTTCCATGTTGTTGCTTTAAAAAAGAATGGCTTTTTGATTTGTCTGGATTTATTTACAACACAACATAATCCAAAGATACAAAACCAATGACAAAAAAGCACTTATTGAAAACAATGATCCAAAGACAGAGACCTTTGTGCCATTCCTAAAAACATTGTACATACCTTTCATTTCCAAGGTGTTTGATGTTCACTTTACCATGTTCATGTACAGAGACTCATGTGAATGTTGAAGTCAGCAGGACTCAGAGGCATCTGGTCCCTGAAAGAAAAAAAAGTGAACATACTGATATCAAGAGAAAGGCCTGCACGATTTTGGGAATACATTTTAGATTTTTCTGGTTAAAATTGCTTTTTAAAATTCACAGAATACACACACACACACACACACAAATGTTTCCAACAATATATGATATAATGAACACCAGGTTTGTTGTGCCTTGTAGGCATAGGCTATGCGCAGTGCTGCATAAAATAATAATAACAATAACCTATAGCAGCCTGTAAATCTTCCAAAAGATTTCAGTAACAACTAAGCTAGAGAAAAATATATTGATTATCATATGTTACTTCAAATGTTTCCATTCATTATGATGGTATGAAATGAGATAATAGTAAAAATATGAAGCCGTTTGGTGCGTTTTGCTTTTCAAACGCGATCGCATTCCAAAATATGATACATTCAAACGCGATCGCGATCCAAAATATGAAATACAAAATCCAATGTAAGCTCAAGGCGCGTCTTTCAAACTCGACGAAAAGCAGAGACTTGTGAAGTTTTTTTCGTGCTTTGTTTTTGAGGTAACGAGCGCGTTCGCGTTCCATGTGGAGATTTGCATGTGAATCTCTTTTGCGCGTGTGGGCGTGGTCAAATTAAAAATAATGAGCAAGCGTTTGAGATACTGGACATCTTGTTGGTTTTATACAAATTACTTAAACAGAGAATATTTGTTTTCAGTTTGAATCTGATCATTTAAAAGTACACACTTAAATGTTTATAAAGGTGGTATATGGCTCATAAATGTGTGACAAGTATTCACTGAGTTTGGTTTCAGTTTATAGACGTGCTCAAGAAAAAAAAGTTCACCGCGACGGGGAGGCAGAAAGCACACCCTGTTTATTTTCTTTATTTTACAAAAGCACAATGTTTGGATTTGATTGTAACTGGACACATACAAAAGTAGAAATATCACAGATTCTTAATTTATATTTCTTTTTTCTGTATGACCATAAATGACGGAGTAATTTAAGTTTATTGTGCTACAGTGTGACGAAAATCCAGCAAAACGCGCGGGCGCGTTTGTCGACCCCAGAGGGTTAAAGAAATTTGGCCTTTGTGTATTCGTCATATTTAAATTCCTGTGAAACAAGAAGTCATAGCTGGACAATTTCATGTTCCTAGTCACTCTGGTGTGCTGAATAAAGGAAAATATTAATGGTAATATACTTCAGAGATATTTTACTCGTAAAAAATTCTAGGGCTGCCAATAATTGTGGCCGACATGTTTTAGAGAAAAACATTTATTTCATAATGTGATTTCCTCCCCACTTTCAATTCTTTTACTTTAATGAAAGGTTAGATTTTCGCGAATTTTTAACAATATAAACAATGCAGATTTATTTTTTTACAGCCATTTTTTATCGTATTTACCAGAGGTGCCGTTAATTCTGTCCACCACTATGTGTGTATATATATATATATATATATAATATGCATATATAAATTGAAATAAATAAATGTTAACTGACATCAAGAAAAGTTTAAGTAATGAGAAATGTTTTTATGGTTTCAGTTTTTGTTAACTATAATAACACTGATACTAGTAAAATCTATATATTTAATAAAATGTGTCAAATAATGTTCAAAGTCTTTCTGTCCTGTGACGGCATCCCAGACTGAAGCTAAAATACTTTACTTTAAATTAAATGGAAATTTAACTCAATTAAATTAAATACAGTCTGTGAAACCAAAAATAACCGGGGTGGACATTGGACACACTTTTTTTTTATTGCAGGCTGCTCATTCAAATTCAGATGAGGGAGAGAAAATGTGCTTTCTTACAACATAGTACTATATTAACACCGTAAATTAAACTTTGTCATACTTGATCAGTGTTAGTTGTGAAGTAATTAATACCAAAGCTTCTCAGTGATTTTAGTCCTGTTCGAATGTGCCATCTCAGTAATCATTACGGACAATGTCAGTAAATATTACGGCGACTTTTACCTTCTGGAAAAAGGTCAGAGAAAATTACCTCAGGTAATACTAATCC
This sequence comes from Scardinius erythrophthalmus, assembly GCF_964197995.2. Classification (NCBI taxonomy): domain Eukaryota; kingdom Metazoa; phylum Chordata; class Actinopteri; order Cypriniformes; family Leuciscidae; genus Scardinius; species Scardinius erythrophthalmus. The sequence goes on along the minus strand of NC_138241.1, from coordinate 9,196,642 downwards.
TGTGCAAATAGACCCGCTGTAAATATGTACATAAATATTCCGTCATTTCCTGTTTAAAAGTACTTTTCCTTGGTTTTTCAAGTACGGAGGCGCTTGAAAAAGCATTCAGTAACGTTCTAGGCATGGGATGTCAAATCTGTGGCAAAACTCAAGTGTTTTCTGCATACCATTCAGATCAAAAAGAAGGTCCGAAGCCCTTGTTTTATAGGTACTTGTTTTAGCTTTAGGTAAGTGCCTAGTACCAGCAGAATCCAGTCAGAATTTAATTAATTTAATCAATCGTTTGATCGGAACTAACTGTTATAACTCACATACTTTGCTTATATCTTTGCTTCTGACATACTTTGAACTAACAAATATACATGCATACATACAGCTGTGGTCAGAATTATTGGCACCCCTGGTAAATATGATAAAAAATAGCTATAAAAAATGAATCTGCGTTGTTTATCCTTTTGATCTTTCATTCAAAAAAATTGCAAAAATCTAGCCTTTCATTGAAGTAAAAGAATTGAAAGTGGGGGGGAAATCACATTATGACAAAATGTTTTTCTTCAAAACACGTTGGCCACAATTATTGGCTCCCTGTTATTAAATACTTTTTGCACCCTCCTTTTGCCAAGATAACAGCTTTGAGTTTTCTTCTGTAATGCCTGATGAGTTTGGAGAACAACTGTCAAGAGCTCAGAGACCATTCCTCCATACAGAATCTCTCCTGATCCTTCAGTTCCACCAAGTTCATGTTGGTGCTGCTTGTTTTCAGTTCACCCCACTCATTTTCTATAGGGTTCAGTTTAGGGGACTGGGACGGTCATGGCAGAAGCTTAATTTTGTACATTTTTTGTAAAAGTTTGCGCACGTGATATCAGGAAGCAACGTAACATGCACATGATAACAGGGAGGTGACGGCGGTGTAAATCGAGTTACCCCTCCCACTTCTGCTAGTTTTACTGAGATTTCTTTTCCCGTGCGAATTGGCCATTAATATTACAGACGTCCTGTGGTAAAATTGCATTACTCCATCTACCCTTGTAAAACTAATCCCGTCCGAATAGGACTAAAGAAAACTGATCCACTGAGTTTTTTTTTTTTTTTTTTTTTGCCCACATGCTCCAAAATACATTTTACAGTTTGCACATATCTATTTTTAGTCGCAAATGCAAGTGAAATGCTCGTACTGTCTTCTGGGGCTGATGTCCTCGACAGATTCTGTCATTCCACTGGGACTGTTGCGAATGAGGGACTTTCAGCACTGGACTCTTGTGTCCAAATGGGCGCTCTCCGTCAGTGGAGAGATCACTCTTTTCTCGAGTCAGGGACTCTGCTGGGGGCAGTTTCTCTGAGAAAGGTGGTTAAAAAGGATGCGTTGCTCACAGGTTGGGGTGCAGTATGTGAGGGCAGAATAGTCAAGTCACCTTCATTTATATAACAATATGGATTTTTTCAAAGCAGCTTTACAGTGATAATAGGGAATTAGCGTAACAGATTGTTTAGGCTTTACAACAGCTCTTGGATAAAGTTATTGTCCAGCTAAAGTTAGTTTTGATTGATTGATTGATTCACTTCCGTTGCGAAGACCATTAGTTATTAACTTAGGGGCCGCTAACACAACACCGTTCTAACAGGAAAACCCTTAATGCGCTCCGGCCGCCCATCTGCACAAAACAGTGCCTGGTGTCTCGAGAATAGCGAAAGAGAAGTGGCCCGTCTCACTCAAGCGTGCCGCACAAGCCCTGAAAAGTGAAGCCAAAACGTCTCGATCGCCCCCCGGTGACTGGTCCCTCCATCATTAACGTCAAACATTACTAAACATCCGTATGAATATCGATATAACCGAGGGTAATGTTGAGGAGTGCTGCCGATTTCCCCACCTGTGTATCAGCACCTTCTTGTACAACAGCGTTGGTATCCCGTTGACCCTTCCTGGAGGCGACGGGGTCGGAGAAAGCGTGGAAAGCAGGGTGGAGTTGCTGCTCGATTTAAGTTTCTTGCGCGGTCTTCGGCTGTGTGTGTTGGTCCTGTGCTAACCTGCGAGCGCCGTCTCGTCGGGGCTTTTGCATGGTCCTTCCCCTCTCATCGGTGGCTTCGACCCGTTGTTGGATGTCTTTCGCCCGACTCTTCGTACATCGTCTCCCCCAGCTTTCGACGTCGTGGAGTGAATCATCGTAATCTTCGCTTACCAACTCGAACAACACAGCTGGAGGTAGCTGCACCATCCCTTAAAGTGGCCCTGATCAACGCCCGGTCAGTGGTGAACAAGTCATTTTAATAAATAATTTCTTCATGATGCAGGACCTGGACATTTTATTTATCACTGAGACATGGAATAAACCGGATGAGCTAAGTCCTTTCACAGAACTAGTTCCACAGGATTGTTTTTTCCTTAATACACCGCGGCTATCTGGCCGTGGAGGGGGACTAGCGTCACTGTTTAAAAAACAATATCCCTGCCGTGGTCTAACAACTAGCCCTTGCTGTACTTTCGAAGTACAACTTGTGCAACCGACATCAACTAACTCTCAGGTATTTGCCTTGGTTTATCGTCCGCCTCAACCGAATAAGGATTTTTTAAATTAATTTGCTAAGTTTGTGGGGGATCTGGTCACCAGATTTGATAGAATTTTAATCCTGGGTGATTTTAATATTCATGTGTGCTGTGATACTAAGCCACTTTCTAAAGAGTTTCTGAATCTTATTGTCTCTTTTGACCTGGATCAATGGGTGTCTGGACACACTCATATTCAGGGACATACTCAAGATTTAATTTTATCACGTGGTTTACTGGTATCAGACATTAACATCAGTAATACTGGTATGTCGGATCATTTTCCGATTCTGTTTTCTCTGCCTAATAATGACACCAGACATAAACTTCATACTTGCACACGGACAACTCAAATTTTTAATGAACGTACTAAGGAGGACTTTGTGGCATTGTACCCAGGTTTTAGTTACGGAACAAGCCACTGCTCCATCATTGAGCTCCTTGGATGCTGAAGATGACTTGAACTTTTTTAATTCTGTCTGCTCAAATGCTCTTAATGCTGTTGCCCCAATCAGGGAAAAGAGAAAGAAAATTAATCATTTTTCAAAACCATGGATCAATGATAATGTTCATTCTCTTAGACAGACCTGTAGAAGGGCTGAACGCAAGTGGAGTAAGGACAGACTACATGTTTCTTATGAAATTTTAAAGATTTCCCTCGCCACATTCCAGCAAGCTGCTAAAAATCACTACTTTTCTGAGCTGATTAGAATCAACAGTAACAGGCCCAATGTTTTATTACTACTAATACTACTAATCTTTTACCAGAGATTTCTGATTCTCTCTGCGAAGATTTTGCAATATACTTTAATGAGAAGATCTCAATGATCAGATCTCAAATGTCTCTGTCTATTTATATGCCACCTGAAGTTCCCATATGTTCTTCTACATGGTCTGTCTTTGAACCTGTTTCCCTTGACTCTTTGGTTGAGATTGTTTCAACTTTAAAAACTACTAGCTGCTTTCAAGATGTGATTCCTACCAAATTTTTTAAGCAGGTTGTATGTACTATCGGTTCTGATTTGTCTATTATCAACAAATGTCTCTACACCGGAGTTGTTCCTAACAGCTTGAAACATGCCTCGGTCTTGCCAAAAATTAAAAGAGCTAGCTTGGATCCATCAATTCTAAGCAACTACCGCCCCATTTCAAATTTACCCTTTATTTCTAAAATTTTAGAAAAAGTGGTTCTGAGCCAACTCCAGTCTTTTTTAACTGATAGGCAGATCTACGAGAAATTTCAGTCTGGTTTTAAATTACGTCATAGTACAGAATCTGCACTTCTACGAGTCATGAATGATGTTCTGCTCAGCACTGACACAGGGCAATCTGTAGCTCTCGTCCTCTTAGACCTTAGCTCTGCTTTTGACCTGGTCGACCATGATATTTTAATCTCTCGTCTTGAAGCATGTACAGGTTTTAGGGGCATGGTGTTGAAATGGTTCCGCTCATATTTGTCTAACAGAAGCTAGTCTGTTCGTATCAGGAAACAGTGCTCATCCAAAATGAAACTTGGGTTTGGCGTTCCGCAGGGTTCTATCCTTGGGCCAGAACTATTTTATCTGTATATGTTACCTTTAGGTTCTATTTTAACTAAGCATGGGGTTTCTTTTCACCTGTATGCCGATGATACCCAAATTTACATGCCTCTAAAGCGTGACGACAAGTCTGCTTTAAAGCCACTACTGGACTGTATAGATGACCTGAAATTATGGCTTACTGGTAACTTTTTGAGTCTGAATGAAAACAAGACGGAAATTATTGTCTTTGGCTCCAGTGATCGTAGTACACATGTTTGCGAACTCCAAACGTTGTCACCCCACAGTCAAGTCAAGTCATCTTCATTTATATAGCGCTTTTAACAATGTAGATTGTTTCAAAGCAGCTTTACAGAGATAAGCGTATAATTTAAGGTAACAGAGATTGTTTTGGCTTTATAGCAGAGTTAAGTTATTTTCCATCTAAAGTTAGTTTTGATTGATTTGCTTCCGTCGCAACGATCATTTGTTATTAAATTAGGGGCCGCTAAGACGACACCATTCCCTCTACACAGACTTTAAACGCGAACCTGTGAGAAACGCTGATGGCGTCCACATGCGCATTTAGAATGGGTTCTATAGTTATGTGCGTTTGGAATTCCCTACAAGCCAAGCCTAAACAAAGTACTTACTTTCCAAGTAGTCTTTCCTTATAAATTTTGATAAAGAATTTTATTTTATTTTGTTGCTCTGGGGTAGGAACGTGAAATGAATTTTCCCGACAACGCCTTATCTGTATAGTGGTAGAGGGATCCTCCATAGGGAGAGACTAGTTGGCACTTCAGCACTGCGTTGTCATCGGTCCAGGCGAAGGTCCTTCGTCTGATCTGGATACGGCCTGGATCCGGCAGGCTGCAGGAAAACCTCGGGATAAACACAGACACTAAAATTAGCGTAGATGCCATTCTTCTCATGATGTAACGAGTACATCAGGATTTATGGGAAGTGTTCCCGGTTCCGGCTGACCTAATCTATGCAGCCTAACATTAAATTATAGAAGTCTATAATGTATTATGTGAATGCTAGGTCAAAGAGATGTGTCTTTAATCTGGCTTTGAACTGGCAGAGTGTGTCTGCTTCCCGGACAATGGTAGGAAGACTGTTCCAGAGTTTTGGTGCTAAATAGGAAAAGGATCTACCGCCAGCAGTCGATTTTGATATTCTAGGTATTAGTAACTGGCCGGAATTTTGAGATCGCAATAGACGTGACGGACTATAATGCGTTAAGAGCTCGCTCAAATACTGCGGAGCTAAACCATTTAGTGCTTTGTACGTGATCAGCAATATTTTAAAATTTATGCAATGTTTAATAGGGAGCCAATGCAGTTTTGACAGAACTGGGCTAATATGGTCATACTTCCTGGTTCTAGTAAGAACTCGAGCTGCTGCGTTTTGAACCAGCTGTAGTTTGTTTATTAAGCGTGCAGGGCAACCACCCAGTAGAGCATTACAATAATCTAGCCTTGAGGTCATGAACGCATGAACTAATTGTTCCGCATTTGTCAATGAGAGCATATGGCTTAATTTAGATATATTTTTAAGATGGAAAAATGCAGTTTTACAGATACTAGACACGTGACTTTCAAATGAAAGATTGGTATCAAAGAGCACACCCAGGTTCCTAACCGACGACGAAGACTTAACAGAGCAGCCATCGAGTGTTAGACAGTATTCTAGGTTATTACGTGAGGAAGTTTTTTGTCCAATAATTAGAAACTCTGTTTTTTCAGAATTTAGAAGTAGGAAATTAAGAGTCATCCAATTTTTTATATCAGCTATGCATTCCGTTAATTTTGTGAATTGGTAGGTTTCGTTAGGTTTTGAAGAAATATACAGCTGAGTATCGTCAGCATAACAGTGAAAGCTAATTCCATGTTTCCTAATGATATCTCCTAATGGTAGCATGTACAGAGTGAACAGCAGCGGTCCTAGTACTGAGCCTTGTGGTACGCCATACTGAACTTGTGATCGATGAGACATCTCATCATTTACTGCTACAAACTGATAACGGTCAGATAAGTATGATTTAAACCATGCTAGTGCATTTCCCGTAATGCCAACATAATGTTCTAATCTATTTAAAAGAACGTTGTGGTCAATGGTGTCAAATGCAGCACTAAGATCGAGTAACACTAATAGAGAGATACAACCACGATCGGATGATAAGAGCAAATCATTTGTGACTCTAACGAGAGCTGTCTCGGTACTATGGTACGGTCTAAATCCGGACTGGAAATCCTCGCAGATATCATTTCTTTCAAGAAAGGAACACAGTTGTGAGGATACTGCCTTTTCTAATATCTTTGACAGAAAAGGTAGATTTGAGATCGGCCTGTAATTGACTAATTCTGTTGGATCAAGTTGCGTTTTTTTAACAAGCGGTTTAATCATAGCCAGCTTAAAGGTTTTTGGTACGTATCCTAGAGACAAAGATGAATTAATGATATTAAGAAGAGGATCTAGGACCTCTGGAAGCATCTCTTTCAGTAGCTTAGTCGGTATAGGGTCTAACATACATGTTGTCGATTTAGATGATTTAACGAGTTTAGTAAATTCTTCCTCTCCTATAGCAACGAATGAATCAAATTTTTCCTCAGGGGGACTACAATGCACTGCCTGATGCGTTACTGTAGTAGACGGTTGCATAGTTATAATCTTCTCCCTGATATTATCAATCTTATAAGTGAAGAAGTTCATAAAATCATTACTGCTGTGTTGCTTGGAAACTTCTGGGCTTGAAGCTTTATTTTTCGTTAGTTTAGCCACCGTTTCAAATAAATACCTAGGATTATGTTTATTTTCTTCTAATAGGGTTGAAAAATAAGCAGATCTAGCAGCTTTTAAAGCCTCTCTGTAAGTAATTGAGCTCTCCTTCCATGAAATGCGAAATACCTCTAGTTTTGTTTTCTTCCAGTTGCGCTCCATTTTTCTGGCTGCTCTCTTAAGGGCCCGAGTGTGCTTGTTGTGCCACGGCGTTGGACTATTTTCTTTAATCTTCTTTAAGCGCAACGGAGCAACTGTGTCTAAAGTGCTGGAAAAGAGAGAGTTAAACGTTTCTGTTGTAATATCGAGTTCTTCTAAGCTATCTGGGATGCTGAGATGATGAAACTGATCAGGAAGATTATTAATAAAGCAATCTTTAGTAGCAGAAGTGATAGGTCTCACATATTTGAAACACGGAGTCGGCTTTGCAGCCTTGGCTAAATGTAAATTACACGAGACTAGGTAATGATCTGAGATGTCATCGCTCTGCTGCAGAATTTCAACGGCATCAACATCTATTCCGTGTGATAATATTAGATCTAGAGTATGATTACGACGATGAGTAGGTCCTGACACGTGTTGTCTAACTCCAATTGAATTTACAATGTCTTTAAATGCCAATCCCAATGCATCTTTTTCATTATCGATGTGTATATTAAAATCACCAACAATTAGTACTTTATCTGCAGTCAATATTAATTCTGATAGAAAGTCCGCAAATTCTTTAATAAAGTCTGTATGGTGCCCTGGTGGCCTGTATACAGTAGCCAGCACAAATCTCAAGCGTGATTTATCGTTTACACTATATATTTTTAAATTAAGCACCAATGCTTCAAAAGAATTATATTTAAAACTTGATTTCTTAGTGGTTTTGAAACTATTACTATAAATTACAGCAACACCACCCCCTTTGCGTTTCAGACGAGGCTCATGTTTATAACAGTAATCTTGCGGGGTTGATTCATTTAAAGTAATGTAATCGTTTGGTTTTAGCCAGGTTTCTGTCAAACACAGCACATCTAGGTTATTATCTGAAATCATATCATTAACAACGAGTGCTTTTGAAGTAAGCGATCGAATATTCAGCAACCCAAGCTTTAGCATTTGCTCATCTGTATTATAGCTGTTTTTTATTTGTTGAACATCAATTAAATTTTTAACCTTAGATGGGATTAAACGTTTTTTGGATTTCCAAGTTCGGGGAACAGACACAGTCTCTATATGATGATAGCTAGGTGAAAGAGGCTCTATGTGATGTGATTTATCTGACCTCAGTGACGTGAGGCCGCTAGCAGACGGTCAGTTAAGCCAGTCTGTCTGCTTCCTGACTATGAGCCATATTACTAGAGAGAAGAGCAGCACCATTCCAGGAGGGATGAATACTAGGGCTGGGTATTGACACAAATTTCACAATTCGATTCGATTTCGATTCACAAGCTTACAATTCGATTCGATTTCGATTACGATTCGATTCGATTCAATATCGATTATTTTATATCAGGTACAATACATTGCAAATTTTCTCAAGGAAAACAAATCTCTTAACTATTAAACTATGGGAGTCAGTTGTAGCCTATAGGCTTCATTAGCCTACTATAATATTGAAGGTAAAAATTAACTGATTTGTATACAAACACTTAAAATACACTTATTTATTTTTATAATTATAAAGTTATATTAAATTATATAACAATTTAAATGGTGGCTGTCATAATAAACTTTCCAGATTTATTCAAACATGCATTAAATATTGATATGGTGAAAATATGGTGCATATATTTAACAAAATGCTCCTATCTAGAGTAAATTTTTCTAGCTGACTAACGAGTTTATGATCACTGGATGTTTTTTCTGAGGTAAATGAGTTACATGACATTGTTTACTAACGTCTTTCCACGGTTGAAAAATACTGATTGAGCGATTCCATGTGGCATGATACGGACTTCGATAAGTTGTACTCTATCTTTTAACACACTTTCAGATGCTCTTTCATGTTTATTTCGCACTGTAACTGGTGTTAAGGCGGAAGAGAAGATCATGTGCGCTCCGCGCTGCTGCTTCTCTTGAGCTGTGCCAGAGCGATCTCACGCAACAGCGCCAAAACGGTAATTATGTTTTTGAATTTCGTAAGAAAATGGCCGTAATTTGAAATCTGAGACTTCGTTTCATATCAATAATATCAAAGCACAAATATTATTGCGATTTATTTTATGGGATGCGTGCAACAATGTTCCATTCATTCATCAACTGAAAACAGGATGACTAATCGATTCTTGGGATTTAGGAATCGATATTGTTTCGTACAAATGAGAATCGATTAAAATCGAGAAATCGATATTTTTTACCCAGCCCTAATGAATACCATCTCTTTTCAACAGGTCAGGTTTGCCCCAAAAACTTTTCCAATTGTCTATGAATTCTATATTATTATTAAGCGGACACCACTTAGACAGCCAACCGTTAAGCGAACACAATCTACTAACTATCTCATCACTCCTGCGAACAGGAAGGGGGCCAGAGCAAATTACAGTCCTTGACATCGTACTTGCAAGTTCACACACCTCTTTAATATTAATTTTGGTGATCTCCGACTGGCGGAGTCGAACATCATTAGTGCCGACATGAATAATGATCTTAGAGAATTTACGATTAGCATTAGCCAGCACTTTTAAATTTGCTTTGATGTCAGGCGCTCTGGCTCCCGGCAAACATGTGACTATGGTGGTTGGTGTCTCTATTTTCACATTCCGAGTAATAGAATCGCCAATAACTAGGGCACAATCATTCTCAGTGGGTGTTTCACTGAGCGGGGCAAATCGATTTGTTATGGCAATCGGAACGGAAGAGTGGTTTTTAGATCCGCGACTAGAGCGATCCCTCACTGTCACCCATTTGCCCGGCTGCACAGGCTCTACTTCAGCCAGAACCGACTCATGTAAAGTGTTCACTATGCTAGGCGCATCCAAAACATCTAAAGCACTAGCACTCTTACTATCCTCAATTAAAGTTTGGATGCGTGTTTCTAATTCTGAAATCTTCTCTGTCAACCTAACTGTCTCCTTACATTTATCACATATAAATCCTATATTGCCGACAGAGAAGTCTATGCTAAACATGTGACATGAAGTGCAGGGGACAATAACAGGACAAGACATTACTCACCGTGTTTGTTGAGTGATTCTTACTCACCCGAGCTTTTATGTACTCAAAGGCGCGGACGCGCGAGAGAAAAATAAATAAATAAAAATAGCTGAGCGCACGGGTGGCGCGTTAACAGGCTAGCGAATTACTAGCGTTTTGTGCTAGTAGTACTAATAACAGAAGCTAGCGATGTCAGGTTAATCTGAGATGTTGGGTAAAATGTAGTAGTATAAACAACTAGAAATGGTAGTAAATGATGGTTCAAAACAAAGAAATACAAGGCTAAGACGGAGCTTACAGCACCGAAGCAAACAAACCACCTGTACCACCTGTACCACCTGTATCACCTGTACCACCACAGTACCACCTGTATTCGGAATCTGGGGGTCTGGATTGATAACAACATTACCCTTGAAAAGCAGATAAGTGCGGTGGTAAAGTCCTGCTTCTTTCACCTCCGTCTCTTAGCTAAGGTTAAACCATTTTTGTCTGGTAAGCACTTTGAGACAGCTATGCATGTTTTCGTAACATCTAGATTGGACTATTGTAATTCTTTATATATTGGGATTTCTCAGAAACACATCACCCGTCTACAAATAGTCCAAAATGCAGCTGCACGCCTTCTCAAAGGAAAACGTAAATTTAAACATATTACACCGGTTCTGATCTTGCTTCATTGGCTACCAATTAAATTTCTAATAGATTTTAAAGTTTTGCTCTTTGTTTTTAAATTTATACAGAACTTAGCTCCCCAGTACCTATCTGAATTGCTTCATCCAGAAATTAAGTCAAGATCACTAAGATCAGGGGACTCGAACTTACTTTCTGTCCCCAGGACCAGATTAAAAAATAGGGGTGACCGTGCTTTCGCAGCTTATGGACCTAAGCTATGGAATAGCCTACCCCCCAATATCAGATCTGCCCAAACTCTGACACTTTTTAAAACTTCTCTGAAAACGCATTTCTCTCACTTGCTTTTAATATACCCTGAAGTGCCTGACTTTTTCTCTTTGATGTGTATCTTTGCTGGTTTTGTGCTTGTATTGTCTTCCCTTATTGGCCTTGTTAAACACTTTGGTCAACACCAGTTGTTTTTAAATATGCTATACAAATAAAGTTGTTGTTGTCGTCGTCGTCGTCGTCGTTGTCCGCCTCCCGGTGTAATTCAACAGGACATGAGACCAACTAAACATTTAAATTGCACTTCAAATATCTTTTTCCCAAAGGTGGTTTCTGCCATTTACTGTAGTTTTTATCACTGATGTAAGTTCAAGTGTCTGTTTTTAAAATAAGTTTGTTTTTAGTTAGTTACGTGATGCTATAAAAACGGTGGTGTAACATCATGATTGACAGCTGTGATTGACAGGTTCTCTGACCGAAGTAGTCACTGAAGCACCAACAGCCTTTTTTTTGGGATCTTCGGAGGACTGAGGAGATTGTATTTACTTTATTTTAACAAGCCTCTTGTCGTACTGAAATCAACAGATATCAAAATTAGAGCAGAACGGAGCAGACATAGGCCACAAAAAAGTGCAGGGAGAGTGCATCCTGCGAGAGTGAGGGCGGGGCATTGATTTCGCGGCTTTACCTGCTCACTACTGTGAAGGTCTGGTCCCAAAATCGCTACTGCGCGACTCAAGTCCCAAGATGTCAGCGCCATATCGGGACACTGGCAGCTTCAGTTCTCACCAATGAAAGAGAGCGAAGGGGCGTCGCCCATCTTTTTTTACAGTCTATAGTCTCGCTACAGAATGCACACAAACTTCCTGGAACAGTTAACAGTATTACTGGCATTGAATAATTTTGTGCAGTCCCTAAGGAACCACCACTTTTTGATCAGATCAGACAACACAACAGTGGTAGAATACATAAATCGCCAGGGAGGCACACAACGCTTTTCTCTGTTCTCTAATTAACAGGAATACCATAGGTCAACACCCGCTCGTATGCAGGTTTATGAGAGGTGTGTGGCATGTGCACAGGGTTTCAAAGCCACTGGTTCCGTGGGGTCTGTCTGTGGTCCTGTAATGCCAGGGCTTGAAAACGGAAAAAATAATTCAATCGGTTCACTCCGAGCAGAATCAGTATTTTAACTTTGCTGTTCATGCATTCCTTCTGTATTATAACTGTTCCGAAACTGTTTTGATGTGAAAAAATACCGGTTAATAACGTTATTTTTCATCTTTTATGACAAAATGAAAGGAAAAACTGTCAACAGTTAAAAGAAATTAAATACAATTTTCAAGACATTTTAAAATGTTTGCTGCATGGTTAAAAAAAATACGCTACCTCCCATAAAATTGCGTTTTTGAGAGGAAAAAAGACAAGTTGCGTAAACGTCGCATTTTATTACATTCAGAAATAATGTAAAATACTGGTAAACAGAGGAAAATGTTTAAAAACATTATAAATACTATAAACCTATGGGCTATTTTAGTTTTCTTCACTCCACAACAAATCCTCTAAAGTTAACAGTATTCAGCTAAATAAACGTCAAGCCACAACAAATTAATTTAAATTGAAACTGAAGCCTGCTCATTCAGCACAAATCCAAATCATAGATCAAAATGTTCCCAATATTCGCAACGTGTTTGAATGCTAAACTATTATTTATTAGCAAACTAGGCTTTGTACTTCACTCGCATTATCGACGTAAAACATCATCCACATAAAACACACAGTGAGACGGTGATCACGCTGAACGACACAGATTGTAGGACTATTTAAATTGAGCAGTTTTTATATGCTCGTTTGACTACATTTTATTTTGATTTGCAGGCTGTAATGTCAAGTTAGCAATGCTAAAATATGTTGTGCGCCCATGAGGCGCTGGCACGATCATTGTAAGTTTTTCTAAGAAATGAAACTGTTACTCCATAATTTATGGTCATACAGAAGCAATACACCAATATCCCATCATGAGATACCTCAATCATCTTATCAGAGGACCGGGGTTACGTAAGTAACCTAAACATTTTTCTAAAAAAAGGATGCACTTTCTGCAGTCTTAGATTCTCAGTTCTCCATTCAGAAAAGCGCTGCAGGTGCGTGATGTGTGAATTGCGCAAATAGCTGCATAAACAATAGAACATGCAATGTTAACTAAACCCCTGTTAAAAAATAAAATAAAAAATAACCTTTGTGCTATCACAGACTCTTATTTATTGTAATTTCATTCTAATTGAACATTCTAATCTTGTAATTTAATGGTTAATGATTGTTTAATGAGTGACGGTTGATGTTCAAGAATTGAACATCCCTAATGTGAAAATATCATTTGCAGCTTAAAATTTATCTTAAGCTCTTTTAAAAATATATAATTTATTTCTATAATATGTGTAGCATTCTAGCTTTTTAAACAGTGTATTTGTGTGAACTGTTGCATTTAAAGTCTAACGTGAAGTATTTGAACAACTAAAACAATGTAAATGCTTTAATAAATAAATAATTAAATGTTTAGGTAGACATCATAATATACTATAATACTGGAATGCACAAACTGTCATATTATGACTGAATGTGCTGTCTGTATGATTACATGTTTGCAGTTTAACACACAAGTGTTTGTTTTATTATTTATACCACAACAGTAAATGAGTGTCTTAATAGAAATCCTGTAATATATATATTATCTTAAAAAAGATAACAAATTAGTAATATCTGAAAAAGCATAATAGGGGCACTTTAACACTGGTTTGTTGTAGCACAAAAAGTTCTGCTTACTGCACATTTTCATTCTTGTAGTTATCTACAATGGCTAACGAATCATTCGCACATTCATAGAACAGTTTTCTTCCACATTGCAGTATAAGGTGGATAGGATTCTTAAACTTCCCATTTTTCTTTCTTGGGTGCAGGAATGTACCCCACATTGTGCTAGAATAGAGAATACCGCTTGGTGTGAATAGTTTGCACATGTAACCCAATTTATATTTTTATTTTTAATAAATGCATTGAGAAAAATAAATGAATTGTTACACCCTACAGACTCACAAATAAACCTTTCTTTCAGGCTTTTATTTAATTTTGTATAAATTTAATTGCCTTGTCCCTCAGCCTCACAGATGCAGGAAAGCGGCTCAGGATATGATTCATCTTTGAGAACTTCTCTTGGGGCATGTCCAACACTGTCTTTCTTGCAACAGCTAGGTTAGGGAAACAAGTCTCTTTTGATATTTGAAGAATTACCATAGTATCCATTTTACATTGCATAAAACTAAAAGTGTTTAATTTTTTTTTACAGAGGAAGAGCCTTTGGATTGTTTCTCAACCTCTCATTGTCACTCCTCAAAGAAAAGAGATGAACAAGAGAAGCAGAACTACAATAAGTCAATAACCAAAATGACAAGTAAAATAAACCACACACCTCCTGAATCAGACACAGCCATGGCCATGAGTAATCCGTCCAATGGTGAAAGTAATATTAATGTCCCACCATTATCTTCAAGATCACAACGGTCTTTAGTGAACTACACTGGAGGAAAGAAGCAGTCCACTTTAAAGGGTTTCTTTCACAAAACCTGCTCTGAAAGAAAACAAAGCTCACACCTCAAACCAGAAACTGAAAACATTGGAATATTTACAGAGTTATCTGGCAGCCCTGAAAGACCTAAAAGTTCCCTGCCTGAAAGCCTCACAAAAACAAATTACAAAAACAGCAAAAGTATACAGCACTCCAAAGAACTGCAGACCAACTCTAAACATTCCTATTCCAGGAATTCATCATCAGCACGCAGATGTTACATAGCAAATGAAAATTTCATTCAAAATGATGAATCTGTTACGTTCAAGCCTGTTCATAAATGTCAACGTCAAACTTCTGCTGCACTGTGTTCAGCTGACTCGATTGGTGATCTTCCTAGTAGAGATGTTGAAGATGGTGAGGTGTTTGAAGACATCTTCTCACCAGCCAACAATGCCCTTAAACAGAGGGTCATTTTGTTTGGTTCAACCTCAGAAGCAGTGCACATGTCCACTTTTGACCTAGAGGACTCAAACAAGAAGAGCAAGAGATTGTGTAGTAAAAAGCGAAAACATGAAAATATTGATATTAAAGACTTGGTTCATTCATTAGACCCTGTGGATATGATGGAGGAAATTGTTCCTGAGACGCATGAATCAAGGCCTGAATGTTTGCCCGTGGGGACGTTTGAGGTGCCTCAGTCACCCAGGTTTGTAGAAGTAAAATTCAAGCCATTGGCAAAGAAACCAAGAAAGCAAACTAGGCTGAGCTCTGCTGTTCTCTCTGAAGTGAAGGAACGTAAAAGCTCATTTAAACTCAGTCCTACTAACGAAAAGGCATCAACGGCTTCCCCTCCAATGTCATCCTCTGCAGTCAACATGAAGCTGCAAATACAGGAGTTTCTCAAACCTGACCCTGACCCCGACCCCAAACGTGGTATTGAAAAGAGACAGATGGGTTTAAAAAGTATGTGAATTTTATTTAGTTTTTTTATTTGTAAATTGGACCTTGCTTATCTCTAAACAGAGCTGGATTTATAAATTCAAATTGTAGGGGCTTGGCAGTATATTGGTAGAAAAGTATTAAAATGTAAAAGCTGTATTTCAGGTGAAAAATTGCATCCCTGGAGCTGTGTTAAATTGTACTTAGTGGCTGTGCAATGAAATCTAGGTCCCTGCTAAACTGTAATAAGATGAATTCTTTACTTTTTTTATACTTTATACCTTTCTTTGTATTAGGTGAGAAACACTCCACAATAAAGCATGCTTTTAAAATGTTACACGGTTGACCAAACATTTAAGAAATGCTCTTGTCTGCTGCTCAGCTGTGTTGCTGCACACCTGCTGTGTGCTGCTCTCCTCTGAACTCAACTTTCTTTGTTTGCATTATTTCAGTTGCAGGGAAAGAGAATAAAAGCACAGCTTATGGGATCATTGAGAGAAGTTATGAAATGTGTAGCAAACCGGAAACTATGAAAAAGGACAAGTACATGAAGGTAAAGTAGCTACAGTTTTTTCATGTATTTTAGGTGGTACTAAAGATATCAATTGGGCAAAGATTCATGTAAATAAGACATTTATGTAAGCTAATTTAATGTTAAAGACATTTTTGAGAAATTGCAAACAGTTGAAGTTAACTTTATCATGAAAGCAGTAGTTTTTTTTTTTGTAAGGGAATTTGTACTCTTTCGCTCTTCCTGACAACAAGGTATTATCTTTTTCTGTGCACAGCACAACTACAGTCATAATTTAGCCGA
Source organism: Scardinius erythrophthalmus (assembly GCF_964197995.2). Taxonomy (NCBI): domain Eukaryota; kingdom Metazoa; phylum Chordata; class Actinopteri; order Cypriniformes; family Leuciscidae; genus Scardinius; species Scardinius erythrophthalmus. Next base: position 9,180,437 of record NC_138241.1, on the reverse strand, counting down.
ACACACAAATTTAGTGCCAGATTTACTAACAGCCAGCGCAAACCCTCTTTTGATGTTAAACTACTGTCAGGATCTACTAAAGGACACGCAGTAGAAAAATTAGTAATGAAAAGGTATGAATAGTTATTTTTGCATCTGACCTTGCATATGCAGTATTTGTAGGAGTTTCCTGTTCAGATGCAATATTTATGGGAGCAGTTTTTAAATAAATTATGATTTACTAAGGTTTGCGCTAAGCAATTTACTGCTATTTGCACCATTTGATCAAAAAAAACAAAAGCATGTGTTAAGGCACCTGTGTTAGTAGATCACACATGCCTGATTATCATCGGCTCTGCTTGTTTGCGTAAATTTGAGCTGATCTTTAGACTTCATTGGTCATTATGGAAATGATCAGGGCTGCATTTCCCAAAAGCATCATAAGCCTAAGTTGATTGTATTGACCATTGGTGGCTTAGGCAACTTTGGCATTGGCAACTTAGGCTTACAATGCTTTTGGGAAACACAGCCCTGGCTGTATCTGTTTCTTCAATGTTTGTATTGTCAGTAAATCACCTCCACTCCCATCTGCGCTTTTATGGGATTACGGTCTTACGCTAATTTACCCTGTTTAGTAAATCTGGCCCTTAGTGTACAAAAGTAAACAAAAAGGCCCTTAAAATCAAATATTGAGATGAATTTTTAAGCCAGTACTTCATAGCATAAAACTCGTTGTGGTTGGAACGGTCCGTTTATTCACATTATCATGCAAGCAAATGCATATATAATGAAATTGGTTTTCTTTTACCTTGTATAGTTTTGTTCATTGTTCTTAAAGGGCATATGTGTTGTGCAACCCGCCTGGCATCTGTCTATTTTGATTTGCCAAGAAACAAATTTGTGCAGAAATACCATAGTTAGATTAGATACTCAATCTTTGACATCAACAGCAAAAAATATATATAAAGTGTTTTCTCCTCTCTTTAAAAATTTGGCATGATTATTTCATTTCTTTTGCTGTCCTGACTGCATGATTAGATGGTTAGTTAGTTTATTTTTATTAGCATTTGTCATTGCTTTTTTCGCTGCAATCAGAACAGACCCACTGCCCTAGTCCACTAATAATTGTATAGCAACAAACTTTTTTTTTTTTTCTCTTGGTAGGATAGCCTTCTTAAAGCTATCCTGGGTCGCCACAAGGTTTTTTATTTTCAATATTTTGTCGTCTTTACTTTTTAATGGTCCTTTCTTACATAAGAGGAATAAACCGTTTAAAGCTGTATTCTACCCCATGTTTCCAGGTGAAGACAGAGCTTTCAGCTTGATGCTTCTGTCTCCATGGAGCGTAGTAATTTGCTTTGATGCAGTTGTTATATGCGAGTCTCCTTGTTGCCTTCTTGGCTTCCTGTGTGCTTTCTTTGCTACTGTGACATGCACCTGGCAGAGGTCTGTTTGCTTTTTCTCAGCCTGAACTAAACTCCTTCCTGCCACAGAGAGAAGCAACAGGCTTTTGTCTCAATCCTCAATGTGATAAAGTCCAAACATTTTATTGTGGTAAAGAATTTACAGATGGGCATTTGTCATCAGTATTCCCTTTGACACGATTAGAGTATACATACTTAAATAATGATAATTGGATTAGAAGATCTCACTGGTGATCCAGATGCTATGATAATTTATGGAGAGGTACTTTTTTGGCATGAGGCTTCTCCTCTGGGACTTTTCCTTTGAGTGAAAGTCATGCTGAGGGGTGCATTTTCCAAAAGATCGTCAGTCAACTATGTTGCAAGTTCCGTCGTTAACAACATAGTTCAACATTGTCTGTGTTTTCCGAAACCAAAGTTCCTGAGAACGTTTGCAAACAGCAAACAACCTGTGGTTAGAAGCATATTTTGTTGTTACTATGACATGGACTTAAATAGATCATGCTCTTGGGCACAATAAGCAAGCCAACATGCAGGGCTGTTTGGAAAAGTATGAAACAATATGTACAAACTATAATTTTATTCAGACTGTACTTTGCTGTTTTGGTGATCGTTCAACTAGTCATGATTAGTATTAAACCAGTGTATCAGAGGTGAATGTATGCAGGTTATAAAGCATTTTAGATTTCTTCTTATCATGCAAACACGTTATCACTTGAAAAGAAAACAATTGAAATTACCTGAAAAAATATTTACATGTGGTTGTACTATGCTGAACGAATCATTTGAAAAATATAATTTTTCAATTAATTTGAAAAATCTACAGAGGTTTTGAAATCTACAACAAATTAGAGAGCTTTGGTGATAACTAGAAATCGCATCAAAAGTGGAAAGGGTTGGTCGAAAATATTTTTGTGCACAAGCTGACCACCAACTCCAACTTCCAGATGACATCTTTATTTTTTAGCTTAACTGACACAGATTGGAATGCACAGAATTGTGGGACATCATTTGCAGTGAAGGATGTATCTGCTGCCTTCAGAGATACCTTCATCTGATCGATTTTTGTAGACAGGAAGTGAAGCTAACATTGTATTCGGACGTGCCTTGATGCCGTCCTCCTTGGAATGCATCCCGAGTAACATCTAAACTCTTCTGCCCACATTCAATTTACGTGGAACACAGTTCAGAGTACACAGGTTTTTATACAGTGTACCTTTCAGAAGATCTCGGCTGGATTTGCTAAAGATTGAAAGATTTGTGAAATTTTCAGAGACACTTTAAATTATACAGATGCATATTTACATTATATCGACTATGTAAATATGCATCTGTAAATGAGAAGGTATTATAGCGTTTGCCTTTCTATTACTAATAGAAAGACAAATGCTACGATTATTTTTCATATTCCGTTCACTTTTAGGGCGATATACTGTTGTAAGTGTTGTTACCTGTAAAATATCATTCATCATTATTTTTTTTTATTTTTTTTAACATTTCATGACACGTCTTAGTTTTGTTTTTGTTTTTTATATTGTAAGTTAATGTTGCAAAAATGTTTAGATAATACTTATAGTTAACTACGTAAGTTATCATGAACTAGCCTAATTGCTTCTACAGGATTTATTAAGCTTTGTTAATGTTAATTTCAACATTTACTAATACATTATTTAAAATCAAAAGTTGTATATGTTATTGTTAGCTGATGCACTGTGAACATTAAGAGATTCTCTCTCTTTTGGATGCACTTGGTCTCTCTCGCAGTCTGTCTCCTATGAGGTGCTGTAGGGCTAAAATCAAACTTTACTCACTCATACAGTACATCACTCAAACACTTGCATACACATGTTAAGTAGTCACACAAATGTGTATACTATTGAATGCTCAAATATATACTGTATGTAATGCTCACACTAATGTCTTACTATGGTCCTTCGTCCTGGAATGAATTCCAGTCTAGACTAAAGATTGGTGCGCTAATTTCTTTAGCTGCTTCTAAAAAAAGAATTTCTGATACGCGGATGGATATGTGCCTTCATTGACTTCTAGCCCCTATTTCGTTTGTTTATATATTTTAAACTCATTGCATCTTCACATGCAAATATTTTGTACATTTTGTGTACATCTGCTTTGTATTTTATATTGTAATTTATTGTCTTGCAACCTATGATTGAACGTGCTATACAGGACTCCCTTGTAAAAGAGACTGTGTCTCAATGGGACTTTTCCTGTTTAAATAAAGGTTATATATAATGTGAAATGCAGACCAATACATCTGTTACTCGCACATACGTACAAACACTTTGCGTACATTCACCTACGAACTGCTTGTGCATACGTAAACTTCTTTTTTTGTTTTTTACACTAATGAAATGATCACTCATACAAACTCTTCGAGTGCATAAACCAATGACATTCTAATACACAGAAGACGCTCTTTACAATTCATTGGAGCATATGCATGCAACTGATTTTGTGTGTAAATGACGTTTGATTTTCAGGGGAAAACTCAAGTCATTTTAGCATAAATGGAAGCTGTTCAAGTGTAAACGGAGGGCAGTTCAAACTGAGTCGTTCATGAACGTTGCTTTCATTTTCAACTTTTTTTTTATATGATGGTAACACTTTACAATAAGGTTCATTAGTTAAAGGGTTAGTTCACCCAAAAATGAAAATTCTGTCAGTAATTACTCACCCTCATAAGTTCACGTAGTGGAACAGCGCAGCGCTTCTGGCTTCCAGCATCACACACATGACCAGTGTGTGCCAATAGTGAGCCTACGTTCTGACATACAACCCAGAAGCGCTGCACTGTTACACTACGTGAACTCACTCAGAGGCCCACACAGAAGAAAATTAATAGTTGAATAAAGTCGTTATTTTTGTTTGTTTTGCGCACAAAAAGTATTCTTGTTTACTTTCTCGTCTAATCCTAGTACTTCCTGCAGAATTTCAGTCTGTACTTGATGTTTTTCTTGGAGAGAAGTGGCTTCTTTGCTGCCCTTCTTGACACCAGGCTGTTGTCCAAAAGTCTTGGCCTTACTGTGCGTACAGATGCACTCACACCCACCTGCTGCCAATATTGAGCAAGCACTGCACTGGGGGTAGTCTCGCATAGCCAGACCTTCAGACTGAAGGTCTGGAATTCATAGCAGCTTTCTTTGGCCAAGGCCCGCCCATAAGGCCGTTTGACCGACATGTCAAACAACCAATTACAGTTCGTTTCGTTCAGCGTCACGTTTCGGGGCATGAAATGTCCCCACAACAACAGACCGGCGTGCAACAAGTCAGTCAGCATAGAAAATCAAAGAAGGAGAAGAAAACAAGCAGTAAGTCATTGATCTGTTCGTGTACGTATACTTTTGAGAATCCTACGTTTAGCTGATCTTGATAAATGCTCATTGTCACTCATGTAAACACAACAGTTTTTCTTCCGCAATCACACGTCTGCGCTTTGTTTCCCGGCAGACCGAAAATAAACGCGACACTCGCGCCCCCCGGAAATCCGATCAAATTCAACCAATCAGATGACGACTTCGACATTCCTGAAGTGTTTCCAGTTAAGTGTACCATATGCATCAGACGTTTAGCCAACGTTCCGTGGGCGTGACGTCTGAGGCTGAGACTACACTGGGGGTGACGCAAATCCATGGCTGACTCTTCAGGAGGAGTTGGTCCTGGTGCTTGCTGGACACTTTCAGATGTCTTGAAGCCTTCTTCTCTGCAGTTGAACCTCTCACATGAAGTTCTTAATGATCCAGTAAATGGTTTTTACTGGTGCAATTTTTGCCATTTTGATGCAAAGAATGATTACTGCACTTCTTCCCTCCTTTTATAGCAATAAGCCAGCTCTTATAATCCAATCAGAATGATACTGACTCGTACTTATTCACACTTTTTCCATGTGCTGATATAATTAGTGAAATTATGTTAGCGGTGAATGTGAATAAACATCAACTGAAGCAGCAAACTTTGCAAAACTGTCACTGCCTCTACTGCCTCTACTCACTTGTATAGTGAGTCAGTGAAGTTTGATTTAAGCCCCACGTGTCACCTCATAGTCTCGTTCAGACACACTGGGTCTCTTAGTCATTACATCTTCTTTTTCTTCATTTCATCAAATTGCACAGGAAATACAAACACTCATCTCTTTATGCAAACTCATTTGAAAAGAATTACTGTCCCAAGTCTTTATGTAAACCTTGAAAATGTGTAATTCACGGTGCCCCACACAACATGTGTAAAAAGGATATTAACTTAAAGCATGTTTCATTCATTCATGTCTTATTTTTAGTTTAAATGTGAGAATGTTTATTAGGGGTGTGATGATATACAGATTTGTTTCAAAAATTTGCGGTATGGTTCTTTCTGTTGAGCACACGTGTACCGAACGAATACAGTGTTGTTTTAGTGTTTAAAACTCAAGAGTTAGTGTTTAGCTGAAAAATAAATGACACAGCAGTGTCAGCTATTTGCATAAACAGGTCTTAAAAAGCCTTAAATTCTATTTTGAAAACCCTGCAGATACCCTGATTTTACTTATGTTCCTTCATTGTATGCCTAGCTGAAACATGGGAATAAATTAATACAACCTGCATTAATACAATACATATAATTGTATTAATGTAATTCATACAATAATACAATTTATCAAAAAATATTTTCAGCCTTCATTTTGACACTGTCTGAGATAATCCATTTATAAGGGGTGGCTACTTTAAGGCTGTTATGATTGGCTAACGTCATTGCATAGGAAAAGTTATCAACGCCCACTCGCTATTGCACATGAGTGTTTTGAAAACATTATCCATATAAAACCACAGTTTTACAGTCTTGTTGCTTGGATTCATTCTAAATAACAAACACATACTGGTACATATAAGTTCATAAGTGCTAAATTTGCTTCTGTGAATATTGTATCAATTATTTAACTACAGTGATGTACCATGCCATTTTAGCTTGTTTTTACAGTTCTTTGATATCTTTTGTAGTGACTTATCTGAGTGCTCCACATTGAAAGAGCAGTGGTGTACCAAATGACCTACTGATCAAGTTTGCCATGTCAGAGAAAGCATGTTTATAGTATGTGATGCAAACATCAAAATGTATTTAGTTAATTAAATTATGCATTTTGGTAAAAGGTTTTGAGGTCTTAATCGTGGTATTAAGTCTTTTTGTAATCTGCCCTTGTAATCCTTAATTTAAGTGAAAAGGAATAATGTCTTAAATTAGGATTATGCAGGTTTTTATTTTTTTGGATACAACGTAAACAAAGGATTTATATTGTTTTTGTTTTTTTGGAAGACTTATTTTGGACCATTTTTTGTTTTCACTATGGACACTGCTTGAATGACTACTTTCGTCATTAATATCTAACGGATAAGAATTAGTTTTTCTACTTTTCTCATGTGGTTGTATTTATTTGAAAATATTGTTAATAGTAAATAATTTTAATGATTTTGAATTCTTTTTGTTATTTTGTAAGAGTGCAAATGCATATGTTTTTTTATGACCTAAGACCAACCGATTATGAACAAAAGGGATGTGCCCGAAGCCGAATACCATATTCAGAAAGGAATGGATAATGGCTTCAAAGCGAATAACGAATTCTACCAAATAATTGGGGGGAAAAATCGGCTGCCCCTTTCACTCCTTGTGTTTGCTGAATAATTGCCAGGAGACTGCATAGCAGATCATCTACATAAATCTCTAAAATGACTACTCAATAATGAGTGTATGAAGTGAATGAGTGTAAACTTTATGAATGAAATGAGCAGAGCATGATCGCAAATGTAATAGCCATGTTGTCTTGCATCTCTCAGAAATAAGAACTTTGGCGAGTGATCTCAAGTAAAATACTACATTAAACACATTTTCTACTATTTGATGTCTTTTAAAATGTTTTAAACCTTATGATATTACCTTACTATATTAAATGTTTCACTCTCACACGGAAATAGGAAGCATTTATGTATTCTGTATAATATGTTCAGATCTACATTTGTATGCATAGTAAAAGTTGTTTTAGCAATTTTCAACCAAAAAAATAGCGACGTTACCCCTACATTGCTGGGAAATATAATGCAGTGGTTCAGTAGTGAAGCTATTTTATTACTTAAAGTCAGGGCGGCGTCGATAACAAGCTTCTTTGCTCCTGAATGTTTCTGTGTGTGTGCGCAGCATGATCTCTGTGTATGTGTGTGTGCGCTTCAATGAAAACAGCGCATTAATATAGAACTGATTAAACTGACTTGGAACTACCTGTGCATTAAATGTTTTTATTTTAATAAATATTCCTGCCAAACAAATTCTGTATTGAGACAGACTATGATATATTAAAGTTTAATTCAAGGGTTACGTTTTGAGAAAACTCCACAGAATATTTGATCTGAATCAGATGTTTATGATATTTAAGAGAGATGTTTTACAGGTTGAGCATCTACAGAATTGTTTTCCTTGAACAGTCTGACACCATTTTACGAGCAATGACGTTTGCTTCTATTGACTGGAATAATAATTGGCACCTGGCCACGTGTTTGTGTCATGGTCTCAGAAAGGATTTTGGTAAACATGTTTATGTATAACCTGTTTTAGCTGCCCTGTTCATTGATGGATGTAAACCCCAACTTCCTGTAGGAATAGAGAGGAAGGCCGTTCATGTGTTTGTACTACAGGGCTGCTGTACTGAGGCCAGGGTACATGGGACAGATAAAAAGGTGTCACAGTGTTCTGTGCTTAAACGTCTCTCAAATGCTTCCCCTCCCATATGGCCTTGGGCTTTCATTTCCTTTTTGTTCACCAAATATGCAGATATCCGGCATGTGTTTACTGGTTTATGCTACTTGCCAACAAGGAGCTCAATAGTACATGTGTCTGAGATAATAAGAGTTTAGTTGATTGGCATCAAAAAAACTTTGTGTACGATTAAAAAGAAATAAACTGCAACAATCTTTCAGTGTTTTTAATTTATTTTTTCTGTCTTTCCAGAAAAATAGATCCTTGGTAATGACAAGCATGCCCACTGAGTGAGTATCTATTATTGTGTTTTCTGAGTACTTTGAAACAATGAAAATAATAAAGCTGGGTCATTCCATGTCAACTCAACCCCGGCTCAAATTTTTTATGTTGTTAATATTTTTTCTTGTGAAAGACAAACATGAATAGTGATGAAAGCCAAAATATCAAATGTCATGGATGAATATTTGAGTAATTGACCATTTTGTAGAGGTGGGTCAAAATTACAATTTTCACCTGAGATTTGGAGTAAAATTACAAATTGATTAATAATGTCCAATTTAACGCACCCCTGAGGCGGCCGAGAAACAGCGCCGCGAAATGGGCAGAAAATGTATTAGGCGGCTTATTGTGCACTGTGTAATGCAAGTTAGAAAATGTATTAAAAAAAAATCTACAGTAAAAACTGCTCAAAATGTGGATTTCATTAGAGGAACAGCTGTCCTATAATAGGATAATGTCCACTTTAACGCACCCTCTGAGGCGGCCGAGAAACAGCGCCGCGAAATGGGCAGAAAATGCATTAGGTGGCTTATTGTGTAAAATGAAAATGAAAAAATTCATAAAAAAAAAATTAAACAGTAAAAACTGCTCAAAATGTGGATTTCGTTAGAGTAGTAGCTCTACTATAATGGGACAATGTCCAATTTAACGCACCCTCTGAGGCGGCCGAGAAACAGCGCCGCGAAATGGCCAGAAAATGTATTAGGTGGCTTATTGTGCACTGTGTAAAATGCAAAATTCAAAAATTCATAAAAAAAAAATTCTACAGTAAAAACTGCTCAGAATGTGGATTTCATTAGAGGAACAGCTGTACTATAAGAGGATAATGTCCAATTTAACGCACCCTCTGAGGCGGCCGAGAAACAGCGCCGCGAAATGGGCAGAAAATGTATTAGGCGGCTTATTGTGCACTGTGTAAAATGCAAAATTCAAAAATTAATTAAAAAATAATTCTACAGTAAAAACTGCTGAAAATTTGTATTTCGTTACAGTAGTAGCTCTACTATAATGGGACAGTGTGCAATTTAACGCACCCTCTGAGGTTACCGATAAACAGCGCCACGAATTGTGCAGAAAATGCAATAGGCTGCTCTTTGTGCATTGTGTAATGTGTTAAAAGTTAAAAAAATCATAAAAAAAAATTCTACTGTAAAAACTGCTTAAAATGTGCATTTCATTAGAGTAGTAGCTCTACTATAATGGGATCATGTCCAATTTAACACACTCTCTGAGGCGCTGAGAACCAGCGCCGCGAAATGGGCAGAAAATGTATTAGGTGGCTTATTGTGCACTGTGTAAAATGCGAAATTCATAAAAAAACATTCTACAGTAAAAACTGCTCAAAATGTGGATTTCATTAGAGGAACAGCTGTCCTATAAGAGGATAATGTCCAATTTAACGCACCCTCTGAGGCGGCCGAGAAACAGCGCCGCGAAATGGGCAGAAAATGCATTAGGCGGCTTATTGTGCACTGTGTAAAATGCAAAATTAAAAAATTCATACAAAAATAATTCTACAGTAATAACTGCTTAAAATTTGGATTTCGTTAGAGTAATAGCTCCACTCTAATGGGACAATGTCCACTTTAACGCACCCTCTGAGGCGGGTGAGAAACAGCGCCGCGAAATGGGCAGAAATGCATTAGGTGGCTTATTGTGCACTGTAAAATGCAAAACTCAAAAATTCATAAAAAAAAAAATTCTACAGTGAAAACTGCTCAAAATGTGGATTTCATTAGAGGAACAGCTGTCCTATAAGAGGATAATGTCCAATTTAACGCACCCTCTGAGTTGGCTGAGAAACAGCGCAGCGAAATGGGCAGAACATTTATTAGGTGGCTTATTGTGCACTGTTTAAAATGCAAAATTCAAAAATTCATAAAAAAAAAAAAATCTACAGTAAAAACTGTTCAAAATGTGGTTTTCGTTAGAGGAGTAGCTCTACTCTAATGGAACAATGTCCCAATTTAACGCACCCTCTGAGGCGACTGTGAAACAGCGCCGCGAAATGGGAAGAAAATGCAAATGCAACCAAAACAATGCAACTTCTTTAACTATATCGTCACATTTGTCATGGGTGCATAACTTCAAAATGCTAAAGTAAAAATGTCTAAATTTGATACTGTGATAACTCTTCTGTATTGTCAGATTGGTTCCATAACTTCAAATTGTACAGTAACCATGCCCATTGCTTTCAAGTCAATTCAATTTAATTCATACATTCATTTGTATGATGCATCACATCATTAATGCACAATACATCATTTCAAAGGAGCTTTACAGAAAATGCAGGTTTCTGTGTTACAAAATCACAATAGGATTTGATGAGATATCAGAAAGTACAGTTATATAAGTTAGTAAAAATTTGTATTTACAAATATCAAACATGCATTTTACCAAGATTAGTGTGCAGTTTAAAGTAATGATAAAATGATAATTTTTGTACAATCATCCATGTTTAACTACCTTAGTTAACATTAACTAATAATGAACAATACTTCTACAGCATTTATTAATCTTAGTTAATATTAATTTTACCATTTACTAATACGTTATTAAAATGAAAGATTGTATTTGTTAACATTAGTTAATGCACTGTGAACTAACATGAACAAACAATGAACAGCTGTATTTTTATTAACTAACATTAAAAAATATTAATAAAAACTGTAACAAATGTATTTCTCATTGTTAGTTCATGTTAGTTAATACATTAACTAATGTTAACTAATTAACATTATTGTAAAGTGTTACCGTGTCTTTTTAATAAATGCAACACGTTCCCAAAGTCATGTGAAATAATCGTGTTACATAATCGTGATTTTAATACTGACCAAAATAATCGTGATTATGATTTTTTCCATAATCGAGCAGCCCTACTTCCATCTTTCTAAAGTCATTTTTACCCCTTTGTAATTTGGTTCCAAATCTCAGGTGAAAATGTTAATTTTGACCCCCCTCTACAAACTGGTGGATTACACAAATGTTAATCTATTAATCTCTCTCTCTCTCTGTCCTAGCGTGTATCCCATATTTGTATAGGGTCCGCTTGTTTGCATGCTTTTCGCCACTTGGCTCGGTCCAGGGCATCATCAGTGGTGATATTTACTGCGCGCATATCCTCCACCAGACGATCGTGCCACCGCTGCTTCGGCCGGCCACATGGTCGTCGCCCGCGTGGTGATAGATTATAAGCCGTTTTCACCACTGTCTCATCGCCACTTCTGATGACATGGCCATACCAGCGGAGTCCGGCTTCACGCATTTTATGGACTATGGGCACCAGTCTATTAATCTATTAATCTAATCCATGAAATTTGATATTATGTCTTTCATCACTAGTTATGTTTGTCTTTCACCAGAAAAAAATATGAACAAAATCACAAATTTGAGCCGGGGAAGTTTCCAAAATTTGATTTTGATTTGACTCGGAATGACCAAGCTAACTGTTGTGCTGCATGAATACAAGCAACCCTCTAGATCAGAGGTCTTCAATCCTGTTCCTGGACGGCCACTGTCCTGCAGAGTTTAGTTCCAACCCTAATCAAACACACCTGAATCAGCTCATCAGGCTTTTCAGGATTGCTTGAAAATACAAAGAAAGGTGTGCTGAAGCAGGTTGGAACTAAACTCTGCAGGACGGTGGCTCTTCAGGAGCAGGATTGAAGACCTCTGGTCTACATTGTGATGAAATCACTTGTATATGAATAAAAATTTGCATTGGCTATTCAATTTCAACCCACACCACAATTGACAATGTAAAAGTTTTTTTCCACGCGTTACATCAAATATTAATGGTTCACCTCCGGCTCCTGCTCACTAGGCATGTCACAATAACTACTTTTTGTTGGGCAAATATTGTCCCAAAAATAATTTTGATAAACGATATTATTGTCATTTTAAGACCATTTTATGCCACTGAATATAATCATAATATAACAGCATATTAATGCCTTCACACTTTCAAATGACAATGAACTTTCAATTTTAATATTTAATATTTAGATATATAAAACAGAAAAACAGTGCAGTGGAATGTAAAAACTTGTTCTCTGTAAATGAACTAGACACTCGCGACTTCCGTGTCCCATGTGAAACGGCCTTAAAGTACCCATTTAATCAAAATTGACTTTTGGCTTTTATCAATGTGTTAGCCTTAAGGTTGTCAAGCAAAATTCGCTTTGACAAAATTTGCATTTAGAAGATATAAGTGTCCAAAACTTACACTTACTTCTGCCAATATGGATTAAATGATTTTGATGACATCACTGCATTTCAGCTTCTCATCAGATTATCTGTCCAATCAAAATCTAAGCTGTAGCTGAAATCGGTCACTTATTACAAAATTACTATTTTCTATATGGTGAATGGTACATATAGTGGATAGGGAACGATTCAGACAGTGTAAATATGCTTTTCATTGGGGGTGAGGAAGTCATGTGAATAGCCACAGCATGCACACAGTCTGCTCTGACTAGAGACATGATAGCACAGAGTGGATCATATGCGCGAATCGCCACAGACAACACAAAAGGTATTGGACCCATTTGAATTCTGCACAGAATGATATATTTTAAAGGGATATGGAGGAGATTAGGAGGAGAAACAGTTAGACCGTATCGGCATTAGAAACAGCAGACATAACACCAGTACTATGCACCAACATAAATTACACTTTTTTTCAAACTACATATCCTCAGCATGATTATGATCACGCCTTTGCTTTGGTGACAGTTTCATATTAAATATAAAAGGGGAATCTATTAGACTCTGGCTGTCATAAGCTGTCAAATGCTGCTTTGTCAAGCTCAATGGCTCTGGTCGAGCTGTGATATTAACAAAGCGCTATTGGCTATTTTAAAAAGGGGGAGGAGCTGCTCTATGTTGCGCCTTGTCTTCCTGTTTCAGTGGAAATTACATCAACACATTAAATAGGGCCTTTAACGCTAACTGCGAGCGTGCACCATTTCACGCTGTGATGTTTATATTTGCACAGGAACCGTGGATGCCGACTTTGATACTGAGTGCATTTGGACGTATTCTTCCAAACTGTCTGTACTCTGTAGTTGTCAGGAAAACACTATAACACTATACCTTTTCTATACCTATCTTTTCACCTGTCGATGTCCGCTCTGTGTATAAAGGAGCTGCTTGAGTCTCCAACATGGAGAGCAGATAAGATGAGAGAGGCATTTATAATGGGCAATATATCACGTCACCAAAATGATCAGGTCATGTCCATATATATTGCGATGAGTCAATATATTATCTTGACAGGCCTACTGCCCACGTGCAGAACTCTAATCTAAAGTAAGGTTATGACCAAATTCTGTATATTATAGGATGAGAAATTATATATCAGAATAATGGAATACATCAAAATAAAGTTATTTGTGCTGAAAATTCTAACCATGTGGGAATGCAGATTTTTGGATAAAGTTGTGGTCATACACCAGTATAAATAGTATAAATGTCGGTGTATAAAACTGAAAATAAACTGGACAAACATGAACAGGTTTTGTGAAGGAAAATGTAAGACTTTTTAAAGACCTTTTCAAGACCAAGTAAAGAAAATTTAAGGAATAAATTGAAGTGAAAACAATACGACAATATGTTCTCGAAGGGCGTTTTCACACCTGGCTCATTTGGAGTGTTTGTTGATGTTCTCCCTTAGTTCGGTTCGTTTAGGCAACTGATCATGGCAATTGCGCTCGGATCCGCTCCAAAACCATCTCTCCGAGATTGACTGAACGTGGTTGTCTCGGCCCAATTAAAAACAAACTCTGGGGCAGTTCGGTTGAGGTGAGAAAGCAATTCAACCCAACGGACCAACAAACCAAGTGGCATCATAATTCATAATGGGAAATGTGTTATATACACTTTAGAGGTTGAAATTACAGCTTTCAACAGATATTCATTACTTTAATTCATTTTACAAATAAAAAGTAGCTTTAATCGCTTTGCTCCCAACAAGTAGAATATGGAAATATCTTTTACTCCACCTCCAGATCACACTGAAAAAAAGTGATGTGTTCTCTGTATTTTTGTCTTGTTTTCCAGTGCAGATGTCTAAAGATTCTTAAAGCTGCAGTAAGCGATTTATGAGAAACACTTTTGATATTTGAAATCAATCCAACCAAACCCCTTTCTTAATTTCTCTGCCTCCAAATGCACACGCACGAAATGCACGAGTGGATGTCTCTGTAAAACTCTTGCCTGATCATAACCCTTCTTTTTCCAGTGATTTTCCTCTGACCTTTTCTCTTTTGTCTCGGTTAGAGTCCTGCACGGGTTCGGGTACCTCAAATTTTGCTCAAACGGGTGAGAAATATCCAACTGTGTCGGATACGGGTGCGGATCGGGTCGGACACGGGGGAAACACGGGTCTAAACACAGTTTAAAACAATCACATGCAAACGTAAAAATATATGCATATTTTTAGGAACACATCTACAAAAATATGCCTGTATTTCAAGTTGATAAAATCATTTAAAATCCACATCAGCTTATTTGTCCCCGCACGCGCCACGCTCTCCCAGGAATCTATAACGTAGCCTATAGGTTACTTTCACTTTTAAAAATTCCTCATAACCGCGCGCGATCTGCTTGCAGTCGTCGAGATGGATGCTGAGGAGTTGAAGAAAAGAATTGCTAGTGGAGATTGTAAAGTTGTCGACAATAGCCTACGTCATCAAAAATAAAGTCCAGTGTGTGGGAGAAATTTGGAGTTATCTAAAGAAAATATTGTGAAAGGCTTTGCTGCATGCATTTTCGTGTTGGATAGCCGCAAATGTGGAACTTCATCACTGAGGAAGCACGCAGATAACTGTGGTAACAAAGCAGTTCTATCGAACAGTATTTTTCAAATTTAACACAAGTATGTGTGGTGTGCAGGGCGTGTTTGAACCCAAAATTGTCAGATGTAGCCTAGGCTAGACGAATTGCATGGCAGATATAGTGTTGTAGCCGCATCTGTTCGATTGGTAAAATGTTATAAAGCTACTCAGTTTTGTGGTAATTAGGGCTGAACGATTTTGGAAAATAATCTAATTGCGATTAGTTTTACCAATATTGCGATTGCGATTTAATATGCGATTATTTTTTAAGCTCTATCTTTTCTATTATTTCAACAAAAACAAGCAATACATTGTTGTAAAATAGGATGGGAAGCCGATCAAAAAAATTTCTTATTAATTAATCTTATTAATAAAACTTAAAATATTTATAATTATAAGTACTTTTAAAAAGAATTACACATTAAAAAAAGATAATACAACTATATGTTAAGAATTTTAACTAATATAGCTTCAAAACATAAAAGCAAATAAAATAAAAACATTAAAAACATTACAAGCAATAAACAAAGAGTGCTTTCAGTATTTAAGGGTAGGCTGTCTGGACGTTTTCATCTCTTTTGAAATATAAGATGTGGTTTGTCCTGCCTGTTAAAATAACTGGCTGCGTCTACATTAATTTCGCGTCATTAAAGCATTTTGAGATGCAAGTACATTTAACCACGTAGACGGAGTCGCTCACAGCCGCGTGCTCAAGCGCTCTTCGCAAAGCGCATGTGACTATTTGAATTTGAAAGCAGCTTCTGTCGGTGATTTTCATATTTTTAATATATAAGCCAACTGCATTCCAAAAGACATATGATGCCTTCGTAGAGCATTTGTAAGGAAAATACCGTCGGGCTAGACTACAGGAGTAACATCAAGCAAAGCACGCGTATCTCATAGCGCATCTTGTGCAATGCAGCCCAATAATGTCCTTGTAATTCGCTTCAACTTTTCCGAACTTTATGAAAGATTATTTTTCGGAAGGTTCGAGTGGTGTCGTGTGTGCGTGCGTGCGTGCGTGTGTGTGTGAGACAGAGGAATTAGAAGCAAGCAGAATATGGTTGTTTATAAAGCACACGCAGCGCCATCACGTATCTGTGTTTAAAACTAAGCTCAGACTCTATTCTGAAATTATCTGAATAGATACAAAATCGTTGGAGAGAATCTATAACACAATATCACATAAATTAAACACAAACTGTTCTTTCCTGTAGCCTATGCCAGGTCTATGTGTAGCGTGCCAAGTTGATGCTTCCTCCGTAGTGCAGACTGCTTTACTCTCGCGTGTCACGTGACCAAAGTTTAATTGCAGCTTTTGCGGTTAGAAAATCGTGTTTCATCATATCGCGATATTATCGCAAATGCAATTAATCGTTCTTCATGTACTGGCCTTTTGACAGCTTTGGCTGAAGTTGTCCTTGTGTTAATTGTCCTGTAATAACTTCTGTATGACCTGGCAATAAACATTTTTGTAATTGTGTCTATAATGTGATAGTCTAAACTGATTTTATTTCGGGTGCGGGTCGGGTAGCGGTTCTATTTTAAGCGGGTCGGGTCGGGTGCGGATTTTGATTAGTGCTGCTGTCGGAAAATGGGTCGGATGCGATTTTAAGCACTGCGGGTACGGGCGGATGTGGGTTTACAAAATCGGACCCGTGCAGGACTCTGGTCTCGGTCCTCTCTCTTTCTACAGTCTTTCTTCAAATCTTCCTCCTCTCTCTCTCTCTCTCTCTCTCTCTCTCTCTCTCTCTCTCTCTCTCTCTCTCTCTCTCTCTCTCTCTCTCTCTCATGTGTGTATACACCCCCTACTGCTTATTAGCTACAAGTGTGTGGTGGTGCTCGGTCTGATCTCTTTCAACAGCGTTTATCAGAAATTGCTTACTGGGCCTTTAAATCAAGATACATTTACTTGAGATGCAAAATGACACAAAATATTTAAAAAAAATTCTGTGAAGTTCATCAAAATGAAGTGATGAATGTTTATGATTAAACAAGAACAATATCTGCTAATGGGTTCAGAAAAATAAACTTAATTCAAAGGGAAGTTTTCATAATTGACTGATAAACATTTGTTCTTGTTTAAATAATGAACTTTTGTTATATTTTTAAAGACTTCATTTTAGATTTGTATCTCAAGTAAATGTATCAAAGATGTTTAGATATTTGTATTGGAAAACGGGACAAAAATAATTCTTTTGCAGTCCATGCAACACTCATGCCATGACTTTAAGACTTTCTGCTTTGGTTTAAGACCTTTTTAAGGCCTTAATTTGTGTAAGGGTGAATTGAGACTAGCAGAAACCCTGAAGTTTATGATTTTTGTTTGTTGTGCATTTGTGTTTAGGAAGCAAGAGGTAGTCTTCCAGCTGGTCAGAAATCTGGGTGGTTTTACAGTGGTCGATAATGTGTGTGAAAGCACCACTCATGTGGTGTCCGGCAGCCCACGGCGGACGCTTAATATCCTGTTAGGCATTGCACGTGGCTGCTGGATCCTCTCCTTTGAGTGGGTGTGTATAGTGCTTATTGCTTTGTGTGTATTTTTTCGTAACTGTGATAAACATCATTCTGTAAAGATTTAGGTGATAGTTAATATATTGTATCTTTTTTTTTCTTGTCTGTGCAGATCCTATGGTGTTTGGAGCACAGGCAGTGGGTTCCTGAAGAACCATATGAGCTATCCGATCATTTTCCAGCTGCACCTGTAAGTACACAAGTACACTTATATTAATAGTGCATACAGTCACAAAATCTGATTTTGCCTGCAGTCTGAACAGATCTTTATTCCTGGCCATTTCTTCTGCATCCAACACATTGATTACGAGAGCTCATTTTTTGAGTACCATCTAATCTACCCAGATTTTAATATATGGCCTTGTTAGGAGAAGATTAACAATATTCTCTTCACATATGATTATGGATATGGTTTTGGATCATCAGTAATTTACAATAGGGATGTTTTGTCCCCATTATGACCACGCAGGAGAGATGGTGTTTCAAATCTTGTTGTACTTTTTTTAAATATACAAATTATATTACATAGTTACAACTACATTTGTAATATTAGACATTCAAAACATTCACAATGGGTATAAAAAAAACCTCTGTGGGCATAAAAGCGAACTAAACTCGGAGCACCTCCTGATGGTCCTGATGAGAAAATTTGCAGTGCTCGCATAAACTGTTTTCAGACCTCTGACACTGAAAAGAATGAGTGAAAACTTTTTCCTTGGGCATTGTGAGAGTGCTTGTGCTCATGACTGCGGTTGAACATCTAAACATACAAAATACAACGAATGAGATGCCCATCGACAGATTTTCTTCCGTCTGTTCTTCAAAATGTAATCGTGTGTATTTTGATATTAATGCAGTACAGGTAATGACATCGATCTGTGGTCTCCTAGTGGTTTACGCACAATTTAGCATTTTGTGAGAGTGCTTGTGCTCATGACTGCGGTTGAACATCTAAACATACAAAATACAACGAATGAGATGCCCATCGACAGATTTTCTTCCGTCTGTTCTTCAAAATGTAATCGTGTGTATTTTAATATTAATGCAGTACAGGTAATGACATCGATCTGTGGTCTCCTAGGGGTTTACGCACAATTTAGCATTTTGTTAGAGTGCTTGTGCTCATGACTGCAGTTGAACATCTAAACATACAAAATACAACGAATGAGATGCCCATCGACAGATTTTCTTCCGTCTGTTCTTCAAAATGTAATCGTGTGTATTTTGATATTAATGCAGTACAGGTAATGACATTGATCTTTGGTCTCCTAGTGGTTTACGCACAATTTAGCATTTTGTGACTAATATCCAACAACAACAAAAGAATACAATGACTTAATCTATACAATCCTTTTTTTTTTGGTCTGTTATATATACAGTAGCACACCTGCAGTCATGTGTATGCAACATAATTAGACACTGCTGCATTTTATGTAATGCATTTCAAACTAGATGTACCGCATCGCGGTACAAAATATGACCGCCGCTCAGGCCTGCACTGGCTTTCCACAAAAATAAATGACGTGGAGTAATTTGGCTGTATTGTGTGTTTATGTATATACCTAAAAAAAGTAATTGTATGTGCATGTCTGTCTGTGTGTGTGTGTGTGTGTGTGTGTGTGTGTGTGTATGTGTGTGTGTTTGTGTATGTGTGTGTCTGTGTGTGTCTGTGTGTGTGTGTGTGTGTGTGTGTGTGTGTGTCTGTGCGTGTATGTATGTGTGCGTACATGTGTGCGAGTGTGTGTGTGTTTGTGTGTGTGTGTCTGTGCATGTGGACTTGTATGTGTGTGTATGGGTGTGTGTCTGTGCGTGTGGATGTCAGTGTGTGTGCATGCTTGCGTTTGTTTGTATTCCTGCATGTGTGTCTGTGACAGTATCATCCTAAACCAGCAACCCTTCGCTCAACAGCACCATCTACAGGCCGATGAGTGTACAGTCACTAAATGTGCACATAAATGAATTTATTTTATACCCCCCCCATGGATGAAATTCTACAAAACTTAGCAGAGGATACCCCCAGAGGATGTCAAGTTAATCATACACATGAAATATGGTGCAGTTCTGAACATCTCCACTGAAGATAGGGGCGATTAAAGCAGAATAATATTGCATTTTCATTTTTTATGGGAGGGGCGCAAATCACAAATGAGTGATTATGGGCTAGGTTGATGTGGGCCCTTAAGAGCAACATACCATAAAAATTTCTTCATCCTCGGTGCCACGGTTCAGGTAGTTATTTAGGAAAAACTGCATTTTTTGGGGTTTGGGGGGGCCCAGCGCGGGGGGGGAGTGGCCCCTGGGGACCAAACGAAATTTTTCCGTAGAAGTGTAGTGGGGCTACATGCCCACCAAATTTCATGTTCCCCGGTGCTTCGGTGTCCCTGGTATCGTTGACGAAAAATTTACGGGGGCCCCAGTGCGAGGGGGGAAGTGGCCCCCGGGGACCAAACGAAATTTTTCCGTAAAAGTCTAGTAGACCAACATACCATAAAAATGTATTCATCCTTGGTGCCACGGTTCAGGTAGTTATTTAGGAAAAACTGCATTTTTTTGGTTTTGGGGGGGCCCAGCGCGGGGGGGGAGTGGCCCCCGGGGACCAAACGAAATTTTTCCGTAGAAGTCTAGTGGGGCTACATGCCCACCAAATTTCATGTTCCCCGGTGCTTCGGTGTCCCTGGTATCGTTGACGGAAAATTTACGGGGGCCCCAGCGCGGGGGGGGGGGAAGTGGCCCCCGGGGACCAAAAGAAATTTTTCCGTAAAAGTCTAGTAGACCAACATACAATAAAAATTTCTTCATCCTCGGTGCCACGGTTCAGGTAGTTATTTAGGAAAAACTGCATTTTTTGGGGTTTGGGGGGCCCAGCGCGGGGGGGGGAGTGGCCCCCGGGGACCAAACGAAATTTTTCCTTAGAAGTCTAGTGGGGCTACATGCCCACCAAATTTCATGTTCCCCGGTGCTTCGGTGTCCCTGGTATCGTTGACGAAAAATTTACGGGGGCCCCAGCGCGGGGGGGGGGAAGTGGCCCCCGGGGACCAAACGAAATTTTTCCGTAAAAGTCTAGTAGACCAACATACCATAAAAATGTATTCATCCTCGGTGCCACGGTTCAGGTAGTTATTTAGGAAAAACTGCATTTTTTGGGGTTTGGGGGGGCCCAGCGCGGGGGGGGGGAGTGGCCCCCGGGGACCAAACGAAATTTTTCCTTAGAAGTCTAGTGGGGCTACATGCCCACCAAATTTCATGTTCCCCGGTGCTTCGGTGTCCCTGGTATCGCTGACGAAAAATTCAGTAAGGTGACGAAAAAAAAAAAAAAAAAAACTTTGACAATCCCTATATGACCGCTTTCGCTAGCGGCGGTCATAATTATGAAGTACAGATGGCACTCAACTAGAATATATTTTTTGCTGCCTCGGTTGCAGCAGCCAATGCATTTCTGCTCTTGACCACTAAGTGGCTCTATAACCAAAGATTTTGACTAGTTTCACTTGTAATACCTGTATTTCATTAAAACGTATTCTTAATATCTATTAGCCTGTTATTTTCTCCTTGCAAAAATGATTTTAAAAAATGCTATAGAAAATGTGAATTATATAGGCTACACATTTATTATAGGCTTTGTCAATGTTATGACCACATTATTTAATATTTATCACAAATGGAGGAAAAAAACTTTTGACATTTACATTTATTAATTAGAAACACTTTCTGGTGCTTTATTTCTTATGTCATTTTTATTAGTATTTTTTTTTTCATAAACGCACAAACTCAAAGGTCTTCATGGCAACCCGTCAAAACAAAGGTTCGGTTTAACTTGACAGAAATATATTACTGTTTTACAGTAGAATTTAGATACGTCTCAATGTAATAACTAGATGTACCGCATCGCGGTACAAAATATGACCGCCGCTCAGGCCTGCACTGGCTTTCCACAAAAATAAATGACGTGGAGTAATTTGGCTGTATTGCGTGTTTATGTATATACCTAAAAAAAGTAATAGTATGTGCATGTCTGTCTGTGTGTGTGTGTGTGTGTGTGTGTGTGTGTGTGTGTGTGTGTGTGTGTGTGTGTGTGTGTGTGTGTGTGTGTGTTTGTGTATGTGTGTGTCTGTGTGTGTGTCTGTGCGTGTATGTATGTGTGCGTACATGTGTGCGCGTGTGTGTTTGTGTGTGTGTGTCTGTGCATGTGGATTTGTATGTGTGTGTATGGGTGTGTGTCTGTGCGTGTGGATGTCAGTGTGTGTGCATGCTTGCGTTTGTTTGTATTCCTGCATGTGTGTGTGTGACAGTATCATCCTAAACCAGCAACCCTTCGCTCAACAGCACCATCTACAGGCCGATGAGTGTACAGTCACTAAATGTGCACATAAATAAATTTATTTTATACCCCCCCATGGATGAAATTATACAAAACTTAGCAGAGGATACCCCCAGAGGATGTCAAGTTAATCATACACATGAAATATGGTGCAGTTCTGAACATCTCCACTGAAGATAGGGGCGATTAAAGCAGAATAATATTGCATTTTAATTTTTTATGGGAGGGGCGCAAATCACAAATGAGTGATTATGGGCTAGGTTGATGTGGGCCCTTAAGAGCAACATACCATAAAAATTTGTTCATCCTCGGTGCCACGGTTCAGGTAGTTATTTAGGAAAAACTGCATTTTTTTGGGTTTGGGGGGGCCCAGCGCGGGGGGGGGAGTGGCCCCCGGGGACCAAACGAAATTTTTCCGTAGAAGTCTAGTGGGGCTACATGCCCACCAAATTTCATGTTCCCCGGTGTTTCGGTGTCCCTGGTATCGTTGACGAAAAATTTACGGGGGCCCCAGCGCGGGGGGGGAAGTGGCCCCCGGGGACCAAACGAAATTTTTCCGTAAAAATCTAGTAGACCAACATACCATAAAAATGTCTTCATCCTCGGTGCCACGGTTCAGGTAGTTATTTAGGAAAAACTGCATTTTTGGGGGTTTGGGGGGGCCCAGCGCGGGGGGGGAGTGGCTCCCGGGGACCAAACGAAATTTTTCCTTAGAAGTCTAGTGGGGCTACATGCCCACCAAATTTCATGTTCCCCGGTGTTTCGGTGTCCCTGGTATCGTTGACGAAAGATTTACGGGGGCCCCAGCGGGGTGGGGGGAGTGGCCCCCGGGGACCAAACGAAATTTTTCCGTAAAAGTCTAGTAGACCAACATACCATAAAAATTTCTTCATCCTCGGTGCCACGGTTCAGGTAGTTATTTAGGAAAAACTGCATTTTTTTGGGTTTGGGGGGGCCCAGCGCGGGGGGGGAGTGGCACCCGGGGACCAAACGAAATTTTTCCTTAGAAGTCTAGTGGGGCTACATGCCCACAAAATTTCATGTTCCCCGGTGCTTCGGTGTCCCTG
The DNA here is from genome assembly GCF_964197995.2 of Scardinius erythrophthalmus. Classification (NCBI taxonomy): domain Eukaryota; kingdom Metazoa; phylum Chordata; class Actinopteri; order Cypriniformes; family Leuciscidae; genus Scardinius; species Scardinius erythrophthalmus. Next base: position 9,157,282 of record NC_138241.1, on the reverse strand, counting down.
GTATCGTTGACAAAAAATTTACGGGGGCCCCAGCGCGGGGGGGGGGGAAGTGGCCCCCGGGGACCAAACGAAATTTTTCCGTAAAAGTCTAGTAGACCAACATACCATAAACATTTCTTCATCCTCGGTGCCACGGTTCAGGTAGTTATTTAGGAAAAACTGCATTTTTTTGGGTTTGGGGGGGCCCAGCGCGGGGGGGAGTGGCCCCCGGGGACCAAACGAAATTTTTCCTTAGAAGTCTAGTGGGGCTACATGCCCACCAAATTTCATGTTCCCCGGTGCTTCGGTGTCCCTGGTATCGTTGACGAAAAATTTACGGGGGCCCCAGCGCGTGGGGGGGAAGTGGCCCCCGGGGACCAAACGAAATTTTCCCGTAAAAGTCTAGTAGACCAACATACCATAAAAATTTCGTCATCCTCGGTGCCACGGTTCAGGTAGTTATTTAGGAAAAACTGCATTTTTTTGGGTTTGGGGGGGCCCAGCGTGGGGGGGGAGTGGCCCCCGGGGACCAAACGAAATTTTTCCTTAGAAGTCTAGTGGGGCTACATGCCCACCAAATTTCATGTTCCCCGGTGCTTCGTTGTCCCTGGTATCGTTGACGAAAAATTCAGTAAGGTGACAAAAAAAAAACAAAAAAAAACTTTGACAATCCCTATATGACCGCTTTCGCTAGCTACGCTAGCGGCGGTCATAATAATACTAACACTAATACAAATAAATTATCATCAAAACTTTAAGGAATAATTAAAAAATATCTTCCATGTTTTAATTTTAACAGTAAAGCTCATTGTGGAGCACGTTGTTTGACACAAAGTTTTAATTTCATATGATTAAAAGAAAATAAATGAATGTCTTATGTCTTCATTTGATTAACAGAAAAAAAAACAGAATTTGTGTGAAAAAAATAACTTTTCATTTTCAAAATTTCATTTTGTTGTGATGTGTGATGTAAATGTTTTTACAAAAAAAATGTATGTGCACTCTCGTCATTTCAGCTCACTCTAGAAGTGCACCGATACAAACAACCGCCTATTGTGCGCCGCGTCTGACAACACCACGTATCCGTAACAAGCCCGCTCCGCGACACTAGTACAGTAGTTTCGGGGGGTCTGCCACCCCCCCTGAAAAAAATCCTAGGGGACACACTGCTGTTTGTTAAAATTTAAGATCCACGTGCAAGGAGAGGGGCTGATGTTTAGATTATTGATTTTTGTTACCAGTTTGTGTGGTATTATCATATTAAAAGCAGAACTAAAATCAATAAAAACCATCCTTACATAAGTGTTCTGGTGCTCCAAGTGTGTCAAGGCTGTGTGCAGTGCAGTTGAAACGGCATCCTCCGTTAATCTATTTGCACGGTAGGCAAACTGATGATGGCCAAATTTGGGGGGGAATTGCTGCCTTTATGTGTGTCAGTATCAGCCTTGCAAAACACTTCATAATAATAGGTTTCAAAGCAATCGGTCTGTATTCATTTAAGCATTTTGCTGTAGATTTCTTTGGCACAGGGATAATAGGAGTTGATTTGAAACAAGTGGGACTATAGCCTGTCGAAGTGAGTTATTGAATATATCGGTGAACATGTGCTAGCTGTTTCAGCACACTCTTTTAAAACCCTTCCCTGCACTCCATCTGGTTCAGCTGCTTTCTTGATGTCAATTTTAGTCAGAGTGGACCTCGCTTGTTGTGGGTTCAGAATGAGTGCTTGCTTCCGTCATCAAAACAACCAAAGAAATGGTTTAGGACATCAGGGAAAGCAGTATCATTGTTCGGCATCTGGCTGTTACCACTCTTGTAATCATTGATTGTCTTGATTCTTTTCCACATGCTGCGGGAGTAATTTTTGTTGAAATGATCCTCAATACGCTGTTTATAGTTGTGCTTTGCGTCCTTGATGCTGTTCCTCAGTTTTCCTCGTTCATTTCTGTATTCCTCTATGTCCCCAGATTTAAAAGCAGTATCCTGAGCCTTTATAATAGTTTTAACCTCACTATTAAACCAAGGCTTCTGATTAGAAAACACATTGATGTGGTTCTTCTGATTGGTTCTTCTTGCACATTATCAGGGCAAAATGTTATGTATGACAGGACTGTCGAGGCATATTCCTCTAGGTTAGCTCCTTGTGCAAAGGTGTCCCATTCAGTGTTTTCAAAAGTCTAAGTCAGATGCTTTGCTTGCTCAGATGATTTACTTCGTTTTACAAGGCCGGCTACCTTTTTTCCCTAAGTTAAACGAAATGGACTTCCCACTCATGTAGACACTTCACACACTTTGTTGCCATGAATAATGTCAACCTTATTAAATTCCACAGAGATCTTGGGATCCTTAACTATCATGTTTTAAAAACTTTCAGGATAGTGAACCCAAATTTTTTTTCCCCAGAACTGCTGTTTGTTGCTATTCCAGTCACACTGTTGGATAATATTTGTTGCTTAGTGTAAAATGGACATGCTTTGTAATTATTACATAAATGTTCTGTATATAAAAGAGATTAGTACAGGAATGGTCAGACGTAACATTAGGATAATCTGGCAATTATTATTTTCTTATAAACCTGTTTAAATGTTACAGTGTCTATAAGTACATTGTATATTTAAGTTTATTATCTTCACAATTAAAGGGATAGTTCACCCAAAAATGAAAATTAGCCCATGATTTACTTACCCTGAAGTCATCCTAGGTGTATATGACATTCTTCTTTCAGACAGATTCAATCGGAGTTCTATTAAAAAATGTTCCGGCTCTTCCAAGCTTTATAATGGCAGTGAATGGGTGTATGTCTTTGGAAGTCCATCAAAGTTCATCTATTCATGATTAAAGTGCTCCACACACGCACTCCGGGGGTTAATAAAAGGGGCCTTCTGAAGTGAAGCGATGCGTTCGTGTAAGAAAAATATCCATATTTAAAACTTAATCGACTAAAATAACTAGCTTCCGGCAGACGGTCATTCGCATCGATTTATGCCAAAAGAGTAACCCTTGAACTTGACGCACAACGTAATGACGAGCACGGTTGCCCAGCCCTGTTTGTTTGAACCGCAAGAGGCGTCAATTGCCAAGTGTAGTGAGTGTGCAGCTCACTCAGGGGAGGATCTATGCTAATAGGGAAAAGTCTGTCACCAGTCATGGGAGGGGCCTGTTCCATTGCGATGTTACAATGGGTAGAAAACATGAACAAATCATTTTGAGACAATTTTTAAATTTAATTTTAGGAAATACAAAAAAGAGTGGGTGGATTTTTACCGTTATAGGTTAGTTGTCCACACTGTGGACAATTTTTATTTATTTTTTTAAAAACCATGTAAAAGTGAATTTTGCATTTTGCAAAAAAGGGACCCTTTAAGAAATGCTGTGGCATTTGGTTAAGACATCTACAAGAAGGTCCAAAGCACTAAACCATGTGTAAGCAACAGTTTTATAGAGTAACAATTTGTACGACATGTTTAAAGAACCTCCTCAGCTTTATGCATTTAACTCACTCTTGTACCATGGTTACATTTGACAATTATCAATAATATAATTTTTGTAAATAATTTGGTATTTACAAATAAAATAAGCACACTAAGAAAGTAGTTCTGATTCCACTTATCTACTTGAAGAATTAAGGAAATCCTGTAAAATATCAAGGTACTTTAGTTTACAGGTGTATATCCCCTTTACAGCTGTTCTTCAATTACCAATACATATTAATACATCCATTTGAACAAAACTTGTCCCTTGACGAAGTTCCATTAATATGTTGTATGTCAGGACTTCATGTTCAATGAATTAGCAATTTGACAACTGTAACAGTTTTTTTTTTCCAAGTGCTTTATCTTTTAAATAGAAGTCCTGTATCAGAAGTGCATGAAAGTCACACCTCTCCAACAAATGTTTCTCTATAGGATAGGAAATCAGTGACATCAGTAGTTATTAGCCGTGTTTCCACTGTCCGGCAAAAAGCAGGCGTGCTTTGGCATGCTAGCGCCAGTCGTGTTTCCACTGTCACTTCCAGGGCTTGATTGGGCCTCGCCGGGGCTTCTCCTTCTGACTGAAAATATAACTCTATAGGGACTGTCTATTTTTTTAGAATGATAATGATCATTCTTTCTAAATGTGATGAAACTATGCGGAGCTTCTGACCCGTCGGTGGAAATGCAGCGTGTTTGGGGCTCTGTGCTACAGGTCCGAGGCTATTATCCCAGCACAGCCCGTTGCCCTGGCTCGCACTGGCCCAACAGTGGAAAAGCGGCTATTGTGCCTTAGGACTAGAGGCTTAGAAGTTTGACGGTCTTATCATCATAGTTGTGGCCTTTAGTGAATACGCTGAACCTTTCCAGTAGTACCATTTGATGCCATTGAAACGATTAGTGTTCTGTCCCTGCTGGTAGTATACTCCATTGAGATTGGATGGTCCACAGGCATCAAACCACCAACCTAAATTATACAACAAAAATATATACTTTAGGATATAAAAACAGAAGTATATTGTGACACCACATAATTTTGGCTGTTGTTAACATACACCAGGCTCCCAAATATTACCACAGGTATTACAAATGAACAATTTTGTTTTTGAATGCATCAATGCTATTTCCTCAATTATTAGTATTAGTAGTTGTTCTTTTTTTTTGCTTGCTAAAATAAGAATGATTAAGGGGAAGTCTTCAGATCCCAGACCATTAATGGCAATGTTCATCAAGGCTAAGTTCCCAAATGAGCTACTCAATGACTAACTCCTGGCTCATTTAGTAAACCATGACCCAACTATAAAAAATGCAAAGCACCTTTTATATAGATTTTTGGGGTAAGGGGTGTAAAATACTTTCATTTTACTTTTTGGGGTATTTATACTTTACTCCAGTTCAATTTAAACTGAATACTTGTACTTTTACTTAATTCCATTTCTGAAGAAAAATCTGTACATTTTACTCCTTACAATTTTATTTTGATTTGATAAGTAATCGTCACATGTTTGAAGATTATTTTCGTCCATCTTATGCACATCACATGTGATAAATGAAAGCTCAAACATTCATAAATTATCCAGATAGAAATGTATTGCCCATTTTCAATGGGAAAGTGCCCAAGCAACAATCGCTCTGCAAGATTGCCCAGCAACATTGCTCAAAAAGTTGCCCTGTGTATCATCACCTTTAGATGCCAGGTTAGGGTTACACACTCATTTTCTGCCATGGTCAATGGACCCCCTGAACTTGGCCACCCCTTGTATAAAAACTCTAGTTCAGCCACTGCTTGATACGTGAGAACCAGTTATGTTTGTTTTTGTGCATCAAACCTGTATGCTTCAGTTTTAACTTTCTTCAATTTCTGGCTTCAAAAGTTCACCATCAAATCTGAGAAATCACATTTAGGCAGCTAAATTGCTTTCCCCCCTGCTAATGTAATGTGAAGTCTATGCATTATTTTTGTCTGTTTTGATATAGCTGCTAGACATCTGTGTAGTACCTTGGCTAAATGTATAAGATTGAGTGCAATTATTTTTATTTTTTTGTCTTTAGGGATAACAATCAGTCAATCAATTAATTTTTAATGTGATTAATTACGTTATGCGGATTAATTATTTTAAATGAATCACATTTAAATATTTGCTACCATTAAAAAGAAACAATTCAAAGACCTTTTATTATTGTTGCAGACGTAGCACGACACGATGATTCACCAACAGTAAACGAATGCTCGTTCTTCATAAGTACTACATGCACTTACGTTAATTTACATGAAGGAAAAATGATTCTCATGTTCGCCTTGACACGTCCAGTGTTGACAGCCTCACACGGGGTAGACACGATGTATGACATGGCACAACGGCTGATTTTGCCTTTTCTAAAAAAAATTATTGGTTGGAGCGAGAGCATGCTATAATTGGTCAGCACAAATGGCTATTATCTGATTGGCTTAAGTAGACAGTGGGTGGAGTCCACTTATTTGTGGATTTTTCTGCACATCTTGAGCTAGAAATGTTTCAAAATCTGCAAATGCATGCGGGGATCTACTAATGCACAGAAAACGATTCACAAATGAATGCCAGGCAGTTGTGTTTGTGACATTAACACATTTGTAAAAAAAACAATTATTTGCCAATCTCATTTTATTTATTTTAATTTTATTATTTTTAATTTTAATATTTACATTTATTTGTGGATCTCAACCTATTTATTTGGAATAATGCAACAATTCTAACCCCAAATTGAATTCTGTCTGGAATACAATTCTGGCCTCTGCATCACATCTGAATGTGCTTTTTAATTGTTGTTGCATGCACTGACTAGAGAGATGTTTTTTACCTCTGCGTCATTGTTTTGTTTTATTCTTTCAACCAAATCTTTCTGTGTATGTATGTCTAACAAACCATTTTATGCAGTAAATTCACTTTGCATTGAGAAGATGATCCAAAATGATTAAACGAGTATCTCCTCTCTCGTTTTTCATTTTTGCTATGGTACTTTTACTTTTTTTAATCCTTTAGTACAATTTAAAGTTGTACTTTTTTTACTTTTACTCAAGTATACTGTATCAAGTATATCAAGTATTTTTACACCCCTGGTGCCAAGTGACAGACTTAAAAAACTGGGGCAAATGAGTACTCTAAATCCATTAGAATAAGACAATTATGCATACGGTAAAACACTGAAGAAATGATAGAGGTATTTGAAAGTAATTTGCTCTTACCTCCTGAGAGCATTTGTGAGCATTTGCAAATACATTTGTCGTTGTCTACATCTTTTGTGCTGAAATCACTTCCTGGCTGTCCCATGCTGCTGGTTCTACCCGCTGTTCCACTGTAGTTGTTGAGGTGTATCCTATAGAATTGGAAAATCAGAAATATAAATAATATATTATACATGCGAGTTAGTCTGGTAATTCAGTTCTGTTATCAATAAGACATGGACAAAATACAACTGCTAAAATGTGTAAACTCTGTTCACAATTTTATTCTACCATTCTCAGTATTTGCGAGTACTCTCATTTTCCCTGTAGTTGGGGTACGTAGAAACGTGTGATAAGTTTACGTACTTTGTCAAATAATTCCGTTCTGCTGTATCAAAATACAGGTTTTCTAATTTAAAGACATTCTAGACATGCCAGAGATGAAGAATGTTCCCAAAGGTATAAAGACCAACTTAACATTGCAAGTAAATCACTTGCATATGCAACAAACAAACAAAAAACAAAAAAAAAAAAAAAAATATATATATATATATATTTAAATATATATACAGTACCAGTCAAAAGTTTGGAAACATTACTATTTTTAATGTTTTTGAAAGAAGTCTCCTATGCTCATCAAGCCTGCAGTTAAAAAAAAAAAAAAAACAGTAATATTATGAAATATTATTACAATTTAAAATAATGGTTCTCTTTTTTTAATATACTTTAAAATGTAATTTATTTTTGTGATGTTATGCTGAATTTTCATCAGCAAGTACTCCAGTCCAGTCCCAGTTGGAAACAGTTGTGCTGCTTAATATTTTTTTTATAACCTGAGATACTTTTTTCAGGATTATTTGATGAATAAAAAGTTAAAAAGAACTGTATTTATTTAGAATAGAAATCTTTTGTAACAATATACACTACCGTTCAAAAGTTTGGGAACAATAACTATTTTTTTTTTAAGAAATTAGTACTTTAATTCATCAAGGATGCGTTAAATTGATAAAAGGTGATGGTAACGATTTATATTGTTAGAAATGTTTTTATTTTGAATAAATGCTGTTTTTATGAATAAATGCTGTTAACGTTTTACTCATCAATGAATCCTGAAAAAAGTATTCCAAAAAAATATATTAAACAACACAACTGTTTCCATCATTGATAATAACTGAGTATCAAATCATCATATTAGAATGATTTCTGAAGGATCATAAGACACCAAAGACTGGAGTACTTGCTGATGAAAATTCAGCTTTGCATCACAAAAATGAATTACATTTTAAAATATATTAAAAAAGAGAACCATTATTTTAAATTGTAACAACATTTCATAATATTACTGTTTTTTTGTTTGTTTGTTTTTAACTGCAGGCTTGATGAGCATAAGAGACTTCTTTCAAAAACATAAAAAATAGTAATGTTTCCAAACTTTTGACTGGTACTGTGTATATATATATATACATATGTGACCAGTCACGGAAAGTAGGGACACAAGTCGGTTCTGGGGCATTTTGAGCTATTCACATATTCTGAAAGTGTAGTATTCAAGATTTCCAACGATGTGTAACACATGGAAATCTGATAATATTTGGAGAAGTTGTGGCCATTTGAAGGTAGGCACTCAAAAAAACTGAAATGGTAGAAATCTGCTTCTAAAGATTGGCAAGTTCTCACCCTTCTGGGAATGACAATAGGGCTCATTTACATCTCATTTAGATAAGTCATACCCCCTGTAAAGCTCCCCCGTCTCCCCCTCCCCCCTGAATGTACCAATTCTACCAATTCTCTAAATAAAACATCTCCAGTTAACTGGCAGAGCATTCATTTCGTTCGTTTTTTAAATAAGATACTAGCGCTGAAATGTGTTTTTTTTTTTTTTATCAAGTGATCAAAGTGCTCGTTGCCGCTGTGATCAGTGGTGCAGATACAGTGTTTACTCATGTGGCTCTATTCGTTCTGTTGAAATAACAAAATAATTCAAACGTTTGCGTGTCCCTGCGTGATATACAACCACTGATGAACATAATCGTTTTGATGAGAGAAAAAAAACTATACGAGAAAAAAAAAAAAAAAAAAAACCTATACAAGGGCGGATTCAAACTCTCAACCTCTGACACGCCTGGCGAAAGCTCTACCACTGTACCATTCATATACACGTTAATCATATAGGCGGATCTATGTATTGGCACTGACAACATGTATTAGGCTACATCTCATTAAACGACAAATTAAACCCCATGTAACCTACTATTTAAATCGATTGCTGGACATCGTAATGTTATTGGCGTCCATCTTCATTGAATTTTGAAATCAGATAGAGCCGGCCAGAGCGCTGCATAATAAGTAGCCACGCCGGCTTATTCAGTATGGAAATACACACCGACAATGACACGCCCCTACTGCGTGCTAGAATCTCCGAAAAACAAGCCGATTTCAACATCAAAATGTACGCTTTTAAATATACCAATACTGCTATCTCAAACATGGAGAGGCTTCTTCGTGATCTCAACTAACAGATTCTGCAAAAAAACGAAAATCACCAATTTTGAAAAAAAAACGCTTCTTTCTCATTTTGCTCGAAAGTTGTGCTGCCGACTTGTGTCCCTGGTTTCCGTGACGGGTCACATATATATATATATATATATATATATATATCTCAGAGTTTCCGCTAGAAAAAAATGGTGCCGGTCAAAGTGACCGGCAGAGGTATATAGAGCAAATATCACCTCTTAATTAGTCAAGTTAAGGAAAACTGGAGGCAGGCTATGTAACTTAAAAAAAGACATAATCAGGCCATATAGAATGCAACATGTTTATTAGCCTAACTTTCAAATAGACGGAAAAAAACATGAACGTCCGATTGGCGTCAATCAACGCCAATTGTTTTTACTATGGTTTCACATTCATAGTTTAACAAACCAATCCCCCTTCCCCACATAAAATATCTGAATAGTAGCCTATTGTTTTTACTCAAGCGAACTTAATTATACACTCTCAGCTAGGGTTGTGCCGATGGACGATATCATCGTCCATCGTGATGGCTGACCGACATCACGATGGAGAGCCACCATCGTGATGCCACGCCCCCCCCAAATTTGTACCGGCAAAAGTGCGTGTTCAGTGCTGTTCGCGTGTGTCACGAGTCACCACAGCAATCAACTAACCGCTTACGTTTCTGTGGTAACCTACAGCTCCAGCACTGGGATTCAAGCAGCTGCAGCTTTTTTAAGGTAATGGCGAAAATCATTTTAGAACAGCAGCGAAAATGTAAAAGTAGGCTATATAAACTTTAATAAATCCTTTTATTGAAACGGGTGCTTTGCTGTGCAAAGAGACATTTCGAAACATTTCACCCGCTGACCGCTGGTACTTTCACTTTTGCCGCAGACACTTTATATATTATAAATGTGTCGTATTGTTGATAATCCGTGCAGATTTCAGTTGACGATTCTGTTTAAAGTTATTAATAACAAAACATGAATGAATGAGAAAGAAAAGAGCAGGATGTGCTTTATATTGAAAAGAAATATTAAAAGTGCGATAAGTCGGATGCTGTGTGCGCGCTCCGAGCACAACACGGACAAACGCTTTGTCTTCGGTTGCGCGCCTAAACTGCCAAATAAACACAGAAAATTTTCAAAATGCCAAGTCGAGTATTCCCGTAAACATAGTAGATGTAAGTAGCTACTATGTGCATTCTCTCTCTCTCTCTCTCCCTCTCTCTCTCTCTCTTCGTGATGGTCAGCACTATTCCGTAGCATTAAGAGGACCCCCCCCCCGACGATATCATCGTTCATCGCGATGTTTTACTGTTAACATCGTCAACTGCCAATTTAGGGGACATCGCCCAACCCTACTCTCAGCAGACATTCTCAAATTATTCGACCCTCTTGTGAATCCGTTGCGTTGTCTTGCCTTTTCGCAGTGCGAACAGAACATTTTTTCGTTACCATCAACTACCTCACATCTTAGCCATCGGAACTTGTCACTCCATTCCGACCGATACGCCCTACACTTCGGCTTTTTCTCCGGTGGTGGTGGAGCTGTCTAGACATCTGAGGCTTCAGGCGTTCCTGACCATCGTCCGTCGTGTCTGGCCTCTGAAAAAAGCTTTTAAGGCTAGTCTGCCTGGGCCTGGCCATATTTGAAACGTCTCACTCATTCGTTCGTTGTTTAGGTCTATATTACAGCCGTTTTAGGCGTGCGCTTTATTTGAAATGCAACATGCGATGTTTAATAACTTTCAAACGGTAGAGCCTGTTCCTTTATAACATAGCCAAAGGTCGGTGTATTTTTGCTTTAAACATTTTAGGCTTATTCTCAAATTCAGACTGTGTTAGGGGGGCGGGATTATTAGGCAATTTTAATCGGACAATTTGACCAGAGAGATTTAATTTTGTCGGACATTTCATTTTTTTTCGGCAATTACCAGACAACGGAAACCCATATATATATATATATATATATATATATATATATATATATATATATATATATATATATATATATATATATATATATATATATATATATATATATATATATATATATATATATATATATATATATAATATGAGCACTTCTCCTTTGCCGAGATAATTTATCCACCTCACAGGTGTGGCATATCAAGTTGCTTATTACACAGCATGATTATTGCACAGGTGTGCCTTAGGCTGGCCACAATAAAAGGCCACTCTAAAATGTGCAGTTTTATCACACAGCACAATGCACAAAAACAAGTTTTGAGGGAGCGTGCAATTGACATGCTGACTGCAGGAATGTCCACCAGAGCTGTTGCCCATGAATTGAATGTTCATTTCTCTACCATAAAACGTCTCCAAAGGCGTTTCAGAGAATTTGGCTGTATATCCAACCGACCACGTGTAACCACACCAGCCCAGGACCTCCACATCCAGCATCTTCACCTCCAAGATTGTCTGAGACCAGCCACCTGGACAGCTGCTGCAACAATCGGTTTGCATAACCAAAGAATTTTTGCTCAAACTGTCAGAAACCGTCTCAGGGAAGCTCATCTGCATGCTCGTCGTCCTCATCGGGGTCTCGACCTGACTGCAATTCGTTGTCGTAACCGACTTGAGTGGGCAAATGCTCACATTCGATGGCGTCTGGAACTTTGGAAAGGTGTTCTCTTCACGGATGAATTGAATCCCGGTTTTCACTCTACAGGGCAGATGGCAGACAGCGTGTATGGCGTTGTGTGGGTGAGCGGTTTGCTAATGTCAACGTTGTGGATCGAGTGGCCCATGGTGGCGGTGGGTTTATGGTATGGGCAGGCGTATGTTATGGACAACGAACACAGGTGCATTTTATTGATGGAGTTCGGACACTCGGGAGGTCGTGAGATATTGCACACGTTGCGAGTCAGTTTAACTGATAGAGAGAGAGAGAGAGAGAGAGAGAATGCGCACGCTGTATGGTTGCTGCCACTGAGTTATAGCCCCATGTGGTTGTGTATGATTTAGCAATAGGGGACAGCTGGTGAAAATCGGGCCGACTCCCCGAATTTTTTAAACATGTTTAAAAATAATCGGGAGGTCGGGGAGGTGCTCATAACATGCTCGGCTCGGCTCGTAATTCCTCTCACACGCTGCGAGCCGCGACCATGCGAGCATCACCGATTCCACTCGATTTCTCCCGAGGGAAAAAAATCATCTGCGAGCTCGTAAAAACAGCAAAAATCGCACCGTGTACGCCCGCCTTAAGATACACCTGTGGAATAATCATGCTGTCTAATCAGCATCTTGATATGCCACACCTGTGAGGTGGATGGATTATCTCAGCAAAGGAGAAGTGCTCACTAACACAGATTTAGACAGATTTGTGAATAATATTTGAGAGAAATAGGCCTTTTGTGTACGTAGAAAAAGTATTAGATCTTTGAGGCCTTTACAAGGCAGCTACTGTACCTATGGAGGCAGTAGACAGCTCACTAGGTCTCAGTCCAGAGCCTTACTGTATACCCTGTTCATCTTTTTGATATCATTACAAAAATGGTAATTACCCACTAACTTGTTGGGGGGCTAGATGGCAAAAGTTGTTCAGGGAACTGTGTTGTCATGTTTTCACATTACATAGACTGTACGTATTTCCAGATTTCAAAATATTTTCTTTGGAGTTGTGACAATAGTGTGCCAGCCCTTCAGAGTTTTTATTGGGGAATGAACAGCAGTGTTAACGGGTGTGTACCAAATCAACAGCTAACTCCTGGCTTCCTGGTGTTTTACTTCAAACATGAGAGCATACTGATGTCAGACTTTATGGTCACAAACCAAAAAGATTAAAGAAGATTAATTAGATGGAGATATTCTAAAATAGCTGATATACACACACCTGTTCAAACGGTTCACATCAATTCTGTCATTATGAATAATAATGTGGTTAGTTGTGATGTTACTTGATGTTGGTAAAGAACTAAACTCTGCTTCACGATATGCTTAACTACAACTCTTAATACCAAGTTCTTCATGTTTCTTTGTTGCTCTCACATAGCATAAAGCAGACATGCATACTGATGCAGATAATCACTGTATAAACAATATACAGGAATGTGATTTTCTCATATTTATACGGCTTTCTGTATTTTCTGACCTGAATAGTATGACCGACGTGAATTGCATGAATCCGAGAAAAAAAAAGTTTTTACTGGTTACTGTATGATGATTGAAATCGCGTAATTGCTTTAAACAAATACTAAATAAACTGCAAAATGCTTTTGTTTCTAATACATTTATTTAATGCACGGATTGCTCATGACAGCACTGCATGAGCTCGCGGCGCTATCTGCGGGCCAGAGTTCAAATAACCAATTGCGAGAAAGTCTACATTGAAACTGTTATCCGCCAGTTGCCTGGTAACTTTTTATGAATTTTGACAATGCATGGTTGTGAGAATGTGATATGGCTTAGTGCGATCCAATGTTCCCTCAAAAAAAATTTATCTCTCTATTTGGGTGGACATTTTTCGTCACCTGAGCAAAAACATTATTTATACTTGACCTGTACAGCATACGTAGAAACACAATGGTTTCAACATGCAGTTGTAACTTTTAACTTATTTTTTACTTGAACCTTGATGTAACTTTTTGGTATTAAATTATATTTTTGAAAACAAGCAGTTAATTAAGAAGTCACTAAATGAAGCACATTTTAGGTTACCTGAGAATATTTAGTTTTACAGTGCTGTTTACTGTAGCCTACCAGTCTTTACCAAGAAATTTATAAAAAATAATTTACAAAATCTTCTGCAGGACAGTTCAATTCTTTAAAATAATATAATATAGTATGAAAAAAATGTAAGCTGTTACACTGGGATGGTTTGGTAGCCATAAAGTGTTTTTGTATAGCCAATTATTGGCTACAGACAGCATTAAATAGTTGTTTATTGCTTATGAATTTCCAATATTTTCTTTAGCAGGGGGTTTCAAACTTTTTAATGGCAAGGAGCCCTAAACAAAGCCCCCCCACACACACACACAAAATCTATTTAAACAATGAGTGTAATTTATGTATTTTGAGTTTGCACGCTTTGCAAACTTTGGGTCTGTAGTTGTTACCGTTCTGTGCCCATCATCCATCATTTCCACCACTTAATCAAACCACTCTTCTTTAAAACATGATGACGTTTTATTTCACGTCTTTTGCGTTTCTCGTTCCTTCTCGGATTGAGTTATTTGGTCCGCAAACATGACTATTCTTACCGTGGCTGATTTGGCTCACTGCCACTCACACGTGCTCACATCATTCTCTTTCTATGAAACCTGGAAACTGCGTTGACCATTTTTTACTCTATAGCAATACCAACTCTATAACGGTTGATCAGAGCACTGCAAGTATTTCTCACTTAATCTACAATCAAATGGATTTCCCCACTCATTTCGCCTCTGTCCTCTGCGCGGCATTTTATTCTTAATTGTGCAGCCGCGGCATCAGAATTGCACTGCTGCGCATGCGCGCAGCTTAAGGCGGGCGTACACGGTGCGAGTTCGGACCAGGATCGGACACTCGGGAGGTCGTGAGATATTGCACACGTTGCGAGTCAGTTTAACTGATAATCGCGTCAATGCAGCTGGTACACGGCACGACTGTCCTGCACGAATTTTATCCCGAGCCGGCAGCAATCACGTGAGCTTTCGCGCTAAACACAGAGACCGTCAATATTGCATGCAGGCAAAGCTTCAGATAGAAAAAATGACAGAAATGTGTGTGCAAATGATTTGTTGTAAAGCAGAGAACAGTAGCCATTCAACGTAAAAACTAGAGAGAGAGAGAATTATTATTTTTATTTTATTATTTTTATTTAATATTATTATTATTATTATTTTCTGTAGTACAATGTTCAAAATAATTTTCTATGCTGTTTTGATGCTTTGGCAATACAATTGTATTTTTGTCATGCCAATAAAGCTTTATTGAATTGAACAGAATTGAATTGAGAGAAGTGTGTGTGTGTGTGTGTGTGTGTGTGTGTGTGTGTGTGTGTGTGTGTGTGTGTGTGTGTGTGTATGAGAGAGGGAGAGAGACAGTGTATGCGCACGCTGTATGGTTGCTGCCACTGAGGTATAGCCCCACGTGGTTGTGTATAATTTGGAAATAGGAGACAGCTGGTGAAAATCGGGCCGACTCCCCGAATTTTTTAAACATGTTTAAAGATGATCGGGAGGTCGGGGAGGTGCTTATAACGTGCTCGGCTCGGCTCGTAATTCCTCTCACACGCTGCGAGCCGCGAGCATGCGAGCATCACCGATTCCACTCGATCTCTCCCGAGTGAAAAAAATCATCTGCAAGCTCGTAAAAAAAGCAAAAATCGCACCGTGTACGCCCGCCTTAGAGGGAACATTGGTGCGATCATCAAATTGCTGTTGTAATTAAATAAATAAAGTCGCACTGCATGTTTCAATAGCATTCGTTCAGTGGATAATTCGTTCATTTTCAGTTTCGATTCACAGTAAACGCTACTCTGTAAGTGCTGTGTGTTTGAGTCGCTTATAATTTGCATTTGGGAATGCAACAGGCACCAACCATCTTTCAAAATTCATAGATTTTCCTTCTTTTTTTGTCTTTAGCTAATCACATGCTTGGATATAGCAAAATTCTAGCATCACACAGCATATACTATAAAAAACACCCAAGGAGTCACAAAACTCTGAGGTATATGAAGGCACGGTGTAGTTCTTCACCTGTAATTCTGTTTCTCTCCATCAAGTGAGAACTGTTCATATTTTGAAAAGGCTGTGTTCCCCTCCCAGTCTGTCAGATCTATCCGGAGGACATGTTGTTTTTCTTGTGTCAACTTGGAGATGATTTCATTCCCCAACCAGTGTTCACCTGAGATGTCTCCAAACCCCTGAATTGGAAATACAGAAAATCCATGTTTCATATCAGTGTAAAATTGTCAGAAGTGTACAAAGAAAGATGTAAGCGCAATTAAATCCTTACCATTGTGTAATTTTTCCACGTTTGATGAAAATCAACAAGGCCATTAAAGCGCTTCTGTATTACTGTCCATCCACCTCCATCTATTTCCATGTCGCAGTAGGCCTGGAAACAAAATAAATCGTAAATTACTGGCTAAATTTCACCATTCATGTCCGTTCTGTATACACTTGAATCTCATGTCATGCCTTTCTTCCAGGATAAAACAAACAAATAACCTTTTTGGGCAACTTTCTCAGAATGCTAAGAAAGTTTAAAAATAATGTTAAATTGGCAGTCTTTCAAAGGTTTCTTAGAAAATGGCTCTCAGTGGGGAAGCGTGTTTAGAACTTAAGCAAAAGGGTTGCTCTTAAAAGAATAATTAACTCATTTAGTCACCCTTGCATCTTTCAAACCACATATTTTAATTATATTCTTAAAACACAAACGTTTTTAGGCAGAATGTCCATACTCTTCTATTTCACACAAGAGAAGTTTTTTTTTTTTTTTTTTTTACTTTCAAGCTCAAACTGCACCATTGGAGTATTTGAGTGTATTTAGGTCTCCTTACTTTAGATGATAGTTAAGTGTTAAAGTCAAGTCAAGTCATCTTTATTTTAAAAGTGCTTTATACAATACAGGTTGTTTCAAAGCAGCTTCACAGTGATAATAGGAAAATTATGCATTTTGCTTTTGTTCAACTGAAGTCATTTCAGTGTTAAAAAAAGATCATGGATATTCACTTTTGTATTTTCAAAGCTTTGTTGCGATCAGACATATGACCGAGAAGCAATGGCTTTTGGCATCGGTAATGTCTAAAGGCTCCATTTTTTAAACACAATTGATAATTTGCTTTAATATTATTGTTGTCTTTTTTTCTTTCAAAGTACAGTGTAAGCAGGAAAATAAGGGTTAGATTGAGGAAAAAAGATCAGGACATGACTTCAAGTGTTCGTGAGCTTGTGCAATCAAATTACTATCCACTTTTGGTCTATGGAAAATAGTAACTTTGACATTCAGCCTTTAGTGTTTCGGTCGATAAAAAAAAGAATGTAGTACATGGTCAGAACAATACACGGGGGAGTAAATGAGAGAATTTTAATTTTCTAATGTTTGCTAGTACTACTTTGAATGTCAATGCACTGTTATATATTTAAGTATTTTGCTGGTATTTTACTACTTTGACTTGAATTAAGTTGATAGACATTACCTTGACCTGCTGTTTTGTATCAGGTATGGTCAACGAGTAGACCCCGCTTTCCTTGTTCCCTGACTTGAAGACTGCAGCACAGTCATTGTACTGATCTGGATCGTCCTGCATCATTGCAGGATTGCTACCTGATAAAAGAAATGTTTTGTTAAACCAAAGTAGACAGTATGCGTTGTAATAGGGGTGGGAATAGTTTGGAACCTCACGATTTTTTATGTTTAATTTGATTGTAGTTTTGTTACTTTTCCTATTTAACTATCCTGGTTAATTTAACCCTATCCTGTTCCACACGTTCCAGATTCAGCATGCTCCGCTGTGCAATTACTATAGGGGCTTTTGCACCGGGCAGTTATAGGAAAAATTGTTTTAGGAACTAGCCACGGTGGGGCGGTTCCCCGAGAACTAAATGTTTCCTTAGGGACATTTTCCTGGTTGCATTTACACCGCCAGTTAGTACTCTGAAGTGACGTAAGCCTGCCGACATTCAACAGTCAACTGAATGGAGGATGCCGTGATCAGAGCTATGTTTTTGTTGGTTCATGGTATTCGTGATAACTGAGATGGAATGTAGATAGTGATACGATTGAAAGGGCTTTGAGATTAAATCTCTTGTGACAACTTGTGGGGCTACATATCATATAGGCTGAGAAAAGAACACAACACCACAGACAAAAGCGACAGGTAAATGCCGTTAACATTAGCTTTCTGAATGTTTCTGTAGGATTTTTTTAAAATACGGGTGCTGTTTCTTATGGTTCTCGGTCGACCAATCAACGTACACTAAAGTCCCTGGTAGTTCCTATTGTGCTGGGTTAGACCCTACTCTGAAGTAGGGACTAATTTAGTTCCCCCAAAAACAAGCACAAATGGCAAGTTTTTGCTTGAGGAGTCTGTCTACCATCAGTGGTTAGGCTGCAGTGGAAAAATAAAGTGTTTTTCCAAATCCTCCCGAGCAGTCATGATACAGACAGGACACATGACTGAGTTGTCTTTGATGTCCAAGCATCACACATCACAACTCTTGTTGCTGTCTTAAGGGCTTCCTCCACCTTTATCTCTGTCTCTTGGTACGCCAAGGTACTTCTTTTATGCGTAAAAAAGCCATTGGGATGTATGCTACACCTAGGCTCAATTGTGTGGATCAATTACCGAAAGCCTCATGTTTGTAGTGTTTCCAAAATACTTCACTTTACCAAACTTGCATATTTACCAAGCTTGCATATAAGTCTTGTCAAGCATCTCCTTCACCTGGAGTTGATAAAATCCAAAGTTTGTCCAAACACTTGCCCACCCTGAAAATGGGGCAGAATGTATCTGTTTTTCCTCCTCTATTGCTCATGCGTGCGTTAAATCTTAAACCTCCATTTTATTGTTATTGTGTATTGTTTATTTACGCACTTCCGTAAGTGAAACACCACACTACAGCCTGTAATAATTGAACATTGAAATAGATTCGTTTTATATTTCCTGACAAAGATGTCATATAGCCTACCACTTCTGCGCTTTGAGAGGGATGTGGGACACAAGCAGGAAAGAGACCATCTCTTTTCTAATATCTTCATGTTTTCTTTTGATGTTCCAAGCAACTGACACTTGTTGTAAAAGGTCTGAAGAGCGAATTTTATCTTCCGCAGATTCAAGACATTTAGGCTATGTTTGATTTTGTGCTGCCAGAGAAAGCGAAACTCATGCCTGGTTCAGTCTTTTACGATACACTGTGTCAGATTACGCGATTTTGACTCCTAAAATATTGTCGTGTCGTGGACAAGAAACATGTCAGACTACACATTGCTTCCCGACCAGTCATCGCGTGCCGTCTCACACGCACACATACTGTAAGCACACATTCACTCACACACATTCACTCACACACACACACACACACACACACACACACACACACACACACACACACACACACACACACACACACTCACACACACTCACTCACTCACTCACTCACTCACTCATGCTCTCACTCGCGCACACACACTCACTCGCACACACTCACTCACTCTTGACGGAACCCGTCGTGGAGGGCCGAAAAAAAATAGCTTTTTTGTCTTTTCATCGCGATGTGGTGAAGCATCGCAGATGTGGTGTCGGTTGTTGTCCACTGACACACTATATGAGATGAAACGATCGAATCTTATGTCCCGACGCCCGTTCTCGTTTACGAATCCCCACGACACGTCAAACGGATCGTGCCAAAATTGTAATCTGTGTGTAATCTGAACCAGGCATTAAATCCCAAGCGTGTGTGAAATGCGCTATACAAATAAACTTGATGTTTATCACTGCCCTTACCATGATAACATGCACAAACTGTGTTTTTTTTTTTTTTTTTGATGTGCAAGCAAAAAGGTATCAGGCCTATTATATTCACATTTTTACTGTGGTAAAGTAGAAAAAACGCTGTAGGACAAATTAAAAGTGAACCAAAGGAAGAAACTTTTATAATCCACTGCGAAAATGGGCGAGACGTGAGTGAAGATTTGGGAAAAGAAACAAGATATTCCATGTCTAATGGAATATTGTTAAATTCGCAAAACATAATACAAAGCTTAAATGTATGGGCTCACGTGACCTACCTCTCTCATTCGGCACAAATCCAAATGATTCCATGGCTGCAATGTAACGTTTAAATTGCAAACCTATTATTTCTTTTGTAAACAAAGCTTTGTGCTTCACTCGTGTCATAATATTCACGTAAAACAGCATTCACTTACAAAAAAAAAAAAAGTGTTTTGGCGGACCACCGCAGTGATGCGGTTGTCAAGTTTACGGGCACAGCCCTATCGTCACACCACTATTCATAAGTGATTTAAAAGCGGGGTGGAAAAGAGGGAAAACTAAATTCCTAGAAAAGTTCTAAATTGACAGAACAAAAAAAAAAAGTGCGGTAATCGGTTTCATCAAATTTTTAAGTTAACAAACTCAAAGATTAAGTTAATAGAACTTTAAATTTAGATTTTTTCCTACACAAACATGTTATAATGAAGTATTGACTACAATTTGATTGAACTCAAATATTTTATGGTTAACTACCAGCTACCTTAGCAATAGCACACAATACCATGTGCTACTGTAGCAAAGAACTATAACTATACAGCTGTATTGTATTGTGACAAATTTTGTGCTTCACAAAGTTTGCTGCTGAGGAGTCAGCTATGGAATCATGTCACCACCAGTGCAGTGCTTGCTCAATTTTGGCAGCAGGTGGGTGTGAGTGCATCTGCACACACAGTAAGGTGAAGACTTCAGGACAACGGCCTATAGAGAAGAAAAAAGTAGCCACTTCTCTCCAAGAAAAACATCAAAAACTGACTGAAATTCTGAAGGAAGTACAAGGATTGGACCGCACAAGACGCTGAAGCATTCTGAGAGCATCCATGTGTGGGGTTGCTTTTTATGCAAGGGAGGGGGCTCTCACAATTATGCCCAAAATCACTGCCATGAATAATGTAAGAGCAACTACTCTCAATGATCTAGGAGTAATTTGGCGATGATCTGTGCACTTTCCAGCGTAATGGAGCACTCCATGTCACAAGGAAAGAGTGATAATGAAGTGACTGATCAATACATGGAATGAAGATCAATACATGGAAATTTTGGATCTGTGGCCAGGAAACTCCCTGGATCTTAATCCCATAGAGAACCTATGGTCAATCCTCAAAGGGCAAGTGGACATGCAAAAGTCCACAACTTGTGATCAACTCTGAGCACTTACAAAGCAAGAATGGCTCACCATCTGTTAGGATTTTAACAACACTGTAAATATTGACTCTTTGCACATATTGAATGGTTTTTCCAATGAAAGACTTTAAAATGTATGAAATGCTTATTGTTTTCCAGTGTACCATAGAAACATGTGAAAAAGATAATCTGCAAATACAGAAGCAGCTTCTTCGTTCTAGCGTGTGTCCCGCGTTGGCGCAGGGACACACGCTAGAGGCATGCAAACAAGCGGACCTCATGTCCTCCGCCAGGCGATCGAGCCACCGATTTTTCATCCGGCTGCGCTGTCGTCGTCCAGATGGTGATGGATGATAGCCCATTTTCGCCATGGTCTCGTTGCTGCTTCTGATGACGTGGCCATACCAGCGGAGTTGGGCTTCATGCATCTTGTCAACTATGGGCTCATGCCCCTTTGGTCCGCTTTATTCATGATGTGGTCAAGCCAGAGGGACCAGCTTCATCTCCATAACGTGGAGGGCCTGCTCATATTTGATCGTGGCTGGCCAGAAAATACTGAAGCACCAAACATTGCAAAACACAAAATTTGTCGCTGCCAATACTTTTGGCCACGGTTGTACTATTGCATGTACGCAGATAATCAACATGCAGCATATAAAGTCTTAAGGTTTTATAGTCAATTCTCAACCTAACCACAGGCTCTACTCTTGACCACAATGGTAACCTCTGCAAAAGTACAACATCACAGAACAGTAAACACTTAACACATCTCTACCTCTATTATTCTTGTGCAAATAACACACAAACAAACACTTAATTTCATAATTTATTCTCCTTTTATGCGGTTTTATACATTTTGGGATTTTGATCACACTGCCTATCCTTACTGATAAAGTGTTGTATTCATGCTACAAGTTACTGTCAAGTAATATAAGAAGTTTTGAGAAAATAATTTCATTATGACTAGTGCCTTAAAGGTCTTTAACTGAAACTGTTGAACCGTGACAAAGTATATTGTGTTTACCGTACTCTGATGATTATCTTTCTATCCGTCTCTGTCTAACTTGCGGTCTAGCCTTTTCCCCAAACATTTGAACAGCTGCATAATATTATAGGTGAATAATAGGTGAACTGTCTGGCACAATATTGTTTTTGGAGTTTATTTTGCCCCAGGTCCCATGTGTAATAACGGTTGAAATACTGATGCAAACCCCACCTTGCTTACCCACAGAGATGGTGTGAATTAGGTTGTTGACTGTATTTGTCAGCTCCTGCTGCTGCTGCTTCATGGCGGAGTTATCGGAGGAGGTGCGGAGCAGTTGTTGCTCCATCTCTTTTATGATGCTAGTCTGCTTCTCCACCAGCTTCTTGAGCTGTTCCTTCTCCGCTTTCAAGTTTTCTAGCTCTGTATTTCTCTTGCCTTCCATGTCCTCCACTCGTTTTTCCAGAAAACTAAGAGGAACCAAGAGAACAAGTTTTGAAAAACACTCAGTTTTCCTCAAGACATTGTTTTTTCAACTCTATGAATGGAGTTAGTAGCAATGTGAATTTAAGTTTCTATAAAAATGTTTGTGACTTGAATAGATCTTCCTCCAGAATTTGGAGAGACAAATTGTGGAGTTTTTCTAAACAGCTCAATTAATATTATATTAATATTATTACCTGTTCTTTACATTCAGCTTTTGGATTTCATTTATCTGTTGCAGAATTTCATTTTCCAGTTTGCTGGTTGAAATGGAGTTCTCAAGAAGCTGACGTTCAAGTCGAGTTGTTTGGTTAATTACCTAAAGATGAAAATAGACATTGTGTTTCCAACAGAAAGCATCTTAGATGAGACTGCAAACCATGAGTATTTCCATATTCACTTTCTTTCAGTGAATCAAATTCCCTCCACTGAAGGTGTTTTCTAGTTGTTGTTTTTTCAGCTGTTGTGGTCTTCCATGTTTCATTAAATGAAGTATTCTTAAAGCACCCATACAAATATCTTGGCTTTAACATGTATGTTGGAATTCTGACTTCTAACTATAAAACCATCTTCTTAATAATTTAGTGTTTCTTCACGATATTTTTGAGAGAATAACATTGCTTTTCTCTGCAAGTGTCCCCCTGTGGTGAAAATCAAGCTTTTAATATTGTTTATATGTCTAATGTGGTGTTTTTAATATGCTTTAAGACAAACCATGTGTAAATTCATAAGTCATCACCATTGCTGAGTATTTTCTCCTTAAAACTGCAGTGAAAAAAAGTCAGTCTCAAAAACGCATCTGACATCAGAAACTACCTTGTAACCAATCACGACAACGTGCCGGCGGGCTTTGGCATATCACTTACAGTGAACTAGCAGGGGTATTAAGAGATGCCAGGTTATCCTGTTTTTTTTTTTTGTTTTTTTATATGAAAAATCAGGTAGATTTAGCAATATAGCGGGTGTATTATGTATATTACGATGTTATGATGAACATATTAATGGATCCGCGTATACTAAATGAAGCAAGGGATGTAGTTGCATTCAAGCTATTTTAAGAATTTCACAGTAAAAAACATTTAAATATGTCATTTTGGTGATCAAAGATGAGTTTTAAGGGATAAAATGATTTACTACAGGGGAAAGTACTACATATGCTTCTTTCTTTAAAAGAAGCATATGTCTAGAGATCATTTTACTATGAGATGAGAGAAGTTATCTTCTCAGCTCACTGGGGGTACAGCTGTGTTTACCTGCAGTCGTGAATGCAGTGATGGACAGCTGTCCTGGTGTTTGGATTTCATGTGATGTCATGGTGGCGATATTTAGGATATCTCCATTTCACCAGACAATGTTTCATGACATGTTGACCCATTTTATCAAAAGTAATTCCATTTTGTAAGTTCATTTAGTAAAATAATTTTGATCAAAGTAATTCTAAACTTTGCTTTGCTGAGGCAGACGACGACATTCTGTGATCAAATACAATCAACTTGTTAACAAGCTCCACAGCGTCACCCGGTGCATTTAGTTATAACTGAGTTTTAGTTGGCATGGATTTCACAGCATTTACGGCCAGCAAAACAACATTGATTGAATATTTGAAAATTCAAATATTCGTCCACACCCCTAGAATCAATGCATATTCAATTCATACCGTACTAAGACAATGCAGTTTTGTTTTTGTTTTACAAATTTTACTTTATTCAATTTCTCTAGTAGTATTTCTTGCTATTAGAATGACCTTATAGACTTAAAGCACAATTTATTTAATGTGTATCTTTCGGTCGGTTGTATTTGTTTGTGCTATTGCTTGTAATTTATTTATTGGTGTCACATCCGTGAGAGCTGATCTTGTGGGTTAATTTTTCATGTGTTTCTCTTTTCCCCATGTATGGTGTTTAATGGTGGGGGGGTGGGGGGTGTTGCTGATGATTAGGGTGACACAACGTGACTGTGTTTGTGATCATGCTACAACTATTAGGTAATTAGTGAAGTAAATCAAGTGCACTTATGACAAGCATGTGTGCTCTGAAATTCAGACCAAGTCAATGTGGCTTAGATTGAATAGGTTGTTTTTGCTCCCTGTTAGGTTGTACCAAATCTTGCATTGTTTTTTTTTTGTTTTTTTGTGTATTCTTGGGTTGAGTGCATGAACGTGGTTGTAGGTCTGAACAGATGGTTCACATCTGCACCGGCACTATTATATTCTTTAAGAGGCTGAACTCTTGGGGAAAAAGAAGTTATATTTTTGGGAGGTTTGGTGTGCTTTTTTTTTTCTTTTTTTTTTTCCTAAATAAATTGATTGTGGAGTCACAGCAGCAGGATCTGGTGTTGGATTACAGAGACCTCAGTTTTTAATCATAATCTAGTAATCTATCATTTGAACAGCAAAAAGATATTGGGATTACAGCAGGCTCATGCAAAGGAGATGTTTAGGCAGGGTGCAGAACACAAGGAAAAAATAAAGGAAAAAGAAATTCGTTAAAAAACTTAAGATTAGTGATTTGGCAAAGCAGTGTGAAATTAAGCATGAAAAACTAAAACATGAACAACGATTAGAGGAAGATCATCAAAAACAGAATTATCAGTTACAATAGCAACAAAATCATAAAAAATCACAGAAGAGCTCTTTACAGCCCTCTCTCTATAAGCACACTGCACTCGCAAAGAAATGGATACGTACATTATCAAATTAATAAATATTACTCTATTTTAACATTTATTTAAAATACAGGTAACACTTTACTATAAGGTTCATTAGTTAACATTAGTTGATGTATTTACTAAAATGAACTAACAATGAGCAATACATTTGTTACAGTTTTTATGAATCTTTGTTATTGTTAGTTACAAAGTTAAAATCCAGCTGTTCATTGTTTGTTCATGTTAGTTCACAGTGCATTAAACTAATGTTAATAAATACAAACTGTCATTTTAATAAAGTATTAGTAAATGTTGAAATTAATATTAACTAAGATTAATAAATGCTGAAGAAGTATTGTTCATTCTTAAAACATGTTAACTAAGGTAGTTAACTAGTGTTAACTAATGAACCTTATTGTAAAGTGTTACCAAAATACATACTGAGTGACGAAACAATCTGTCATAGAATACACTTGTTTGTTCACATTGAGTTAGGTTAATTTATTTTCAAGATCTGATGTGAATTATCCATTGTCGCTTTCAGAACTACTAAAGGTCACGAAAAATTATATTCAAACTCAAATAAATTCATGTCACAATAAAGCACATAATCAATACCTGAGATTATCATTGTCATACTATGTTTGTTCCAACCATGACGTTGCAAAAATAAAAATTGTTTCTAAAATATGATTGTCGTGGCTGGTTAGGACTCGGTGTTAGTTGGTAGGGCTCAAGAAGCTTCAGTGGGAGATCACAGAGATTGTAAGAGGGTAAAAGCTGCAGTTCTTAATTTTTTTAATTAGTCCCGGAGGTGTATCGATTGCACTTTCACACTTGGAAAAAGTATAACAGACAGATTCATATTGTTCGTGAATTAACAATTCATTTTGACAATTGGTTCTCTACTCTATTGTGTGCATATTGGAGGACCTGCGAGAAATTAATAATAATCACTTAAATGTATACTCAAAAGATTTATTTTTGCCTCTTGTTCCATTTAATTAATTAAAATGAGCTAAAATAACATCATTTTTATGTTTCATAACATTTCGTCACAACTTAATTTCATTGTTCAATCCATCAAATATATTTAAAACTGAAGTCTACTTAATATATTTGTTGAAACTACATGAATCATTTTGTTGGCAACTTACTGGGAAGTGGATATTTAGTTCCTAGCATCCTTTGCAAGGGTCTAAATTAAGAGTAAATTCAGGGATTAATCATGTGTTATTTATGTTTTTTTCAGTAAAGGGAAAGACATGTTAGTGTTTAATGCTCAGTTATGTTGGACATTAAAAATAGTTTATGTAATGTTTTTGAGTTTTGTGGTTACCATTATGCTGAAGAGTGGCACTTAAAAGGTTAATACTACAGTGACCGGGAGGGGACATGTTCGGTTCACTTAGTTTTGTCGTGGCAACGACATATTAACTCATGGGAACATGACAATATGTTGTGGCCACGAGATGTTAATTTGTGGGAACGTCATATTAACTCTTGGTAACGTTATAAGTCATGACCACAAGATCATTTTGTGGCGGTAACGGCCACATGATGTATAGTCGTAACCTCGAGATTCTATGTTGAGGGAACAATAAATTTTTCTTGTGGCCATGACTTCATGTTGAAGGAACAACATCTATTACTCATGGCCATGAGTTAATTGCATAAACAAACCTGCGTGATAAACTTCATTCCAATGCTGTCTTGCACCATATGCACCATCGCACACAATACAATACAATATAATAGGCAATATG
The DNA here is from genome assembly GCF_964197995.2 of Scardinius erythrophthalmus. Classification (NCBI taxonomy): domain Eukaryota; kingdom Metazoa; phylum Chordata; class Actinopteri; order Cypriniformes; family Leuciscidae; genus Scardinius; species Scardinius erythrophthalmus. The sequence continues at coordinate 9,130,414 of NC_138241.1, read as the reverse complement.
TTAATATAATAATTTCTTAATTTAGTGCTTTTTCTTAATCAAAAATAAATAATTATTATTATAGGCCTATCCATTTCTGATTATTCCAGGTTGCTATGGTCGTGCAGGTTGTTTACGCATTTAACTCGTGGCCATGGGAGCAGTCATGGCCTAATGGTTAGGAGAGTCAGACTGATAACCCGAATGTTGCGGGTTTGATTCTCAATACTGGTAGGAAATGACTGAGCAAGGCACCTAACTCCCAATCACTCCCCAGTGGGGATCGTAAATTACTCACACTGTCTTTCCAAACTTGTAAGATTTTGTTTATCTTTAAAACACAAATGAAAATATTTTAAAAGAAATCTTTCTGTCCCTCCATTGACAGTCCACACAACTACCACTTTGTCGCTTCAAAAAGTTCATAAAGAGATAAAACTAAAATCCATACGAATCAAGCTGTTATATATTTTCACCATATTCTGTATTCTGAAAATTATTCAGATGGACCAGTGGACAGATTTTACATCAAATATGTTTGCCAAGATAGTGGAGCAGGTATGGGTACAACATCAACAATCAAGTGCTTATCTGTTGCACGTTTACTGCAACTGGGAGAAGGGAGTACCTTGACTTCTTTTGGCAGCTAGAGAGGTAATGCAGGCTAGTTTAAGATTTGATTAAGAAATGCACACTTTAACTTTCAAAGATTTATGAACCATGTCTTGACAGACAGACAGGCTACACTTTTTATTTAGATGATGTAATTGTCTACAACAAAACCTGGGATCAACATCTGAAGCCTGTCTGTGTGTTGTTTTCCCATTTAGCTGAAGCTACACTTACCATCAATTTATTAGTTCTCTTACGAGAGTCCTCTCGTACTGCGTTTTTGTAAAAACGCTATGGGAAAAACTCTTTTTCACGAAATACTGAAGCAAAAAATTATCCTTAATTTTCCATATATGTAAAGCGCGTTGCAGCAGTACACAGCTATGGCGAGACAGCTTGCTCGCTCATTGGCTGTTCTGCGGCAACTGCATAAGCCTATCGAGCGAGGCCTGAAGTGACGTCAGGCCAATGAGGGCCTGATCTATCCTAGCTCAATCACGATCACAGCTCGTGGAGCACAGAACCATTTTACTCGATCACCTCGAGAATCTTGGTATCACGGTCAATTGGACAAAGAGTTCGCTGAACCCCAGTCAAGCGATTTCGTTTCTGGGTACCATTCTGGACTCACAGTCTATGACAGCGCGGCTGTCGCCACAGCGCGTGCTGCGCATTCAGCGCGGTGGCGAGATCCTTCTGCTGCGGCGCGACTACCCCGCTCAGGAAGTTTCAAAGGATGTTGGGTCTCATGGCCTCAGCATCGCCAGTTCTTCAGCTGGGCTTGCTCCGCATGCACCCTCTGCAGTTCTGGTTGAGAGCGCGAGTACCGCGCGGAGCGTGGGTGTCCGGCCGGTTACGTCTCAAGGTCAATCAGAGCTGTGTGGCAGCCCTGATACCTTGGATGGCGGACGACTGGTACCAATCAGGTGTAAGCCTGGGGACTTCCTCGGGAGTGAGGATGGTGTCGACAGACGCATCCACCTCGGGATGGGGAGCGCTGCTCGAGGGCAGACCGTTCTTCTCGAGGGCCATATAAGGACAGAGGGATTCCCCTTTTGTCTCTAGGCTCTCTCTATGAGGTCATGTTTTGCGTCTGCGGACGCTACAATATAGGGAATTAAGGTCCCCCCCCCCCTTTTATTCCCAGACTCTCTGTGAGTCTATCTGGTGATTATGCACTGTATACCTGGGTTAGCTTCCAGTGATCGGTGTTTTATCCCAGTACGCACGGCGTTTTACAAGGGGTTCCCGTAGCGTTTTTACAAAAACGCAGTACGAGAGGACTCTCGTAAGAGAACGTACTCGGTTACTAACGTAACCTCGGTTCTCTCTAGAAGAGGGAACGAGTACTGCGTTCTCTGCCGTGCGTACGGTTCACTCTGGTTCGCTTCGGCGATGAAAATCAAGTGAATCAGCCTTTTCGAGCTCCTTTTATAGAGGTTAGCCACACCCGTCTCGGCGGGAAGTGGCAAGGAGGGCGCGAAGCGCCCTCATTGGCCTGACGTCACTTCAGGCCTCGCTCGATAGGCTTATGCAGTTGCCGCAGAACAGCCAATGAGCGAGCAAGCTGCCTCGCCATAGCTGTGTACTGCTGCAACGCGCTTTACATATATGGAAAATTAAGGATAATTTTTTGCTTCAGTATTTCGTGAAAAAAAAGTTTTTCCCGTAGCGTTTTTACAAAAACGCAGTACTCGTTCCCTCTTCTAGAGAGAACCGAGGTTACGTTAGTAACCGAGTACGTTTTTAAGCTTAGTCATCAAATATTAGAAATTTCGCTAGTATTTAAATTTTTGGTGTTGCAACAACCTTTTTTATTGTATAGTTACATGGGTCAAATACAACCAAAATAGAGCCAGTAAAAAAATTTGGCCAGGCAAGTAAAAATGTAAACCACTGGCCAAACGGGGCCAGTAGAAAAAAAAACTGTTAGGTTTTGAAACTGAACCCACTAAACCTAGCCTACTGAATTACCTAGAGAAGTATCAACCCCTACCTGTGCTTCAACAGTAGTGATTTTCCGTGTTTGCTCTGCTGTTTGACTCAGAAGGCTGGTCCCAATCTTGATCATGGTCACTGTGTGGTTTTGCACTGCGTTATTCTGAATTTGGGCCATGTCTTGTTTGAGGTTCTCCTGGATGTAGTTCTCCAGCTGTGGGTGAAATCAGAAGGAATTATTTAAAATTCGAATAGAACAGAAACTCTTAGATAAGACTACAGAAAATACAACCTCAACCTCTGAATTGTTAAACAAAAATACCCTGAAAAGTCAACATTGGCGCAAGACATTATTTAATCAAGGACTTTTCATCAACACATGACCCATTAATACTAGCACTTACTTATTCTATTTTGTTCTATTCTATTCTATTGTTTTCTATTTATTAAAAAAATAGTGCACTTTGCTAGACTAACTGGGATTTGACACAGCACTTACCTGTTGCCCTGTTTGATTGTTTTTTGATTGCTTCTATTGTTCTCATTTGAAAGTTGCTTTAATTAAAAGTGTCTGCTAAATGATTAAATGTAAATGTTAACGTGAAACTAGCTTGTTGCTTTCAAATTCTGGACTCATCTACTTGTCTATGCTTTACAATACAATACAATACTATATTTATTTATAAAGCACATTTAAAAAAAAAACAACCAAGGCTGACCAAAGTGCTGTACAGAAAAGAATAAGATTAAGAAAGACTAATAAGTTACGAAAGCATGAATCACCACTTGGAAGTTACTCAGGGATAAAAAGGTTTTCACATTAGAGAGTTTGCATGATTTTACAACAGTACTGATCAAACAGAACGCGCAGATTTCGAACTCATTGAGTTTCATATAGGGCAAGAGAACCACGGTCAACATCAAACACAGTATTTCTTTGACCCAAATATAATTTTATTTTTAGTAATATATAGTTTTATTTTCTAAATAATGCCAAAGCTTGAGTTCTTTTAAACAGGCCAACAGTGGTTGTAAACCATTTTTATCATTGTTTTTTAAGGGAAAATAGATCTGAGTACCATCAAGAAATGCATAGGATGGATAGTATATACTGAATTAGACAACTGCGATGAAAGGATACTCTTTATTTATTAAAAATGGAACCCAAAGGTAGCATGTACAGGGTAAACAATATCGGCCCGAGGATTGATCCCTGTGGGACTCCACAATCAAGAGGTATACTAGAGGAGGACTGATGACCAATACGAACACTGAACCATGTGTTGGTCAGAACCACTGTGACTATTCCACGAAGACCCACAGATATCTTCAGGTGTCTCAACAGGACCTCATGGTCGACCAAATCAAATGCAGCACTCAGATCTAATAAAACTAAAGCCATGGATTTCAGATTCCAGATTGAAACGTTTCATGAAAAGAATTTACAGCCAAATAAGATTGTAATTGAAGACAGTACAACTCTCTCAAGGATCTTTGAGTTAAAAGGTACATTAGAAATAGGACAAAAGTTAGAAAGATAGGAAGGATCCAGTTGACAAGCATTTGTTAATAACCAATAACAGGCCAGGACCAACTGTGTCCATGATTTTTTCTCAGGAAAAGAGGTGGAATAATATCCCGAGGACAGATAGTAGGTTTTAGGTGACCACCAATTTCATTACATGGAACCAGATTAATAGGCTCAAACTCAGACCAGATTGAAGAACATAACATCATGCATAGTACATACTGATTTAGACAACTGAGATCTTAAAGTTGTGATCATATCTATTATAAACTTTCGAAAGTGTCACAAAGTGAAGTAGAGGGCTCTAAAATGGACTGCACTGAAGGGTTTAAAAAAAAGTTAATAGAAGAAAAAAGAACTTGAGGTGTATGACAAATGTTTGTGATAAGTTCAGAAAAATATTTGCATCTTGCGGCCGTTGCAGCTCTTTGAAACATGTTATAAGAGTTTTTAAAAATTTCATCAAAAAAAAAAAAATGCCTGGTATCCCCCACTAAATCCCCCATTAGTACAGCAAGTTCACTCAAAAAGTCCTTGTTTTGCTGAGGATGACAATATATTAGAGCTATAGCAATAGTGTTTACTAAAACTAGTTATAGCTTATTAATGTTTGTAGCCTAGTGATCTTTTAATATCACTGTCTTGAATTAAACCACGTTAAGCATTCCCTTTGTAACAGTTTTCTAAGTGGAAAACGCTGAAAGTGTACGCATGTTGCGTTCATATTCGACCTGATCTGATTTTCTACATAGTAGGCTATGCTTTATAAATCAGGTGTATGCTGAATATCAATATCACTGTCTTATTACATTAAGCCACATTAAGCGTTTTTCACGTTATGCGCTTTAAGAATGTCCTGCATCGCTGTGGGGGGCGCATTTGCTGTCAGTATAGTGACAGCAATTCTTTTTGACATGTATTGGACCCCTCGTGAGTGAGAATGGGTTGACTTTTTAACAGGAACAAGAGGGGAGCAATCTCCCTCTCACCATGTTGGGACAGGTGTTCTGCAATGCCCATTTCAGTTTTAAAATCAAGTATTATTAAAATCGTGTATTATTGTGGTTTTAGAGACATGGCTTTCGAAAGTGTAGAAACAATAATTTTGCGAAAGAACTTGTAAATTGATTTTTTTTTTCGACATTAATCTGTCCGTTTTTAATTTAATTTTATAAAGATGCAAAATGTAATAAAAAAAATCTGAAATTAAGTCAATATTTTATTTTTTGCACATGAAATTTGTGTATACAGTTTTAATATAAATTTTGGTATTCAACATAGCATTTAAAAATACAACAACCGTTCTTTTTTCTTTCTTTTTTTCGTGGTTAAAAAAGGAAAAAGGAATGGACGCAAAAGTACATGGACCCGTCTACACTAGAGTTGACACTCCATCAGAAAACAAAATTTATTTTGATTTATTTTGTTTTTTTCTCTATTTTGATTATTTGTTGCTATATAAATAAGTGTTACGATGTGGTCAGCATGCACAAAAACGTGTCCACATAACAGAACATAAACCTCACAATAAGCTTGTTAGGCTATTTTTATATGTATAACAGTTACAGTAGTTCCAATTCTCGAATCTGACTGGACAAAAGGCTTTCTGCTGATATTTCATTTCCTGTATCGAGTTTCTGAAGCAAGCCAAGACTCAAACAAACAGGATGGAAATAATGAGTGACAAGTTTCATCCTCACTGCAAACATTTCTTAAATGCTAAGATGAAAAAAAAAAATGTGAATCAACCATTCAATCTTGATGGATGAATGAATGAATCAATGACTCATTAAGACAGTGACTTGCTGCCATATACTGGCAGTTTTAATTTTATATCTCTTAAGTAACCTATCAGTTAATTTCAGTTTCATTTCATATTTCAAAATATTATGAAATATATATAATATAAAATCATAGCATAATTTATGCATTTATAATTGCAGTGTAAATACATTTGAATACTTCTGTGCCATTTCTGCAGTGCAAAAATAGATGATAAATTGATACTGATATTGTTTGATTAGTAGCACACTAAGCAAAATATTGTCAAATTATCGTTAGCAATAAAAAATTACATTTCTTTAATATGAGTCATCAATGATATCAAAAACAATGAGAAGAGGTTCTTGGGTCAGATTGCTCTCTCTCCACACATGGACCACTGCAGAGATTTTCAATCCGGCCGAGAGCACCTTGTTCAGGCAATTTTGGACTGATTATTTTGATGCGGATATGAACATGGTTGCAATGTTCATATACATTATCCTGAAACAAACTGAATGGTAACACTTTACAGTAAGGTCACATTAGTTAATATTAGTTAAAGGTGCATTAAGCAACTTTTCATGTTAAAAATACCCGTTTTCTAACCTATACATGCTTAAACAATTGCCTGATGGGCTGAATGAGCCCTTCTCTGATCACTGAGATTGTCTCTATAATCCTGTAAAGTAAAATAAATAAGAGGGATTCGGGCCGGAATTTTAGACTGGGCGTGACGTCATGCGCGTTCACGGCACTCTCACCTGGCTGTGTCTGGCAGGTTTGTGTATTCGCCGCCATTCTCCGTAGAAGATGGATTCTAAGAGACCGGCTTGTAGTTCATTTCAAACACCAACGCAAACTCCACGTAAGATAAAAAAAAAGAAAACTTTTGTCCGTGAGCGTGCACACTTCTGGTTGCAGTTTCGCTTGCCGCCAGAGGGGGCATAGTTCTGCAAAAACTCAGAGACTTGCGCAATGCACCTTTAATGCATTAGCTAATATGAACTAATAATACGCAATATGTTTTTAAAGCATTTATTAAACTTTGTTGATGTTAGTACTTCAGTATAATCTAATTGTTCATTGTTCATGTTAGTTCACAGTGCATTAAATAATGTTAAACACAACTTTGGATTTTTAAAAATGTATTAGTAAATGTTGAAATTACCATTGAATAAATGCTGTAGAAGTATTGTTCATTGTTAGTTCATGTTAACTAAAGTAGTTAACCAATGTTAATTAATGAAACCTTATTGTAAAGTGTTACCAACTGAACTAACTCTTCCTTGCCTCACTGATGGCATTGAAAGGAATAATTTTCATTCCTTTAAAATAAGCATTCATTGTTGTTTCCTGATTTTTAGCTGCTTGATTGAACTGATTACATTGTTTCATTGTGAGTAAAGCACACTGAAGTCATACAGCTCTCTGGCTTAAAGGAGAACTCCGGTCAATTTTAACATTGAGCTCATTTTTTTGTAAATTTGGAGTGGTGTCAATACAGAGAACAACGACAAAAATCGGTGTTGCCTACACCGTGTTATCCTCTTTTTAAAATTTGCACCCTGTTGACTTCAATGGGGCAAGTTTTAAACCAGCTTTTAGCCTCTTAACATCCTTGATGTGTCAATACAAGTGCACAGCTAAAAGATATTAATAAAAATGTTATTTCAGCCAGCGCACATACCTGTATTTTCTTCCTGTTTTCGGTCGAAGTCCATAGTAATCGATTGTCGAGTTCACGCGCGTGATCATAGGTAACTAAACCTATGCGTGTGAACTTGGCAATCGATTACTATGGACTTCGACCGAAAACAGGAAGAAAATACAGGTATGTGCGCTGGCTGAAATAACATCATTTTTATTACTATCTTTCACATCTACTGCAGTCAGATTCACCCGTGATCACTCCGAAGGAATCACTCACATTAGCTGTGCACTTGTAATGACACATCAAGGATGTTAAGAGGCTAAAAGCAGGTTTAAAACTTGCCCCATTGAAGTCAGCAGGGTGCAAATTTTAAAAAGAGGATAACACTGTGTAGGCAACACGATTTTTGTCGTTGTTCTCTGTATTGACAGCACTCCAAATTTACAAAAAAATGAGCTCAATGTTAAAATTGACCGGAGTTCTCCTTTAAGTCTTGGTTTGATTCTTAGTTTGAGTTTGCTTGGCTTGCGTTTGATTCTAACCCCTTTCCCCTCCCCTAGAGGTCTGTCTTGACATTATATTTGTGTCTGAACCATGGTACATTTGCATCAATGCAAGTACCACAAAGAATACTAGCGGAAACTTTCCACCAAATCTTTACACGCACAAATCAGCACTTGCATTTTTCTGCCGTGAATGCATTTCAAGAGATGCGAAGCAGATTTACAATAAGTAATAGTTTTTAGTAAGTGTTAGTGATGGCTTGCCAAGATGCAAATTATACATCAGTAATGATTCACTTCCACAAGTTGAACTGCAAACCATACTCCCATTTGTAAGTGGATTCAGGTGAAATTCACATTTAAGTTTAGAAAACTACTTTCACATAAACAAAACATACCTAACTCTGAAATGAAACCACAAAAGTGTCCTAAAATATAAGCAAATTACCTTTAAAAACCACATCTATTTATGTACTTGTTTTCTGCTGTCATGTACAAGAGGAACTTGGTACCTTTTGCAGCCATTGTGTGTTGTTCTCCATGATGGTCTCTAGTTGTTCTAGTCTTTGGACTGAGCTGTCGTAGTCAACCAGGTCATCTCGCTGCACTTGGTTGGTGTAGGTACTTGAAGGACCTCCACAGTTCTGCGGTTCTGGCAGCAGAAAAGTGTAGGTGCATGGCCCATTCTGGATCTGGTATGACTTCTTTCCTGTTGCATCTGAATTGGTCATAAATGCTTCCCCAACACTAAGGCAATAAATTAGAAATAGTGTGCCGGTGTTCAGCATATTTGTTCTGAAAATATTTAATACTACTACTACCTGTTTAAGTAAATATCTTTGTTCCTGTCTTATTAGAGGATGGATGTTTGAAGAATGAAGACTCTAAGTCTCTACATCCAGTTGATTCTCCTTTTCCAGGACTGTGCTCACACTCATTTATATGCCATCAAGAGTAGGAGGAGCAGACAGTGTCACAGAAGCAGTCGTAGAGTGTCACTCGCTCACAGGCTGATTGTACTCATCCCTCATCAGTCTAACAGGCTGTTGTATTACCCAAGTCCTCTGTGAAGGACTAAGACTCCTCCCATGACCCATGGCCTCTACTTGAGGAGCACTGCTTGGAAAGAGGAGGATAAAGAGCATTCCAGCCAGACCCTGAAGCTCTTAAGCTCTCCCTCTTGCCTGTATCTGCTGCTCCAACAAAAGCCAAGACAATGGTTCTGGTCAGCAGGAGAGGACGGGGACGCAATGGTTGTATTTGTGTTGTTCTTAGAGGCTGCTGCTGAAAAAAAAAAAAAAAAACTACTCAGGATGCAGCTGTATAATTCAAGTAATGCAGCTTCAGCAGTGTCCAAGTCACACCAGACGAACACATGTCCAGATGTGTTTTTTGCTTTGCTTTTGTTCTTCCACATTCTCCTCTTCAAAGCACTGGTCCCCTTGAATAAATTAAAAAATAAAAATATTTAAATAAAAAATAATAAAATTCTGTATCAAAAATTATAAGGAAACGACAGTACTTTGTTTAGGCTTGGTTTGTAGGGAATTCCAAACCTGCGCACATATATTCGCACATAACTATAGAACCAATTCTTAATGCGCATGTGACCGCCATCAGCGTTTCTCACAGGTTCGCGATTAAAGTCTGTGTAGAGAGAATGGTGTCGTCTTAGCGGCCTCAAATTTAATAACAAATGATCATTGCGACGGAAGCGAATCAGTCAAAACTAACTTTAGCTGGAAAATAACTTTATTAAAGAACCGCTATAAAGCCAAAACAATCTCTGTTACCTTAAATTATACGTTTATCTCTGTAAAGCTGCTTTGAAACAATCTACATTGTTAAAAGAGCTATATAAATGAAGATGACTTGACTTGACTTGAATGTTTGAAGAGAGATTAAGAGAGGGTCTTTCAGTTGTCACTCAAACTCACTGAAAACTGGAAGCACATTTTTAGGTTTTTGAAAAATGTCTTCAAAAATGAAGAAATTCTGATATTGTTGTCAGTTTTTCAGGCTAACTTGTTACTCAAATTGATTTGTTGGTAATATGCCGAAAGATGAAAAGCTGCTTGTTTATAAAAGTATTTGGCTTTCACTAAGATGATATTTGTAAAAGCTCTTATCATGGAATTTAAAATGATTCCTTATTGTCATTATTGCAGTTGCTAAAAATAATCTTCATTTTCATATTGTCTGATATAGTCATGCATTTCTAGTCATGCGGTCATTGCTTTTCTTTGGAAGGGAGAAGCAGTTGATTGTGTTTTTGCTGTCTGTTCGGTTGCTCATGGTTTCAGCTGTGTCTCTTGAAATAATGTTTGTTAGTACAGCAGTTTTAAAGCGTTTTGTTTTTCAAATCAGTTTTTGTAAGGCTCTGGTGTTAAAAAAATAGTCCACCAGATACTGGTAAAAAAAAAAAGTTTTCAAAATTACAAACAGCCTACATTAGTATTTGACCTATAAAAATAAAATATTATTAGGCAAGTCCGTAAGAGCACTTCCTGATTTCAGATAATCACAGTATATTGGCCTGAAAAGCTGACATGAAGGAAGGGGAAGGCAGGTGTTGTGGGAGGAAATAATTCCGCTCAGAGGATGTTTTGTCTTTTAACCCCTTGGGTGTCTCCTCTGCTTGGATATTATGTCCTTGTCGTCACTTCCATTACACTTCCAAGAGAACATTGCTTTATGATGACCATCAAAGCTTCTATTCTAGTGTAGACACTCAAAGTATTACACATTCAAAGAGGTTCTATATAGAACAGGGGTTTTTAACTCTGGCCCTCGAGGTCCACTTTCCAGCAGAGTTTTGCTCCAACTCTAATCAAACACACCTTGAACAATCTAATCAATGTCTTCAGGATTACTAAAAGATATAGATAAGTGAGTTTGATCAAGGTTGGAGCTAAACTCTGCAGGAAAGTGGACCTCGAGAGGGCCAGAGTTGAGACCACCTTATATAGATCCTTAAAGATCCTTTAGGGCAGTTGTGGCCTAATGGTTAGAGAGTTGGACTTGTAACCCGAAGTCTCAGTACCGACAGGAAATGTAGGTGGGTGAATCCAGGTGGGATATGGAATATTTATTTACTACAATATGTATTCTTAAAATTACATCAGAATGGGAAAAAGTTTTTAAAAAAATACAATTACACACAAACAAACCACTAACCGCAAATTTAATTTTTTAGCTCAACTTTCATGGGATAGAACGGACAGGATTGTGGAATATCAGGGTTTTTTTTTTCTGGCTCAAAATGAGGTGGAGGTGGTAAAATCCTGATCATGTGCACCACGTCTTCAACTGGCTGAAGAAAACACTTTTTACAAGCACATATTTTAGGTATTTTGATAAGATAATTAGATTTTAATTTGAGAATACTACCATTATATAGTGTACACTCTGAGAATTCAAACCCATGTTCAGATTTGAAAGTTCAAATTGAACAAAGAAAAAATGCATTGACTTGTATCTGAACTTTAAAGGGCACTCAAACCTCTTTTTAGTTGATATAGTGTCTCATTCTACATTACGTTCACACTGGTGTTTTAGGAAAAATAATTAGAGTACAATAATTATAATTTTATATTATTATTCATATGACAGTAATAGCCATGTATTGTAAAACAAATGCACTGTAAAATAAATGAAAATGACTATTTCACAAGTATATTATTTTATGCTACAGTAGGGAAATCACAATACTTTTGTCCTTATTTCTGCACTTGCAAGAGATAAACCATTGAGCTTTTATTTTCACTGAAACTAGTTGAGCTTCTATTCGTCACAACTGGTAGTCGCATTAAAATGATTGAAATTCTAATTGTTAAGCATGATGAAGTGGTAACATATTACTCTGAAGTAGGCTTCTTTTAAATCAACATTTATTTGAAGTAAAAGGTCTTCTTTGGCAAAAGTATATTTCCCTAATAGCCTATAACACATGCTTTACTATCTTCAAACCTAAATTAAAAACCCTGGATATCATTGGCAGTGAATGATGCATCTGTGCTGCCCTCAAAAATTGGTCAGATGAAGGTATATCAGTAATAGACAGGACTATGACACAAGCATTGGATTAGGACATGCCTTGTTGCCTTCCTACCGCCGTATCCTGTGGTTGAGGCAGCATTTTTCATCTGTCGGACACAGCATATATAGAACCCCTTTGAACCTGTTTTTCTACGACTGCAGTTTTCACTAGAGAAATGCACACCAGCAAACAAGTTTTATTTTTATTTTTATTTATTTTTTACTTTTGAAAAATCAATGTATCAAATGTCAAACCTGTGTATTTTTTTGTAATACTATTATCATCTATAATATTTATTATTTATTATTTAAGAATTTAATAATGGTCAGAGTAAAATGTGTGAAAGTAAATCCAGTATATCCTTCTGAGTGATCAAAGTATTAGTATTTTTTTTTGCTGCATGTTACCAGTGGCTCTACTATTTGGTAGCTAGTAGACATTCCTGTTTCTGGAATGTCACTACAGCTCAGAATCATCTTGCCCCCCCCCCCCACCACCACCACCACCACCACCACACACACCTAAAATCAGTGCAGAAAATGCAAAGAAATGACGGCCATCGCTCAGGTGCAGGGGATGAATAATTTTCCCGTATTACATGTTTGGGAGGCCTCCTGTTTGTGTTAGTCATTTAATGTCACAAGGAAGTTGCAGGAGGAAGGAAATTACACAATGACCTTCTTTTTCTTAAACAGCGTTTACAACGTGCAAAAGCTCTGTCCTTTTTATTCTGATGAGAGAGTTTGTCATTTACAGGTTTGGGAGGCTATTTTTTCCTTTCATTACACTAGAGACCTGCTCACACTGTGAAAAACATTGTTAAATAAAACATTAATATGGAAACTCCATTTAACCCTTTAATGCATCAATTAAAACAAAGAAAAAAAGTCTTAAACGAAAAATGTTGTGCAACCCCTACTTGTACAATTGTGACAGGGCAACTGTACAGTCTTATTTATGACAGCATACTTTAAAATTACTTCTTTAATATCTACCACTACTACTGCGGTGGACCATCTAAAAATACATCAACTATCCCTTCAATGTCCTTTTCTCTCCAAAACAAGAACATTTCCAAAATCTATTTTTCCAAAATGATGTATTTTTAGATGAATTACACATGTCCACTGCAGTAGCAGTGCATGGTAGATATTCAAGAAGTAATTTTTAAAGTTGCTGCCATAAATTAAGACTGCACAGTTGCCCTTTCACAATTCTACAAGTAGGGGTTGCACGACTACTGATTTCTCCTCGTCGATTACCGTGTCTACACCAGACGTGACCGTTGACGCGTTGCGTAATGCTACAAGCTGTCTACACTGGACATGACAAAGCAACCTTTGTAAATCCATTTGTCCTTCCTATCACGAGTGCTAGGAGTACGTCATAAATAGAACGAGGCATAAATAATACTCGTGGTTTGTTACCTCTAAAAAGGGACAAATATAAGTCAACAAGTGTTTATTAATTGGCACAATGTTTTCAACAATTACGTCTTTTACATGTGTTGTAAAATCATTAAAATAACAGGTTTCATTTTGTTCTAAATTGGCATGCAACATTATAGCCTTAACATCTGCATTTTTACTAAGACATTTCTCCTTATATAAAACCTTATTTAAAGCCAACTCACCGGGAAAATAATACGTACATACACATATACACACATTAATAAAATTCATTTTAACAATTAGCAGTTAGTTATTATACAACATTAGCCACCTCATATAAAATTTCACAGGTCTTCAACGGTAAATAACAGATATGTACTTGCATCACTTAGATCTTCACTCAACCGGTTCAAAATAGTTTCTAATAGAATAAGACAAAATTCATGTAGTCTGTTTCCTGTCATCATCGGTTGTGTCCGTCGGTTGGTTGCGGTCATGAGTCACTGGTTTGCGTTAAAACAATAACGAAAAACAATAGTGTCTACATGAAGTTATGGTTATTGCATGGTCGATTAATCGATGGCTTCTGACAGCTCCAACTAGTGGTTGAAGTAGCCGACTACATGACTAGAGCACCCCCTAGAGCAGAGGTCTTCAATCCTGCTCCTGGAGGGCAACTGTCCTGCAGAGTTTAGTTCCAACCTTCTTCAGCACACATGCCTTTGTATTTTCAAGTGATCGTGAAGAGCTTGATGAGCTGATAAAGGTGTGTTTGATTGGGGTTGGAACTAAACACAGTGGTCCTCCAGGAGCAGGATTGACTGAAAAAAATAAAAGTACAGGACTGCCCTAGTGCAGAAGGGTGCAGAATGGCCACAAAGGTGTCCACTGTAGATCATTCCACTGTAGATCTCAACAGGTTGAGATCACACTTGTTCATCTGTAACAAAAACATATTGAAGTTACATTTTTGTGATCCTATATTCCTTCAGTTTAGAACTATTTACCTTAACTCCTGTTAACAGGGTCAACTATCAAGTGTCCAGTGGTTCATCACTTTAAAATCCCCCCTTGACATTATTTCAGCAGATTTCTCTGTTTGTTTGTTTTTAAGCTGGAAGGCACTCTTGGTTGGCAACACTATGACTGAATTAAATTATACACATCTTTACATACTGTATATAAATCACATTTCTTATCAATATACTTTGAGTGACACAGAGAGGAAAACTGATGACGCAGTTTACTAAGACTGCGATGATTAAAATGGTGTCTTAAAGACGGACAGATAAAGATAGGCGCAAACAGAATACTATACAGTGACATCAACATTAGTTTTAATAATCAAGTTTAGTATCACACCGGACGCTATTGTGGTAGTCATGCATCTAGCAGTTAGACCGTAACGATAACAGATACACTTTTAAGCAAAATAATTATATTGATTCAATCATTTAACATTTATAAGTTCATTTCTTGTCAGTAACACACACAATATTGCACAAATTATAGCGATCACAGAGAAGTAAGGTCTTCACTCTCTGTCCCTCTCTGTGGGGGGGGGGTTATCCTCTGCAACTGCTTTATAGCACACACACTCATAGGGGACAATAACAGCACTAGCAACAAACACACTGCCTGGAACTGAACAGGCGCTTGGAGGTGAGGGCCCTGGCGCTTTGGGAAGGGGTTGCGCTTAACGCACTGGTTGATGCAGGAAATGATGCGATGACGTTTGAGCTGTAGTGAAGCATTCGTTGAAGCTGTCTACTACAGAGCCAAAAAGGCCTGTCAGAAAACCGGGAAATCAAGGAGAGCTGTTTTGTCCACTCATTTGATCTCCAACAAGTTCAGCCAGAGGTGGTAATCAAGGACCACTTGGCTGCTCTTTGCACAGCCGTCATCTTGGTGGTGCGCAGGGTGAGGTTGGTCACGCAGCACAGGACTCTAAAGATGGATGTATCTGGGCCTGACTTGTCCATAGACCGGAGAAGCTTGGCCTGAAAAACTTACAGGACTGCCATCGCATGGAGGGTGGATCCTTCTTGGCCGTCAGGGCCAATGTGACCCTGCAGGGCATGGGCAGCATGTGTCTTTAAGCCGAGGGCCATATTTTAGTTGGCAAAATAGAGCAAAAAATTTTGACTATTATTGACTATTAATATTGACTATTATGTCTAAAATCAAAAAAAAATATTGCATTTTTAATTCTGAAATTGAAATTTATTTGTTGTATACAATCAATATCAATATGCAATAATAAAAAACAGCTCTCTTGTTTGTGTGATATCTTGTTTAAAATGGAACTCATTAAAAGGAAATTTTTGCTCCCATAATAAATTTGAGGCATTTTTATTGATTTTTGGTTTTGCCCCACACTCTTATTAATTTCCGACTAATAGACTACTGAAACATGACATAGCATAAACAAGAATATACTCTGTTTATTTTGATGGAAATTTGTCATATAATTGAAATGTGTAAATCTTAAAAACAGACACATTTTGTGTAAACCTCAAATTGCAGAATAAATGCTTAAATTTCCAGACTGAGAGAGCTTTCCGGTCCGTGTAACGCTTCACAATTCAGTTTTCAGACCATACAATGCAAATGCAAAAATGCAAAATTGAAACCAGACATTCTTTTTTGTTGTTTTTCCAGTACATTATCAACGGATATTTGCCTTTTTCTCCCCTTTTTTCAATTTTACTTTTGCTAAATTGTGACTTCAGAAACAAACATTTGAATAAATGAAATCTAACCGGTTTTCTATTTTTCCATTTTTCGTCTTGTAATTTGCGCTGTGGGCAGTACCATTAGCACGGGGGTGTGGCCGTGGACTAACTTTACTATCATTTCATTGATGTAACTGCTTTATTTACACTGCATGCACGTTTGAGGAGAAGTTTAAAAGACGGAACACAGGACAACATTTTTCACCCGAAGTGCCATAACTCTTATTATTAGGCTAATAGTGTACGTGTACTAAATTATAAGGCAGTCTCGGACCGGCCATCGGGAGCAGCCGGGAAAAGTGAAATCCCGGTGGCCTGGATATGATTTGTCTGAAGTATGACAAAATTATGTTAGTAATGGCATTTAAAAAGTAAATTATCAGAAATATTGCACTTTCTTGTACTTGAATGTTGAAATGGCCCTCCTGTGAGTAAATGTCTGTTGTAAATGTCAGTCAAGTGCTGCAATTTTAGTTTGAGACCCCTGGTGTTTGGGCTCATGTTACCCAAAATATTTGGAAAAAGAACATGGGTTAGAATAATATTTTCTCTGTTTTTCCAGATATGCCGACTGCAGCAGCATCTCTCTGCTGGGGAACATCAGCAGGACCTGTTCCAGAAGCAGCTGCCCATGTTTGTGTCCCCACACTCCCAGCCCCCCTGCAGCAGCCTAACAGAACTCATCCAGCTGTGTGGAGGAACTGTGTGCCGGAGTGTGCGGCAGGCCGGGATCTGTATTGGAGAGTATAATGGCAAGAAACCAGAGGGGAGCCACAGTCTTTCTGAACAGTGGATTTTAGGTAGGATGGCCTATTAATGATAACGATGAGCAACGAGTGATGTATTATCACCATAACACACCCTAAACAAAATCCATGTGTGCCACTGGACATTAAGGGAGGGTGGGATTTCTTTTTTCCCCCTCTTTTATGCTTTCAAAGCTAGATTGCTATTGCTAGCCTCTACAAAACTGCACACCATTAATAACCATCAACTAGTGCTGCTCGATTATGGAAGAAATCACAATCACAATTATTTTGGTCAGTATTGAAATCACGATTATGTAACACGATTATTTCACATGACTTTGGGAACGTGTTGCATTTATTAAAAAGACACCTTTCAACAATTCTTAAAATTAAATTTTAACATTTATTGTACTTTTTGAACTATTAAAATAAATAATATAACAGATAATACTTCAAGTATTTGAATTTTCCCGCAGGTCTACCACTCATAATGCGGGAAATTCCCCCACAAACATTGATTCCTTTTAGCAAGTAGATTGTATGAGTAGCCTAAATTAATCCACACAGATTATAAAATCAAATCTATCATTTTAAAACTCTCGCAAAGACACAATTTCACAAACTGCGTGAGTGTTCAGCGGTGCTGCGTCTTTTCTCTCTCTGTCTCTCAAAATGGGTTGGACAAAGCAAGCATTGAAACTACACTCTCGCGTTTAGGAGTCGGGACATGACGGAATTGTCACTTGCACAATCAGGCCAGTATTGCATCGTAACTAAAGTTGATAATTTTCACTTCTTTAAGTCTTATCAGTTTAAACATTCAAGCTGAGAGAGTTTACGGCTTCGGGAGGGGCGGAAGTGCGCGTGCGCCTGTCATTCAGAACAGGCGCACGCTCAAGACAAAATAATCTTTTTACTCGATTGTACTATTTTGATGATTGTTGGGAGCTGAAATCGAAATTCAATTAATTGCACAGCCCTACCCTCAACATTAATAATCATTGTTACAATATTAAGAGCTTGTAATTATCTTAAGTAGCTTTTAAAGGGCAGTACTAAATAAAAAAAAAAAAAAGGATCTTTAAAGTCCGCATGAACCGGAAGTTGCAAACGACTTTTCTCCAGTGTTGTGATGTATTTCCCAGTGAAACGGAATATTGAACAGAGGGCAGGGTTTTACTCTAGCGCTCCTCCTCTCCATCTCTCACTCATAGCAGACTAACGGTTTGAGGGGAGTGGTTAAGCGTTTCCCAAACCAAGCCGTCAAACCTACCAGACCGGAAGTAACTTTTCAGACTTTGATTAAAGATTACGACGGCAAACAATTTTTTTCTGTGTATTAACTTGCACGGATTAATTTTTCACCACAAGACTAGTAATATGCGCTAACAAAGTAAATAGGGTCAATTTTGATTTCAGTTGGACTTTAAAGGGTAACTAAACCCCTGGTCAGAGCCTGACTCCACCCACTGTCAATATTTGAAAAATGCTAGAAAAGTGGGCAGACCCCAGCGGAGATAGAGGGGACGAACCGTGAGCGGGGGGCCGTGCACCTGAGACCGTACTCGGTTACTAACGTAACCTCGGTTCTCTCTAGAAGAGGGAACGAGTACTGTGTTTTGTAAAAACGCTACGGGAAAAGTCTCTTTTCACGAAATACTGAAGCAAAAAAAATTATCCTTAATTTTCATATATGTAAAGCGCGTTGCAGCAGTACACAGCTATGGCGAGACGGCTTGCTCGCTCATTGGCTGCTCTGCGGCAACTTATCGAGCGAGGCCTAAAGTGACGTCAGGCCAATGAGGGCGCTTCGCGCCCTCCTCGCCATTTCCCGCCGAGACGGGTGTGGCTAACCTCTATAAAAGGAGCTCGAAAAGGCTGATTCACTTGATTTTGATCGCCGAAGCGAACCAGAGTGAACCGTACGCACGGCAGAGAACGCAGTACTCGTTCCCTCTTCTAGAGAGAACCGAGGTTACGTTAGTAACCGAGTACGTTCTCTTACGAGAGTCCTCTCGTACTGCGTTTTGTAAAAACGCTACGGGAACCCCTTGTAAAACGCTGTGCGTGCTGGGATAAAAACACCGATCACCGGAAGCTAATCCAGGCGTACAGTGCATAATCACCTGATAGACTCACACAGAGTCAGGGAATAAGGGAGGGGAAACCTTAATTCCCTATACTGTAGCGTCCGCCGGCTTAATATGACCTCACAGAGAGAGTCTAGAGACAAGAGGGGATTCCCTCCGCCCTTATATAGCCATGTCCGCAGACGCGAATATGACATCACATAGACAGGGTAGGGAGCCTGAACTAATGTGGGAAATGTGGGTCTTACACAGTTCTGCCCAAGACAGTCGGTAGCGCGTTGCGCTCGCGATTTCAGAGATCTAGTTAGACAGCTGAATCGACTACACCGATAAAAGCTTAGCCTGTAAGGCGGGAACCTCTAGGTTATAAAACCTGATAAATGTAGACGGTGAGGCCCAGCCTGCCGCCGTACATATATCCTGTAGGGAAATCCCGCTAGACCAAGCCCACGAGGAGGCAACGCCTCTCGTGGAGTGCGCTCTAACTCCCAACGGGCACTGGATGCCCTTGACAGTATAAGCCAGCGCTATGGCGTCAACTATCCATCTGGATAGACTCTGTTTCGAAACAGCCATTCCCTTGGAACGTCCACTGAACGAGACAAAGAGCTGCTCTGTCTGTCTGAAGACAGCAGAGCGGGACATATAAGCTCTTAAAGCCCTAACGGGGCAAAGAAAACTCGAGTCCCCTTCCTCACTTGATCCCGGTAGGGCAGACAGGGAAATAACCTGAGCCCGAAACGGCGTGTTGAGGGATTTTGGCACATAGCCATGCTTAGGTTTGAGTATGACTTTAGAGTCATTAGGGCCAAACTCTAAGCACGCTGGGCTCACGGAGAGCGCGTGCAGATCGCCTATGCGCTTCACTGAAGCGAGAGCCATCAAAAACACTGTTTTGAAAGACAAATGCTTGAGGCTAATAGACTGGATAGGCTTGAAAGGGGCACCTTTCATGGCCGCCAAAACCGTAGAAAGGTCCCACATAGGGACTGAAGGAGGTCTGGGTGGATTCAGCCTCCTAGCTCCCCTGAGGAAGCGGATGACTAAATCGTTCCTTCCTAGTGACTGACCCAGCGTTGATCCAGAGAACGCTGAAATAGCCGCCAGATACACTTTGAGCGTGGAAGGGGATCTGCCCTTATCCAACAGCTCCTGTAGGAAGGAGAGAACCTCCGTTACCTCACAATTGAGGGGTGATAGGCTCCGAGCTGTACACCAGCCGGAGAAAACCGACCACTTTGAAGCATAAAGCCGCCGAGTCGACGGTGCTCTAGCCTGAGTGATGGTATTCATCACTCCCTCTGCGAGACCAATGGATATCCGTTGAGCACCCACACATGAAGGGACCACAGCTCCGGGTGTGGGTGCCAAATCGAGCCCCCGGCCTGCGAGAGGAGATCTCTCCTCAACGGCACTGGCCATGGAGCGATGTCTGCTAACTGCATCAGGACTGGGAACCATGCTTGGTTCTTCCAGAACGGTGCTACAAGCAGCACTGGGCATTTTGTTTCCCTGACCCGCTCTAACACCTGTGGCAGGAGGGAGACGGGGGGAAAAGCGTATAGCGGGCAGCGCGGCCACCTTCGAGACAGCGCGCTGTCGCTCTTGGAAAAGAACGCGGGGCAATGAGCGTTTTCGTGGGACGCGAATAGGTCCACCTCCGCTCTGCCGAATCTCTCCCACAACAGCCGGACTGTTTGTGGGTGTAGAGACCATTCGCCCGGGGGAATGTTGTTCCTGGACAGTCTGTCTGGGCCCACATTCTGAAGCCCAGGTACGTGCACTGCTCTCAGCGAGCGTAAGTTGTGCTGAGCCCATATTAGGAGGCGTTTCGCCAACCTGTACAGGGATGTGGATTTCAGACCGCCCTGGCGATTTATGTAGGACACCACGGCCATGTTGTCCGAACGGACTACGACGTGTTGGTCCTTGATATGGGGACAAAAACGCGTCAGCGCGTTGTGCACTGCCAGCATTTCTAGGCAGTTGATGTGTTGGAGCTTTTCTCGTTCCGACCACAGGCCGAAGAACGGTCTGCCCTCGAGCAGCGCTCCCCATCCCGAGGTGGATGCGTCTTGTAATGGCAATTTTGAGAAGTTAATAACAAACAGCATCAATGGTGTAAGAACTTTCAAGAGGCAAAATTGTAATAAAGAGAAAAGGTTTATTTCAATGAGGATTCTTTTCACAAAAGCCGCAGCCACCCAGCTTTGAAACAGAATACCTATAGACATAATAAAACATAGACATTTTATACAGTTTCTTGGCAAAAAAACTCCTCCTTCCAGGTTTCTTGTAAATTTCCAGAAAGATACCCCCCTATCTTCAGCTAGTTCGGACTGGTTTCTACCCCCCTGGTGCAGGTCACACTGTTCTTGTCCCTGAGACACCCAAAGGCCTTCATCTATGACCTAAATTGCCTCTCGCTTCCCTGTCCCCCCTCAGCTGCTAGAAAACCTCACAGAAACATATGATTAAACAGTTTGGAAACAGATGATTATAAGAAATACTGAATTTTCCAAAACAGTCTGTCGACACCATCCTCACTCCCGAGGAAGTCCCCAGGCTTACACCTGATCGGTACCAGTCGTCCGCCAGCCAAGGTATCAGGGCTGTCACACAGTTCTGATTGACCTTGAGCCGTAACCGACCGGACACCCACGCTCCGCGCGGTACTTGCGCTTTCAACCAGAACTGCAGCGGGCGCATGCGGAGCAAGCCCAGCTGGAGAACTGGTGATGCTGAGGCCATGAGACCTAGCATCCTTTGAAACTTCCTGAGCGGGGTGGACGCGCCGCAGCGGAAAGATCTCGCCGCGCGCTGAATGTGCAGCACGCGCTGTGGTGACAGCCGCGCTGTCATAGACTGTGAGTCCAGAACGTTACCCAGAAACGAAATCGTTTGACTGGGGTTCAGTGAACTCTTTGTCCAATTGACCGTGATACCAAGATTCTCGAGGTGATCGAGTAAAATGGTTCTGTGCTCCACGAGCTGTGGTCGTGATTGAGCTAGGATCAGCCAGTCGTCCAAATAGTTCAGCACTCGCATGCCTCTGAGTCTGAGAGGAGCGAGCGCTGCGTCCATGCATTTCGTAAATGTACGAGGTGCCAGGGACAAGCCGAAGGGCAGGACTGTATACTGGTATGTCTGACCCTCGAAGGCGAATCTCAAGTATCGCCTGTGATGTGACGCTATCTGTATTTGAAAATACGCGTCCTTCAGATCTATCGACATGAACCAGTCTTCTCGGCGAACATGCGCGAGGATTTTCCTGGTCGTGAGCATTTTGAAACTGCGTTTCACTAATACTCTGTTCAGCCGTCTTAGATCCAGTATGGGTCTGATACCGCCGTCCTTTTTGGGGACTAGAAAGTATCTGCTGTATAGCCCCCCTTCGCTTTGAGCTCGGGGAACATGCTCTATTGCCCCTTTGCTTATCAGTTTTGATATTTCGGCGCGAAGTAGGTGTGCTACTTCCAACGACACCGTAGTTTCGACGCGCGCTGTGAAGCGGGGAGGGCGTCGACAAAACTGTAGCGAGAAGCCTCTTTTTATAATGCCTAGCACCCAGTCCGAAACCCCTGGAAGCGCTGCCCATGCTTTTGCATGGTTGGCTAAGGGTCGGATACGGAGCGCGCTCTGTTCGCCGTGCGACAGAGGCGCTTCGGGGGTCAAAAACATAGGCGTTATGCCTGTGGCATTTGAGGCGGGGAGCGCGCTTAATACAGCGGGCGGAACGCTCGTCCTCGACCTTACTACAGTGCTTAGCTGAGTGAGGACTGAGAAAGTCTCGTGGGACTCATGTGTGCGAGTAGATGTGGGTTGGGAGCGGGCACATTTACTGCTTTGGGCGCGCTGTCTGCCTGAGCAGAGCGCACGCTCACAGGTCTCGTTTTTACAGAGAGCCTGTGATCTGTTAGACATAGTGTTCGTGGGCACTGGGAAGTGGGCACTTTCACTATGTTGGAAGCGCAATCGACCTGAGTCGATTTTATGTGCGCGAGCCCTAAGTGTAGGGCTGTGCTTGTGTGTAGGGATGGGCACTGAGGAGTGGGCATCGACACTACATTTATAGCACCATCGGCCGTGGCCGGGACACCAGAAAATACACTCTTCTCGGGATATATCTGGGTAGCCGTGAGAACGGCTTTTTGTGTGCTGGACATCTTGTTGGTTTTATACAAATTACTTAAACAGAGAATATTTGTTTTCATTTTGAATCCGATCATTTAAAAGTACACACTTAAATGTTTATAAAGGTGTATGGCTCATAAATGTGTGACAAGTATTCGCTGAGTTTTGTTTCAGTTTATAGACGTGCTCAAGAAAAAAAAGTTCACCGTGACGGAGAGGCAGAACGCACACCCTGTTTATTTTCTTTATTTTACAAAAGCACAATGTTTTGATTTGATTGGAAGTGGACACATACAAAAGTAGAAATACCACAGATTCTTTTTTTATATTTCTTTTTTCTGTATGACCATAAATGATGGAGAAATTTAAGTTTATAGTGCTACAATGTGGAGAAAATGCAGCAAAACGCGCCCGCGCGTTTGTCAACCTCAGAGGGTTAAACAATACAATTTACACATAGTTCAAAAGTGTATTTATATGCATTGAGTTGCCGCCTTGAGCATCAGTAAATGGTTTCACCTTTTGTTCTATTTACTGTACCGTATTTTCCGCACTATAAAGGCGCACTTAAAAGCCTTTAATTTTCTCAAAAAATGACAGTGCGCCTTATAATCCGGAGCGCCTTATATATGGATCAATTGGTTAATTGGTTGATCCATACTGGTTGTACACGGCACTCAAGGCGCTCTGTCAAAATGTTTCAGTATGAAAAACCAATAAAAATAATTTAATAATAATAAAATGTTTCAGTACGACTGGTAAACTACAAAGCCCCACCGCTTGCAGCATTACGGCTACCATAGTCAGTAAACACCGGTAGTGAACGGAGTTGTCAGAACGCTTAAAGGTGATCAAGTAACTTTTTTACCTTAACTGAACAGCTTCGGAGTCATTGGAATGGTTATATTACTTATTTCGGGTTGAATGGTGGTCGTTTTGCACCCCCCTGGTGCCCGTGAGCGGAAAATCCGCACTTGCAACTTTGAGCCGGCGGGCCGCCGGCCGCCGCGTCAGGAAGTATCGCGTGATATCAGGTCTCGCGATGTAAACAATTGCTTTACGGCCAAAAGAAATCTGCTAAAATGCTGTCATTATTGCGCTCCCTCACGCTGTTCGAACCCGAATGAAGAAGACGTATTAAAGAATGTCCCATCTGCTTTGATGTCGTTGATCTACTAGCCTCTGGTGTCTGAGAATCGCCAACGAGTTTTTACAACAGTGTTGTCAAATATCTATTCCGAAGCTGTGGGGGGAGCTCTAGAGAGAAACATGCGAGCAAAAAGCGAGAATACAGCGAAGAAATCCCGAAACTACTGAGCCCTGCTTTAATAAAGTTTGACCAGAGCCTGTCTACGGAGAGCCTGCCCACTCCTTAAGTCCTATTGTACCGAATTTTGGTTGTAGTTCCACCAGAGTTCCACTGGGGGCGATCGCCATGAGTGCAAAATGAATGGGAGTCAATGGGGCTAGACAGCTAAATGTGTCTCTTTCACCCGATCGCCGTTGATAAATCTCAAATCTGATTGTAGATTTTGCAAGTTCAACATGGGTTTTAGGTTGAAAGTTGAATGAACGAGTACTTATGTCCTTTCGATTTCTTACAGGTTGAGTTGTTGTTGTCCATAACACGCTAGCATTCTGCTAATGAACGCTGATTGGTCAGTGAAGGACTGATTACGACCAGAGATACCGCTTGATGGCATCGTGTCATCCGCAGCGGGACCAGAAACAAACAAAACAAAAACTCTTCTAGCACGTGTGTTTACCTGTGTCAGCTGTGTTGTCGATGCCTCGAGAGAAAAGAAAGTGCAGAGCGCGAACGCACCAAAGTGACTGAAGGATTGCCGGGAAGCAGTATCTCTGGTCGTACATGTATATGACGTCATTGACACTTTAAAAGACTTTTTAAAGCAAATAAGTGACTCAAAAAAATCTAACACCCAGCAATGTGTCATTTATTTGCATCTCCTTTCGAATACAACATTCAAATTACTAGACAAAAAATTATATCCTGAGAAAAGTGGATTTTTATTGGTATAGCGCCATAGACCTCCATTCATTCTGCACTCGTCCTGTGAGCGCCCTCATATGGAATCAGAGAGGAACTGCAATTCAGAAATCCAGTTCAGAAGCCGGAAGTGTACTGAGAGTGAAACTTCTCGCCATATTAGACATTCTCTGGTTTGACTTTATCTGACTGTTTTGTTTACATTCCCTTTAGCACAGCTCCATCTAGTGGATGCATAACGCAAACCCAGTCAAACGTTTGACTGCAGTATCTTCTATTCTATGCGCCTTATAATCCGGTGCGCCCTATGTATGAAAACAGTTCTAAAATAGGCCATTCATTGAATGTGCGCCTTATAATCCGGTGCGCCTTATAGTGCGGAAAATACGGTATGCACATTTTGAATTTTCTGAAAAACCTACTTTTTCGAACTCCTCCTTGACCATATGTTCGATGTTCATGAAAATTGAACCAGATCGTCTTCAGACCATGCCGACACAAAAATTTAAGTTGATTAGTCACACCATTTTCGAATAACTCCAAAACAAAAGAGCATGCCAAAGTGGACATGAGGCTATATCTTTAAACATAGATATAAAAAACTATTTTGCCATAGTCGGCCGAACTTCCAATCCGCCATTTTTCTTTTCTTTAAAAAAATTTTTTTTAACTCCTTTTGGAACGTTTATCTGATTTTCACCAAATTTGAGTCAGATCATCCTCAGACCATGTCAGTGTTTATCTCTTTTTTTTATAAAGCAGTAGTGTGTAGTTAGGTGAGGTATAGATGTTCTAAACTGATTAAACAAGAAAAAAACGTATCGTTATCTGCAGATACTCAAGATAATGGTATCAGACATGAAAAAGTGATATCAATCAAGCTTATATATTTTATATAACTAATGTTTTTATGCTTTTCAGACAGTATCACCCATCTCATACTACTCCCATATAAAAATTATGTCTTGGAATGAAGATCCCTGGAATTTGATACTCCTGAAGTTGTAGAAATTGGCTGTGACTTTATTATTATTTGTAATCTGTGTAGCTACTATTATTAAACATTTATTGTATTGTGTTTTTGGCGACTTAAGTAGTGCAGTGTTACTGTCTTATTATTTAGATTTCTTATGTTACTGTGTGTTTATTTGTAACAAGCAATTTAATAAAACTGTGACTGTAAAAGCTGAAAACATACTTGCAATAAATGTAAATGTGGTTGAGAGTAAAGAGTACATGTTCGCCTGAATGTACCATGGTTGTACAAGGCACTGTTGAAAATAAAATTGACAAACTTGAGTGTGTCTTGTCTGATAATGTACAAGTTGACTGTCAAATACTTGTCTGACTTGTCAGTAAGGATGTTACAATTCTCTTTTTTTGCCCGCCTGGCCATGTAAAGAATGTTTGTTTAGATGGCATATAGCAGTGTTATTCAAATGGCAGTCCATCCACAACGAGGAACATGCTGCTTGCAGCTATTATTGTGTACTATTATTCAATTATTGATTATCTTTACAATGGAACTGAATCAACACTGAACTGACTTCAGCTGAATAACAGCCAAAATGCAAAATTTTCCTGTTATCACTGTAAAGCTGCTTTGAAATTGTTGTATAAAGCGCTATATAAATAACGGTGATTTAAATTGTGCACATCGCCACCCAATTAGTAGTTGTGCAATCTTTTCGTTTAATATTTAATCACTGTGAATAAGAATTATATTAGGGGTTTTTTGTTACTAATGAAAAGAAATACAGATTAAACAAACAGTATGTGATTTTACATTTACATTTATTCATTTAGCAGACGCTTTTATCCAAAGCGACTTACAAATGAGAGCAATAGAAGCAGTTAAACTAACAACAGGACAACAATATGCATGTGCTATGACCCTTCCCAGTTTAATCTAATTTAGTACCTGTATTATTTTTTTATTTTTTTTTTAAGATATAGAATAGAAGATAAAGTGTTAGTATTACTGGATCAGGTGTTGCCGTTTTAAAAAGATGCGTCTTCAGCCATTTCTTGAAAATGGCTAAGGACTCAGCCGCTCTGGTTGAGTTGGGCAGATCATTCCACCAGCAGGGAACAGTCAAGGTAAAGGTCCGAGAAAGAGATTTAGTGCCTCTTTGAGATGGCACCACAAGACGGCGTTCACTTGCAGAGCGCAAGTTTCTAGATGGCACATAAGTCTGAAATAATGAGTTTAGGTAAAAGGGAGCAGAACCAGTGGTTGTTCTGTTGGCAAAAGTCAGTGACTTGAATTTGATGCGAGCAGCAACAGGCAACCAGTGCAATTTTGTGAGGAGAGGAGTGACGGAGAGGTTTTATAGTGCAAGCTTGAAGACCTGCCAGGAGAGCATTACAATAGTCCAGTCTGGATAGAACAAGTGCTTGGACAAGGAGTTGTGTAGCATGCTCTGATAGGAAGGGCCTGATCCTCCTGATGTTGTATTAGGCAAATCTGCTGGACTGGGCAGTTCTACTGTTGCAATGTGGTCTGTAAAGTTCAATTGATCATCAATCACAACTCCAAGGTTCCTGGCTGACCTTGGAGTTATGGATGATGAACCTAGCTGAATGGAGAAGTTGTGGTGTAGTGTTGGGTTGGCTGGGACCACAAGCAACTCTGTCCTCACAAGGTTTAGTTGAAGGTGGTGGTCCTTCATCCAGCCAGAAATGTCTGTCAGGCAGGCTGAGATGCGAGTATCTACCGTCAGATCATGAGGCTGTAATGAGAGGTAGAGTTGTGTTTCTGAATCGTAGATCCTAGTGATGTCATGTAGATGGAGAAAAGAAGTGGTCCAAGCACTGAACCCTGAGGCACCCCAGTAGCTAGATGTTGGGTCTTAGACACCTCACCCCTCCACGACACCCTGAATGACCTACCTGAGAAGTAAGAGTTGAACCATTGGAGTGCGGTCTCCGAGATGCCCTTCGTCTTTAGGTTTGACAGGAGGATCTGGTGGTTAACTGTGTCAAAGGCAGCAGACAGATCCAGCAGGATGAGAACTGAGTATTTGGAAACTGCTCTTGCCAGTCTCAGAGCTTCAATTACCGAGAGCAGGGCATGTAGACGGCTGTAATATGGTTGTATACGTTGTTTTTTATGTTTAGTCATTTTGCTTCCACATTGCTTGAAAGGTCTATTTCTAATAAACATACAAAATACACTGTTGTTCTCTCTAATGCTCTTTGACCATGTGTCATTGTATACCTGGATGATATTTAATGGTTATCATTGTTACAAATGGTTTATCTATTTTGATTACACAGCAAACATCCATTCAATATTATTGGCCATAAAGATCAATAAATAATGCATCCTCTTAATGCAGCTTTAATTAACGGTATACCTCTGACTACTTGAAATTATGAAAAAATAAACTTCTACTTTGTTTGATCGGTTATATTAAAACATCTGTAATGACTGGACTGATCAAACACACCATCTTAACAACTCCTCACCTAAGCAGACTGTGATGTCTCGTTGCCCCACTGTGAATTATCACCCTTTTGCTCCACTCATACACTTCAAAGACACTTGGGTCATTGATTGTTCTCAATGAAAGAACCGTACAGGCTACAAGAAACAGACATGCAGTCCCATAGAAATGGAATTCTCTCCACTAATTAATTGACAGATCTGTCTAATGAATGAACTTGCATTTCACCAGTACATTTTGTGTTAATCGATCTTGTATGTTTTTCCCATGAGTTTTATTAAAGGGGTCATATAATGGTACATGCACTTTTACAAGTTGATTGTACTGAAATGTGTGTTGGCAGTGCCTGTACACAACCATCATAAAATGATAAAAATCCATCCAGTGGTTTTATTTAAATCTCCTTATATGTTTGACCCTCTCTAAAATCAAGCCGTTCGATTTTGTGACATCACAAAATCGACGCCCCTCCCACAATTGGTGATTAAAGGGTAACTAAACCCTAAACCAACTTTTTTTAGTTAATGATCTGTAAGAATGGGGCTTTATTAGTGCTGTTCATTGATTCGAGTAACTTTTTTTGACATTTGGGTATAAAGTCTTTTAATTCTACAATATATGGTGTAAAAACGTCTGAGTGCTGCCCTCTTCAGGTTGAACGGTGGCTACTGCAGTCGAATTTTCCTATTGGATGTTGCGGTACTGCGTGACGTAAGCGGTACTGTGTGACGTAGGCAGGTTCCAGCTCACCACGCCCTCCCTTGGTACGAGCTCACCACGCCCTTGGATGAGCTAGCGTAGATTTAGTACAGTGGTAGGTGTAGTACAGTCTATGGTGTAGTGTTGCTGGTAGGGTTGCCACCTTTGATTTGAGAAAAACCGGGACACTCAGATTTTCTGAGGGGGAGGGGGGGGGGAGGGTTTGCATGATTTTCCAGCGCTGTTTTTCCTTTATATTTAACTGAAAATTTTAACTCTAAAAAAAAAAAAAAATCTTGCAAATAAGTGTATTGTGATTGTCAAAACATTTTAGTAACTAAACTGAATTGTATTAGGTTTAGTGGCAACATGTTACAATGTTTATATGGTACAATTTCTGGTAAGATACGTTTTTTATTATTGCTTGAAACAAATTTCAGGATTTCAATTCAGTTCAATTCTTGTGATTTGATTTAATTGACTGATTTGGATAAATATTAGAAGATAGGCATTCATTTTTCTCAAGAAAAAAATCTCACCTAATGCTGTAAACATACAGAGAGCCTTATCAGCTGGTAAAATTATTTAAGGTTAAAAATAACTTTATTTAACAAATTAAATATAATGCATTTTTTTATTATAATAACTTTATCTAATGATAAGTAAATATAATAAATATGTAATATAGTAGCCTATGTTTAGCAAAATACTCTCTATAGCTCTTTTTTTCTAGCTAACTAACTTGATAGCCTATTATGGTCATCAATTGGCTTTCCTGAGGTAAATGTTATGTGACAATTGTTCTCCAGCTGTTTTATTGACCCTTTCCGCGGTTGAAAAACACTGATTGGTCGATATTATGTACGATGAATATACATTTCGGTAAGTTGTACGTTTTATTTTAACATTGTTCATTCGTGTTTATTTACTATTAGCTAGAGGTGATCAGTTCACGTGCCGCTAGGGATCTTTCACGTCAGCACAGCTGAACTGCATAGCTTTCCAGCAGACTTGGAAATTAGGCACCAGTGTTTGCATGCACTTGGCCTGGAAGACCGTGAGTGTAAAACCTGCATTTTACGCGGAATTGCTTTTCCAACGCAATAGAGGTGGAAATGGGCTTCTCCACACAGCTCGCGCTGAACAGCGACGCAGTGCCAAACGCTGCTCCTCCTGCATGGACTCCACCACCGCAGCGGCGTCTTGATGTGAGTGATCATATATATTTTAATCACAATTTATGGTTAGGCTAAAGTTAATCCTCTGGGGTCGACAAACGCGTCGGCGCATTTTGCTGGATTTTTTCACATAGCAGCGGCAAAATATGAATATGCATATAGAAAGCGCGCGCTATTGACATCAACTCGATAAAACTCATCAGATGCATATTTACGTCGTCTTGCGCATGGGCGTCAGTTTGGTTTGAAATGTGGTGGGGACAGAGACGCATTTGGAAGTGCATTTTCAGAAGTGCTGGGTACAATGACGCATTCATTTTTTTCTCTCTTTCGCGCAGGTTATAATACGATGTCCTGTAGCTCAGACACGGCCCCACTTTTCAACAGGCCCACCCAAAACTTTCAAAAAAAAAAAAAAAAAAAAAATTGATAATTAATAATTTGATTAAAAAATAATCAATAATTATACAAAAAAATCGCCAATAACCTCATAATTTGTGCTAAAATAGTGCTTAGTTTTAAAAAGCATTTTTAAAAGCTGGTCATATTTTGATGTTTCTGCGTAAGTTCAGCAGACAGTGAGGTTCGGGTTTGTTCCGATCAGAGTGGAGAGCACATTTCTGAATATTCCGCTACGCTCGTCCACTTCGTAAAAGTAATGATTATGAATGCGTCTAAATGTGTCTAAATACGCCGTGAATGTGAATGTGTATCTTTATCACACGCTCAAAAACCTTAAGCAAATAGTATCAGCCCCCAATCATGCAAAATTAATCAATGAATTAATCTTTTTGAAAATATATTTTATATTGGCTTTTTTATATTTCATATAGCCTATACGTTTTTTTAATATTATATATTATATAGGCCTAATAAGATTTATTTTTGTTAATAGGCTAGGCTATATCTCCATTAGAGATATAATTAAACAAAAAGTAGTCAAAACACATCTAACAGAACATAGACTAAGTTGTTTATTTTTTACAACATTGTGTTCTTATTTTGTTTAATTAAGATGTATAACGGATTGTCACCTTATAAACAGTCCCTTTTTTAATGGAATGATACACCCTTGTAATAAAGAAAAAGCTTCAGTGATAAAGAATATGAACGCAATGCATTTAATTATACATTAAGCGTTTTCCTTCCATAGAAACCCTTTATTATTTAAAATAGGTGGCTCGTGTCTTTCTATGGGAGGATGGCATAGCGGTGCACAGCAAATATTCAATGCATTCGATGAAAATATTCAATGGTATTCAATGCAAAACAAAAATTAAAAAATACAATTAGCCAATAAAATAAACAAATTATTGTGGCATTAATTAGCCCATAAAAAATATTTATTTTAAAGCCTAAACGAATTTGTTTAAAGAAAAACACCAGCGTTTGGCGTTTATCTGTAGCTATAGGCTAAGTGTTTCAGACGACCCTTTTCAAACAGACGCAAGAAAATGCAACACAATTTGATTAGTTAAACATGAAGATGATTATCCGTCTGGCATGGCCGCTCGCTCTAACGTTAACCTAAATGTTTGTTGTTATGAAGCGTATATCCGAGTGTTTGTGCGGAGTGTGGAGCGCGCACTATATGACATGGATAGAGGCGCCGGTGCCATCACTCGCATTTTCCTATCAACAGTTGAAACCTACTCCATTTCTGGTCATACAGAAAATAATAATACATCAGTCGCAACTACGTTTACTTGTGTAAACTCACAACAAAGCGGTGTGCCTTTGTAAAATAAAAGAAAACGAACAGGGCGCGCTTTCATGATTTCTGTGAAATGGACCGCGCCTCAAAAATGAACTGACAAACAGTGTATAGACAAGCCTCACAGACATGAGAAATATAACAATAAAGTTAATAAAAAAAATGTCCACCAACGAAAATCGAAATCCAATCGAAAGCAAATACGGTAGCTACCATCTGATTATGTAATCCTGTCCGTATAAAAGGCGCATCTTGGCTACATTACAGCGGAGATGTGGAGATATGTATGCAGGCAGCCTACACTGATTTAGAAAAGACTAGCTCATTAATAAACAATTAAAATGCATCGTTATTTTAAAACGACATAAGATTTCGTTATTAGACATAATTGAGGTGAAAAAATAATATGTGGCAGCAATGCGTCACCGTATGATTCTGCTATATTTACTTTTTAGCTATATAGGCTATTAAATCCAGGCAATTGGTTCATGAAACACTGATTAAAATTAAGATATAATTAATACAAAACGAAATTCACTTTAAAGAAAGGCAGCTGTTCTGTTTGAGGTGTCTGTGAAAGTTTTAAAGCAGTCTTTTAGTGCCGCTTTCAGACCGCTTTACTCCGTAACCGTAAACTTTTTTCCCTCATAAATGCGAACATGGAAAATAAAATAAAACGAATATTATAATGTTTTTTTGTTGGGTCAGACAATGATTACCAAATTTCTCTCTCATGCTCCTCACAACCACTGAAAACTGTCAAAAAATCGAACCAAAAGTCAAATTAATATGGACGGAAGTTAAAAGTGGTGGGTACAAAATGACTCATGAGGAAAACTGGTGGGTACACGTCCCCCCCGTCCCCCCCGAAATCGACGCCTATGGTCTTGCGACCCTGTGAGCAAACACTCCATTTTAGACAGTCTGACAGCAGGACTCTCAGGTGCACGCCCCCCCGCTCACGGTTCGTCCCCTCTATCTCCGCTGGGGTCTGCCCACTTTTCTAGCATTTTTCAAATATTGCCAGTGGGTGGAGTCAGGCTCTGACCAGGGGTTTAGTTAACCTTTAAAAGCAGCGTTTCAACACAGACCCGCCCTCGCTCGCTCGTTCACACGGGGCATCAGCGTCAACGCTTCCCATTGACTTTGAATGGGTGACGTCAAGCGTTGCCGAAAAGAATTGCGGATCCGTCGGCGGTGCTTCACTGGCGTTGCTCGCGGCAGAAGTTGAGAATTTTTCAACTTCTGCCGCGAGCAACGCCAGTGAAGCGCCGCAGACGGAAGCGTCAGCCAATCAGGATCGCTCTATGCAAATACAGTAGCCAGGCGGCAGCCAATTACGTTCATCCTGTTCAAGAGCAGCAAACTGAGGATAAATTTGAGGTCCTGTCTAATTTCATTGGCTGACGCTGCTATGACCATGGCGTCAGTGCCAAACTTCAGCCACGCCTTCCGTCAAGCGTTGACGCTGACGCCCCGTGTGAACGCACCGTCATAGTCCGCGCGTCATTGTTGATACCCTCACTGGAGCACTGTCTATGAGCAGAATGGCGCTGTCTGCTATTGTGGTGTTCTGTTCTTCAGTGTAATAAGGAACACAGCAGTCATTTTGATGTTCCTAAATCCGAACCGTTGAAGATGCAGTGGCTGAGTTTTGTTTTTGAAGGGAATATCCCAAAGCATTGACGCGGGGATTCCCTCACGGGGATTCCCCCACGATCAACATCCATGCTTTCATGTTTGCACAAATCATTTCACACCAGACAGCTTTACAAACGAGAAAAAACGGATCGGTACTAACGTGTTCCTGCTGAACCTCCAGAAGAAGTGAGTGTAATGTTTTATTAACCTTTATATTAATATTTATATTCATCTTTGCAAATTTGCAAACCTTGCTGCAAGCTTCACGATGAATGCGTCTTTACACTCAGGGTACATTACAGCATGTTTTCTATGTATGACGTGCTCAATATAATTCATAATCCCACGTTTATAATGAACAACGCGTTATGGATATTGTGTTATTGGCTGCGTCCGAAACCGCATACTCAATGAGTTGGTACTTAATTTCAATAAGTACTTACTTAACGAGCGCTAAAAGAGTAGGTACTTTATAGCCAGATCTCGTTGAGTATGAATGCGAACCGGACATCTATGGAGCTAGAAGAGTCTCAATAAAGATAAATGCACAAACTGCATTCACATATGCACACACAGGATACACAAATGCACACACATGATTCATAAATACACACACAGGATACACAAATGCGCACAAAATTCACAAATGCACACACAGAATTTAAAAAGCACAGAAGATTCATAAATGCATACAAAATTCAGAAATGCACACAAAATTCATAAATACACACACAATTCAGAAATGAAAACAAAATTTACAAATGCACACAAGATTCACAAATGCTCAGGACAAGATTCAGAAATGTATTTCTGATGCACACACAAATCTATCTTGATTTACAAACTGCTTGCGGTCTGTGAACTTCACTGCATTTGTGTGTGAATTTTGAGACTCCCCTGACTTGGCTCGACACACAAATGCCTTTTTTTAAACAGGGAATGACCTGTGACCAATCAGATACCTCCCTTGTTTTAGCCAATCACAAGAACGCACCCCACGTGGGGGATTGTTTACTTGTAAGCCAATCACATGAAGTGTGGGCGCGAGGAGCGAGGTGGGTGGAGTTCTGCCAGTTGGTTGAGACCATTTTTTACAGTCTATGGTTGAGGCGGTGGGCCGGACCTCGAAATTACGAATTTAATACTTACCTCTCAGCTGTGTACGTTTTTTTTTTTTTTGCTGAGGCCATGTAATAAAATCGTATAAGTACTGCAGACATTGTTTCCAACTTTGTTGTTTGCACATTTGACGCAAAATGTCCTTACAAACTCTTACTTTTTTAAACCGGCAAGTAAGTAGGAGTACTAATCATAACGTTAGAAAACCTCCCGTTTCCTTGACAACCAATAAATAATGAACACAGTTTCTACAGCGGAGGCAAAGTCTTTGTCAGTGACCAAGAAGCTGCGTTCTTTAAATTTTAATTTTGCTTTAATCTTAAAAAATGTAATTTTAGTAATGTAGTTCAGTAATACTGAAGTAAAAATTAGGTGTTTTATCCGTTTAGCCTCAAATGTAAAAAGCCCTGTAACTCCTTTCCCAGACAAGTTGGGCAAAGTCTGTTCAATGTAGCCTACACACAAATTATTTTTATTAATGCAATGGACTGTTGCCTATGGCTTGCTCAGTTGGGGATATTTAATTTAATTAATCAATCAACAATACTATTGATCAGCATTACCAAACGTGGACGTTTTCCACTAGAAACAAACATTGATGTATTATTTTAATTTAATACTGTGAAGCTGCTTTGATACAATCTCTATTGTGAAAAGCGCTATATAAATAAACTTGACTTGACTGTAACGGCACAATGCACATCCGTATGTCATATTTTCCTAATGTCTGGTACTGTTAAACATGTTTTCACGTGAATGAATAATGATATGCAAGTGATGCATATGACATACCCAAAAAAAAAAAAGGTTGTTGCTCAGAAGTCATTCTGAATAGACACATAACCAACATATATTTAGAAATCCAACCCTTGAGAGTTTACATTTCAAGTCTCAAAATTAATATTGATATACATATACACGCTTAAACACAAACAAAAACAACAAATATTAAGAATATATTTATTAAATGTATAAAAATTTTATGTGAATTTAGGATTGCAACTTATAACCACAACTAAAACATGGGGATTTTTTAAAGACAATCATCCCGCACATCCTATTCTATAATAAAATCAGCTAATCGAATATTTGAAAATCGTGCCTTATCCCTAATTAATATAGTATTAATTGTGTAAGTGCATGACATGACAAGTAGCAAAGGCAGTGTAAGTGGGGTCAAATGTTCATAGCAAATTTAAAAATAAAACAATGTAGCAGCATCATAGTGTAAACTACCAGTGTATTTGTGCAAGAGTCAATCAGCTGCCCTTAGGTTACTGGAGGGTGGGGGTGGAAGGAAGAGGCTCTCTATGATTCCCCTATAGAAAGTTAAGAGGATGGATTTTTGGGAGATGAGCCTTCCTCAACTGTGGGAGGAAGTGCAGAGGTTTTTGGACTTTCTTGGCCAGGTTCTGTTGGTGGTGTTGATAGATCGAGATGGGTCATCTGTGATGTGGATACTAAGCAACTCCGTGATCTTGACCTGCTCCATCATGGTGCTGTTGATGTGATGATTGTCAACGATCACCTCTAGTCATTTGGGTGTGGAGAGATATGATGTTGTCCTGTCCGTGTTAGATAAACAACTGAATTATATTCAGATAAATAAACACAGAAAGCGCACATTACTAGATAATATTCAATCACATTTTTCATCTTGACAT
Organism: Scardinius erythrophthalmus; assembly: GCF_964197995.2. NCBI lineage: Eukaryota > Metazoa > Chordata > Actinopteri > Cypriniformes > Leuciscidae > Scardinius > Scardinius erythrophthalmus. Next base: position 9,093,829 of record NC_138241.1, on the reverse strand, counting down.
TTGTATTAAGACTACTGCAGTTCTGACCACAAATAATTTTGTTAAATAGCTCAAAAACAGCCATCTTTAACTAAAATATTTTTCCACCATATTCCATCTTATACCTGTTCTGTTGTGTAGGTGAAGCCCAACCACTGACAGATGTACCATGCACAGAATTGTGTCATTGTATAAACTGAGACAATCAACCATAATTGGCTTAAATAACTCCATGACTACCAATATAAAGTTGATTTGAAATCATTCTTTATTTTGGTTTGCACTCTTTTTAGCTGATAATTAGTCTAGCTTACTTGTAGCCTAGGTAGCTTGCTGTAACCAACCTCGACATACCCTCCCGTTAACCCCGTGATTCTCCCTTAGTCAGATTTATTTCCTGCTGTCTTCCCGTTTAAAATTTTTCCCGTAATAATCCCGTATTTGAAAACTCTTTGCTTAGTTTATTGTGTATGTACCGAATTATTATTTTGGATTAGCCTAAGCAGCATACCGTTAGATAGCTTTACTGCTCCACTTACCAACATTCTTTCGTGGCTAACGTTACTGTTCTCATCAACAACAACCAGTGATGCGCGGGTTGATCCGAAATGAGCGGGTGCCTGCGGTTACGAGTCATCCAAAAATATTTTTAATGATATTCGGGTCGCAGTCGGTCGGATCGTTTGAAATAAAGATGCCAATTAAACCTTTGTAATTGATATAGTTCTAGACACAATTTTCTATGAATACGTTTTAAATTTAATTTACACTTAATTGGCTGAATAACTGGCGCGAAGATGACGCACGAGCTCAGTCTGCAGGTAGAGATGGAGGCGGCAAGAGAAAAGGTGAAGACTGGGGAGTGGAAGCTCCGCAAATACACAAATAGAAAGAGCAAAGTGTGGGAGACATTTGCCGAAATAATGAAAGATGATGACCAAAGTGCTGGCTTTGTCATGTGTAGGCTACTTCTTGCGATGCTATTTACACATTTGATAACCACAAAACTGGCACGACCAACCAGGCACGGCGCCAGGATTCCAGTTTTGGATAAGCCAGACCAATTGTGGGTGGGCCTTAAATTAAAAACGTTAAATAAAAATAAAATAAAAAAACGTTATCCAATCACTGAATAAAAAAATATTTACTAATATAGCCTGCTGTTATATTATCTGTGCGTATACATAATATAGATTGTAATAGCTTGATGCTCTTTAAATATTGTGTTGCATTGTAAAAGTAAATCCGCGATCGCTCTCCATGGTTCTGACCAAAGAAGAGAGCTTTGGAATCTCCATTATGAATATACCTGGGCTGCATTTTCCGACAACATTGTCTCTTAGCGCGCTGCGATAACTTAACTAAAGGTATACTACCACTAAAGGTACATCATTGCTAGGTGTCTTCAGGGCTATCATCCACTCGCGAGGCAGAGGCGCTGAGAGGCAGAGGCGCTGAGAGGCAGAGGCGCTGGCGCCCTCCTAGCAACGGCGCTGTTTTTGGTAAAACATGATTTTGACGACTTCATTAAGTTTTGTTTTATAGAAAACTCTTTTTAAAAGATTTTCGTTTTGTATAAATTGTATCTTAATTTTGATCAATGTTTTATCAATCAATTGCCCGTATTTATTAAATAAGAAGCATATAGCAGACAAAATAAGGCGCCGGTACGCGATCACTGCATGTGAACTGGAGGGCGCCGAAACTCAACTTGTGCCTCACAGATTTGATAAATATAGGCTATATATTACAGAAAGCTTGAAATGTCTACTTTTAAACGAAAATATTCAAACCAAAATAAATAGGCTATACTCTCTGATTATGTAGGCTAATCCATATGAAATGTGCATTTCTCTCTGGCGTTCATGGCGAGTCCGCAATCTCCGCATTGTCAACTTCATCTTTGCAGCGACACAGAAAACACCAGTTTATTACTAAACAATTAAATGTCTCCTTGCTAATTTAGACACATTCATAATCATTACTTCAACCGGTTCTTTGTGGCAAGCTTTAAGCGTGCGGTCATTACGCGTATTACTGTAGGCTAGCCTTTAAGTAATTAATTTAATATAAAGGGGCGATTTGTCCACGAATGGCTTAAATGAACAACTAGTCGACAAGAAAAAAAAAATAGTCGGAGGCAGCCCTTATTCCACATATTTTCGAACCAGCAGGCCATCTGGGTTGGGCGAGCGACCATGAGCGGAGCGGAATATTCAGAAATGCGCTCTCCGCTCACGAGCTCTGATCGGAACAAACCCGAACCTCGCTGTCTGCTGAACTTGCGCAGAAACATTAAAATAGACAATGCCAGCTTTTTAAAATTGTTTTTAAAACTAAACATTTAGACTATTTTAGTTCAAATTATGAGCTTATATTGACGATTTTTTATAATTCTTGACAAAATTAGAATATTAAGTTATATTAATAGCTACGATGAGCATTATAGCTACTTAAAAAAAAATGCGGGTCAGGAAGCGGGTCGGGTACAATATTTTCTTTTTCGTTTTTTGCGGTCCGAGTTGCGGGCGGGTTAGTTGAAAACGTCGGTCGGGTGCGGTTTGTTTATACATTGACCCGCGCATCACTGACGACAACACTCACGGCGAACTATAGCTTGCAGTCTTAAATACAACTTATATGAAAAGCATTAAGATATAGGGGTGTATAATCATTGTAAAACAAATCTTACCTTGACGTTGTCTTGCCGAGACACACCGGTCTCTTCACGTTGGGTTGTAGACTGTACTAGACTCAAAACTGACGCGACGTCGGTTCAACGAATAACGTGATTGGCCAAATCTATTCAACAAGGTAACAACACAAGCGTTGATTGGATCTCACTCCGGCCAACGTTTGTGATCAGCTAGCGAAATGAAATCTATTTTTATACTTTAATGTGCAACAATTGGCGTTGGAAACAATCATTAATCTTTTTGTGAATTATTCATACAGACAAAAATGAGCCACACAGCTACTGAGTAACTGTCAAATCAAAAACTAAACGAGATAGACGGACTTGGCCCACCGCCTAAGAAGCCGGTCTAAACCAACTGGCAGAACTCCACTCCACCCACCTCGCTCTAGCGCTCGCGCCCACACTTCATATAATTGGTTTACAAGTAAACAATCTCCCACGTGGGGTGCGTTCTTGTGATTGGCTAAAACAAGGGACGTATCTGATTGGTCACAGGTCATTCCCTGTTTAAAAAAAGGCATTTGTGTGTTGAGCCAAGTCAGGGGAGTCTCAAAATTCACACACAAATGCAGTGAAGTTCACAGACCGCAAGCAGTTTGTAAATCAAGATATATTTGTGTGTGCATCAGAAATACATTTCTGAATCTTGTCCTGAGCATTTGTGAATCTTGTGTGCATTTGTAAATTTTGTTTTCATTTCTGAATTGTGTGTGTATTTATGAATTTTGTGTGCATTTCTGAATTTTGTATGCATTTGTGAATCTTCTGTGCTTTTTAAATTCTGTGTGTGCATTTGTGAATTTTGTGCGCATTTGTGTATCCTGTGTGTGTATTTATGAATCATGTGTGTGCATTTGTGTATCCTGTGTGTGCATATGTGAATGCAGTTTGTGCATTTATCTTTATTGAGACTCTTCTAGCTCCATAGACATCTGCCATGTTGACGTTATCATGTGACCTACGACGCGTTATCACACGCGCAACAACTTAAAAGATTTGAAGGACACGTTTAACAGGGGCGTGTCTAGAGCATTTTCAGTGGGGGGGCCATGCTGGGGCACTGCCTCCAAACGGGGTGGCCGCCAGTGACCAAAAAAAAAAAAAGCTAAATTCTACAGTATATTACGTAAATCCTATTGATATTATTATGTTTTTTTTTTACTTGAATAAAGTTACTTGTAAACAAATGTAGTAATACAGCATATTTTTGATTAATTTAGTTTTTTGTCATCCCTGTATATATCCATTAAGTTAAATTTGAGAGCCAGTGTTTATTATTTTTAGTGTTTCCATAAAACTAACAAGTTTATAAAATAAAAGCAATTTTAATAATGAGCAATTTTAAAACCCCAGAAGCAGAAACGATGTCAATTATTTTCTTTTAATAAGTAGTTTGGCCATTACAATATACAGTAGTTTTATTCACAATCTCTTTCAAATAATTAATAAATAAATAAATAAATAAATAATTCAAATGGTTTGGCCAAAACATCATAGTGTTTCATTCAACATTTCTTTCATATTAATTTACAAAAAAGCTGAGTAACACAGAGTTAAAGTTTTAGCACTGTAACACTTCAAATGAAAACACCACAGTTTAAAAATAAAATATGGAACCATTACATTGTGCTGTGCTAATATATTAAAGAACAGTCTTTAGTTTAGAAACAATAATAGCTGCCAACTTTTGAGTTTAGCTTGGAGTGAGGGGGGGGGGGGTAAACAATACACTTATTACACAATAAGTGTATTGTGATTGTCACTAACATTTTAGTAACTAAACTGAATTTTATTAGGTTTAGTGACAACATGTTACAATATTTACATGGTTCAATTACTAGTAGGCTAAGCTACGCTTTTTTATTATTTCAATTCAATTATTGTGATTTGATTTAATATTGACTTATTTGGATAAATATTAGGTAGGCTACACAAGATTATTTTTTCTCAAGAAAAAAACTACTCACCTAATGCTGTAAACACAGAGAGCCCTGTCAGCTGGCTATTATTTAAGGTTAAATATAATGCATTTTTTTTATTATAATAACAACTTTATTTAATGATACAAGTAAAAATATAACAAATATGTAATATAGAACACATATTTAGCTAAATACTCTCTATAGCTATTTTTTCTTGCCAACTATGTGCTATAGCCTATATTATGTTCATTAAATGGCTTTCCTGAGGTAAATGTGACATAATTGTTCTCCAGCTATGTTATTGACCTCTTCACGCTGATGAAAAACACTGACTGATCGATATTTTGTATGAGGAATACATTTCGGTAAGTTGTACTGTATCTTTCAGTGTTCATTCATTCATAGATGATCGGTTCACGTGCGCTAGGGATCTGTCACGTCACATTTACAAGCGCCAAAACGGCATTTATTGTTTGAATTTCGTAATAAATAGCGTGTGTCTCACGGTGAATGCGTAAGAGTTGGCAGCTCTAGCAGAAAGAGTGGAAAACAGTCGAAAAAGAAAGAAGGCAGACCTCAACTAAAACAGCCGGAACTTCTGGAACTAAAACTTCTGTTTCGGTGGTGACTGGCAGCTCTGTTTGGTGTCTTGACTTCACACTCTTGATTGATAAAGTAAAAGTCCAAGTCCGCGACCGCGACAACCGTTGTTTCTCTGGCGCGGCTGCACTTCTTTGAATCGCGAACTTCAGTAGAGTCTAAACTGATTGGCTGTAAAATGAACCAATCACAAGACATCTATAGGGGGGGGGGGCACCTGGGGTGGCCAATCGAATTTCAGGGGGGGCCGGTGCCCCCCCTGGCCACCACGTAGACCCGCCCCTGACGTTTAATTCATCTATCCGTAAATATCTTGATATTGATTAAACTTGTTCATTTTGTGGTCTTTTTTAAGAAACTGCTGCCCATTTATTTTGTGAATACATTTAGGGTTGATTTAAGTTATTTTATTTAACCCTACTAATGTGATCCACCGTTTTATCCTTAACGATATTTATTTATTTTTATTACGGAATCCCAAAATTGTTATCTCTTGAATATATTGTTAATTTATTTATTTTATATCCAAACATTTTCATCCACAAGCAAAAGCGGCTAACTGCTTTGTTTTCCTCTTTTTCTGGTTGAATTTAATAACTCTCGTTTCATCCCTCAGGCCTAGGCCTATAAATAACAAAAAATGCATTTTTTAAATGTATTATAATGAATTTTTTAAGAAAATATATATTAAGATATTCAACCTTGTAGCTTTTTTCCTGTGTAAATAATCTCATATTATGTATGCAAACCCATGATATATATATATATATATATATATATATATATATATATACACACACCTTATAACATCAGTAACTCGACAGCCCTACCTAGAATGGTTTTCCTCAGCGTTTGTAATGTCTGCACAAAGGGCAGCTGTGTGAAAATTCGCCTTTGAAGAAAACTGTTGATTTTATATTCGAAAAATGTAAGTATCATTACTATAAAAAATTAATATTACCCCAGAATGAATTGCATTGCTATCCCACCCCAAAATATACAATAATAACAACGATAAATGCTTACCAATACTTAATTATATTACTTTTTACTGAAAATGATATAATTCAATAAAACAAAATGTAATGTATGTCATATGACATAGCTATGCATGAATACACTCTAGATGTGTATATAGTAAACATATCTACATTTTCATTCAAACAATTAAATAAAGCATTAATTAAATTATTATATTTTATTTACTGACAACAATGAGAAATATTAATAAATTAATAAAAGAATGAATGAAAGTCACCATCACACAATAAACAAATGCATATACAAGTCAACACATGAAACAAAGCTTTATTCAAACTACAATCATGTATGTAGACTACAGGCGCTGAACCCCACATCCTTCTGCCATCTCAACACAGCGGTTCCCATTCTGCGGCTTTATTCTGATGAATCAGCTGACCGCCAGAGGTGAGCCGTGCCTTCGTGCCGGAGGTTGTTGCGTGATGTGTTGTGCTTTACAATCTGAGGCAATAAGGGCAGATGGAGTGATGGAGGGACTCATAAGGACAGGTGGAGGGTCTCATAAGGGCAGGTGGAGTGATGGAGGGTCTTGTAAGGACAGGTGGAGTGATGGAGGGTCTCGTGAGGGCAGGTGGAGTGATGGAGGGTCTCATAAGGGCAGGTGGAGTGATGGAGGGTCTCATAAGGGCAGGTGTAGTGATGGAGGGTTAGAGCAGGTGGAGTGATGGAGGGTCTCGTAAGGGCAGGTGGAGTGATGGAGGGTCTCGTAAGGACAGGTGGAGTGATGGAGGGTCTCGTAAGGGCAGGTGGAGTGATGGAGGGTCTCATAAGGGCAGGTGTAGTGATGGAGGGTTAGAGCAGGTGGAGTGATGGAGGGTCTCGTAAGGACAGGTGGAGTGATGGAGGGTCTCGTAAGGGCAGGTGGAGTGATGGAGGGTCTCATAAGGGCAGGTGTAGTGATGGAGGGTTAGAGCAGGTGGAGTGATGGAGGGGTCTCATAAGGGCAGGTGGAGTGATGGAGGGTTAGAGCAGGTGGAGTGATGGAGGGTCTCGTAAGGGCAGGTGTAGTGATGGAGGGTTAGAGCAGGTGGAGGGATGGAGGGTCTCGTAAGGGCAGGTGGAGTGATGGAGGGTCTCATCGATGGCACCATCTCCAGGATTCAGCTCTGTGCTCCTCATCCTCAGTGCTCACACCAGCCTGCTGACATTTCAGATCCTACAAAAATGCACAAACATAACACAAAAGCAGTCATTTTAACCGCACAATGTCATTTGATTTCAGTATTATTTAGAAGACAAAAACGCTTTTTTTTCACAAATGCCGCCATTATCTTCCCTTGCAGGTCCTGCTCCACCACAAAAGATCTGCAGCAAATGCACAGAAATCAAGAATCAGAAAAGTGCTGTAATATCTCTGTTTGAAATTACACTACTTAAAATAAACTACAACTTAATATTGAAATAGTTGTTGTTATTCATTTCTGTAGTGTCACTCAAAGCCTTTGATGGCAGCATTCAGCTTCACGAGTCACTCTCCACTGGATAAACACACATCTGTTCATCTGTCCCTGAAACATCCAGACAAGATTCACATTACCATTTATGAACTCAACAACATTTACATGTTGAGGTTGTTTTAACTTTTTATCCAACATAAATGTTCCTCAATTTATCAACAGTAACGGACAAATAAAATAGATAACTTATGTTTATTACTTTATAGATTTGTTCTACATAATAGCACACATTCATCACTCAGATGTCTATTTCATGTTGTGATGTGCTCTTCTGCAATACTTATTGAAGATTATCCTGTCAGATGTAAATAGACATTTAAAATAAGCATCTTTAAGATGTATATGGTTTATGTAAATCCACTTTAGAGACGTAACTTACGTGTCCTTACTGGAGCTCCCGTTAGCTAACGTTATAATAAAACGTGTTTTCACAGCAAAATCACAACTATTCTACACTGTGTAACGTCTTTACACCTTCAACAATTCAACAGTTTACTCTACAGTAGTTCAACACAATTTTAACACAAGGAACCGTGTTACTCACATTTGAAAGCACCCGCGTCGCTGATCTCCGCGATGTTTGATAATGACGTATCCTCTCGCGTGGCCTCCTGGGATAGAAGAGTAGCCATCGGTTGAGCACTCGAAAATCTGTCCGAAAGCAGTAAGCCATCCGGGAACTTCTCGCCTACTCTTTTATGAATACTGATGTTTCGAACGTACTGCTTCCTTCACATACTGTTTTCGCCTACTATATAGTAGGAAAGTAGGCATATTCGAACGCACTTAAGTCCGAATCTCGCGATAATTAGTACGTCACCCAGGTAATTCTCGCCTACTCTTTTGGATTCGTACATACTTTTTCGCTCGCCTACTCTTTTCCCCATACTAAATAGTAGGGAAGTACGCGGTTTCGAACGCAGCCATGGTATCTACGACCTGTTTGTGTTAGATCACCTAGAACCTCCGCTTCCTGTCCTTTCGGGACCAGACAGGGAGTTTCCAGAGATCTGGACGCGGGTGCCAACAGTGCCCCGTCCCTGAGAATGTCTCAGAGGAATGGGTCAGGGAGGGCTGTCAAGAGGAGCATAAGTTCGAGGAAAGTAGGTCCGGTTGGGCCAATAAGGGGCAACTAGCAAGACCTGCTCCTTCTCCTCCCTGACTTAGCACAGTGCTGTGCAAGAAGGCTCACTGGGGAAACGCATCATTGCGGCGGCCTCGGGGCCAGCTGTGTGCCTGTGTCTCCGTGCCGAGGGCTCTCCGCTCGGTCGGGGAATAAACAACTGGCAATGGGACGAGTCCGGAGAGGCAAACAGATGTAACTGTGTGGCCCCGAAGTGGTCCCAGAACTGCTGGAAGGCCTGGGGATGGAGTCTCCACCCTCCCTGTGCCACAGGCTGTCATGAGGCCTCATCGGCGGCACGCCTGAGCAGGCTCGAAAATTAAGTGGAATGAAGCGGTCCTCAGAAGCTTCTGACTTCATAGGAGGAGGTGGCGGGCGAGTTGCGACATGCGAGGGAAGTGTAGCGTAACGGTCGCAATGTTGTCTGTACCAGGGACGTGCACAGACATTTTGAGGGGCAGGGGCTCAAGTGAAATAAAGGGCACTTCTCATAATTATGTATTTTTTGTTCTTTTTTTAAACAAAAAAGTATATATATTTACGCAACTCTGACTTTTTTAATTAAAAAATTTATTAAAAATGTTAATTAATTTTTATCTTCCTCAAACTCACGCAATTGTTTCATTTTCAAAAGATGTCTACAAAATAATCAGTTCACACAGAAACCATGGTCTCCTTAGTATTCACTAGGTTTATAGAGCAGCAAAGGAAACCATTCCACAATGTGCATGTTTTGAACACATTTTCTATGCTACTAGTTTCAAGTATATATTTAAAATAACCCAAATAACTGCATCAAGCAGAGGGGCGTGTTTTACTAATAATTTGTTTATTTTTGCACAAGGCACTACATCATTTTAATCATTTTGGTGTTATCAGAATACATAACACTTTAAAACCAACACATTAATATTATTATTGCTATGCATGTACACACACACACACACACACACACAATAACTGATGGTGACTGACATGGACTTAGTTTCACATTTGAGGGAGGACTGTATCATCATCATCAAATAAAACCTTCAAAATCCACATTTAGATGGAGTTTGTTTTAAACCTACTACACTCTAAAAAATATTCTGTGGCTTGGTAAATATTACAGAAATATTTAACTTTACTAACTTAATAAAATCTCTGAAAATCTTACTTGATTGTTTGAATTAAACTTACCAAAATAATTGAGTAAAATTTCAATAAAAGCCAATGTCATGTATGTATTTGTGGTTGTATGGAATACTATTTTATAAAGGTTTAGAGGAAATAAAAAAAGTTAAATTACTCATAAATAAAAAGTTAATTTATAAATATTGTTATTTTTAATGTTTAATGTTAACTTATTTTTATTTATTAATGTACCAGATGCAGTTACTCAGATTTACTACATTTTTTAGAGTGTATCCTCCATCTGTTTGCATCTGTAGACTTCTTCTAAATTCACCAATTTAGATTTCTAAATTTCAGGGGGAAAGACTCTTGATGTAAGTCATTAACTGGGGATGTTCTGTATGCAAATTAGGCGTCAACTAGTTAAAATGCGCACATTTGCATCTAATTGACAGGGCAATGCAGGTAAATAGGATAAACAAAATAACTAAAGCATATCACCTGGTGGTGATATATGCTTTTTTTATTACTAACTTATTTTATTACATGGCTTGGTTGAATTCTAATGTAGAATGCGGTCTGTTATTTCTTGATAACAGACCGCTGTGCGGAGTATAATAGACTGTTGCTATGAAAAACAGAGCGTTGCTATGGACTCACAGGATTCTAACCGTAGAGACGGAGCGCACTATTTTCTTAAGCGGAAGCAATACAATCGGGTTTAAATCAATAAACTCCCTTTTAAATCAATATTTTGTGTCAAATTAATTATTTATTTGGTTGGTAGCCATGTAATAAGCGGTAATAATAATAAAGTTTGACAGGGAAGCTGTGCGCAAACAGGAATATATATTATTAAAAAAAAAAAAAAAAAAAACAGAAAAAAGGGCACTTTCTCTCCAGGAATAAAAAGGGCAAGTGCTCAAGCCCCCTTTGATGTCTATGTGTGCACGTGCCTGGTCTGTACAGACCAGTACATGCTTGCTGAGCAGCGGCATTTTTGCGGCGTCTCAAAGCAAGGTGTACTGCTATCAACTCGAGGCAGTTGATGCCAATGCAGTCGGAGGCCCGCCCAGACCGAACTAAATTGTACAGCCGAGTCTGATGGTACGGAGGAGCCGACCGGACCAGTTGGGAAGCACTTTCCAGGCTTCTACAAACCGGGCCAGGGAACCAGGGGTACCACAGACGTACCCAGTGTGGGGCAGCTAGGTGGAGGACAGGGACCCGGCTTTGAAGACCCGAGGGCAGCCCGAAGCGGGGTCTGAGTGTGCGATGCAACACCTACCTGTCTCCACGGGTCGGCAGGGGGTGCGTGAGAAGGCATAATCGGGTCCTCGAACCTCACGCAGCTGCCGGCTGGTGACACAAGAGGGGGCTGAGGGGTGCAAGGCTTTGCAGGGTCGCACACCGTCAGTCTGGCCATCATGGGACCCAGGAAGAGAGGAATTTGCTCTTTCTTTGACAATTCGGGTACCGCGGAACGGTAAACATCTAAAGAGCTCGTCCCCCCATCCCTGGGTGGCCTGTGTCAGGGGCACTTGGTCTTATGCTGCCTGCGGCTGGCTCAGCGCTGAGGCCTGGTTAGAGGCTGCTGCAGAGGCCCAGCAGGAGCGGAAGCGGCGGCAGTGGGACGCCCTCGGTGACATCTGCCACCGGCGGCGGGGAGGCAGTAGCTGGCCGCTGGGGCAGGATGTGCCGATTTGCCTCTGTTGACACCTGGACAGGCAGAGAACTGTTCGGCGCAGATCTCCACTGCGTCGTCAAACAACCCATTCTGGGAAATGGGAAAGTCCAGGAACAAAACCTTGTTTGCGTCCTTCATATCAACCAGGTTGAGCCAGAGATGGTGCTCCTGGACCACTAGGGTGGACATCGCCAGACCAATCGCGCATACTTTAACGCTAATGCCCCAGAGGGCAAGGTCGGTTGCGGTGCAGAGCTCACCTATGATCGCACGATTTGGTCTACCCTCGTGCATGTCCATGAGTGCCTTGGCTTAGTAGACATGTAGCAACGCCATGGCATGCAAAGAGGAAGCGGCGTGCCCACATGCTTTGTAAGCTCTGCCCGTAAGAATGGACGAGAACTCACAGGCATTAGAGGGGAGACGAGGATCCCTTGTCCAAAAGGCAGCGGCCGCCGGACACGGACAGACTGCTCCAATGGAGGGAGAGCCTCGTAACCTTTCAACGCTCCTCCATCAAGGGTAGTGAGGGGGAGGAGCTACTCAAGCAGTTTTTTGGCAGAGAAAGGTGCCGTCCACGACCTGGTAAGCTCTCCATTTTGACCAGGTAAAATTAGTGTTTTCTTACAATACTAATGAGAATTTTTAATTAAAATATATTACAAACTTTTAATTTAGACCCTAAATAATCATGTTAGCTTGTACAAAAATGTCATTATATGACCCCTTTAACATTTTATACATGTATACCCATTTCTGATAAAATCAGATAAAACTTGAATACGCCTTCCTACGAACGGTAGAACGTTTTTCAATGCTATAATGCAGAAAGCTTATTTTATTTCATTTTGATAATTTTTTTTTACCTTTAAATTACTAGATTTGATCAATAAATAATAAATAAATAGTAATTTAGTAATTGAAGCACATTCCTCACATTCTTTCAACTTAAATTCAAAATAACGTACACGGTTACCTAATGTAACCTCGGTTCTCTCTAGAAGAGGGAACAAGTATTGCGTAAGTTACTTACGCTACAGGTAAAGTCATCTTTTCTCGAGATATGAAGCCAAAAAATTATCCTTAATTTTTGTATTTATTGTCAACGCAGTGCAGCAGCCAGCAGACCTATAGCAGGCTATCTAGCGTGCTCATTGTAATATGAGGCCCTCACGCGTCACAGCCCGCCAGAATGGGTATAAAGCGTATAAAGGAAGGGCTCGGAGGCTGCTTCCCTGGTTTTCATCGACTGAAGCGAATCAGCTCGTGGCGCGAGCACGGCAGGTTACGCTATACTCGTTCCCTCTTCTAGAGAGAACCGAGGTTACATTAGGTAACCAAGTACGTTCTCTTATGAGAGGTTCTCTCGTATTGCGTAAGTTGCTTACGCTACGGGAACCCCTTGTCAACGCCGTGCGCGCCAAGCATCCACTACATGAGTCCCAGGGGAAGCCCGGGGAACACAAAAAAGTGGGAATCAGGCGGCCAGCAAAGCAGGCCAGCACATGTACATAAGCACACCGTAGGGGAATACAGAGCGGCGCTGCCGGTCTATATTAAGAACATCAACCCTTATAGTGCAGCTCAACCAGGAGAGCTAAGTCACGTGAGAATAGCCTGCGCATGAACACTGTGGGCAGAACATACACACCGCTTAGACTGACAAAATTTTAGCCTGCAAGGCGGGAACTTCCAGGTGGCCCGGCACATGCGCGGCTCTCAGGGAGCGTGGCGAGTGCTGAGCCCAAACAAGAAGGCGTTCCGTTAGATTGCAGTGGTTCCTGGATCTGACACCGCCCTGGCGGTTCACGTAGGACACCACAGACATGTTGTCCGAACGGACTAGAACGTGGTGGCCCCGTATGTATGGGAGAAAACGCTTCAGCGCGTTCTCGACCGCTATCATCTCTAGACAGTTTATATGAAGGCGTTTCTATCGGTCTGACCACAGGCCAAAGACCGGTCTGCCCTCGAAGAGATGACCTTTTGGTACGAGACAGCTCCCATCGTCACTCCTTGCTGGTACCAGTCGGCCGCTAACCAGGGCTCCAGGGCTGAAACACAGCTCTGAGTCACTCTGATTCGTCTGCCACCGGAAGCCCAAGCTCGGTGAGGCACTCAAGCGTTCAGCCAGCGTTGCAGCGGGCGCATACGCAATAGGCCCAGCTGAAGCACTGCTACAGCTGACACCAAACAGCCCAGCATTCTCTGAAATGTTTTCAGAGGAGCGGTGCTGCCCTTCTGGAAAGACACGGCCAGGTGTCGAACATGGCGCGCGCGCGCTGTCGACAAGCGGGCTGTCATAGCCACAGAGTCCAGTTCTATTCCCAGAAAAGAGACTGACTGACTGGGCAGTAATGAGCTCTTGGTCCAGTTGACCGTAAGACCCAGGCTTTCCAGATGGCTGAGAAGCACTGTCCTGTGAGATATAAGCTCTATCTCTGACTGTGCCAAAAACAGCCAATCGTCCAGATAGTTCAAAATTGCAGGAAGGAACTGCAGCGAATAGCCCTGTTTTACTGTGCTCAGCACCCATTCTGACACACCTGGAATAGCTTCCCATGCTTCTGTATGTACAGCTAAGGGCAGAATGGCCTCCGGGTATCGATTGCCGCACTTTGTGGGCTCGAGAACCTGAATCAGAGGCATGAGCGCGGAGTGCGCGCTCTCGGTGCTTGAATACGGCGGCTTGCTGACAGCGATGGCTGGTCGTTTTACACACGATGTCCCGGTTGCTTTGGACAGGGAACATTTTTTGGGGCAAACTGGGACGCGCGAGCAGCGCCGGGGGTAAAGTGTTTGTCAGTAAGTGTGAGCGCTCGTGAGCGGGCACAGGTCTTACATTCATGACATGACCGGTAAGAGGTAACTTTGGCCGTGTGACAGAGCGGGCAGTGAGCAGGTGTGGGCACAGGTTCGTGGGCACATTTCCTACTTTTAACGCTCAAGCGGCATTTGCCAGCTTTATGAGAGTGGGCTCTGTGAGAGACATGGGGGTTATTGTGCTTGTGTGTAGGGGTGAGCACTGAAACGTGGGCACATTTGCTACACTTATAATGCCAGCGGCTTGAACCGGATAACCAGACATTACACTCTTTTGAGATTTCTCTGGGTTGCCGTGAAAACGGCGGTTGTGTGCAGGCGAGCGGGTTGTATTACCGGCTCGTTGGCTGCAAAATACACTTCTGCAGTAGCCTTTCTAAGGGGTCTGACAGAGTAATGCTTTGAAGGCTCATGTTTAGACGCTCATAAATACTCACGGGAGGGTGCGAGAGGCGGGTTCGCTTTCTATATGCAAGAAGCTGGCTGCGAACTCGGAGAAGCGAACAGCATAATTTTTATCTGCCGCCAGAGCCAGGATTCGAACACTGGTCTCTGGCGCGAAAGCCTAAGGTTTCGCCACTGAGTCACAGGGGGAAAAAAACACAAGCTTTCGGTCAGCATGAGCATATAAGAGAGCGTCATCATGTTCTGTGTCGGCGTTTGTTTGCAGGCATGCATGTATTATAACAGGCTCATATACTGCAATATTAATATTTCCAGCCGCCTGAGGGGACTGAGAAATGTGTGAGAATTGGAGGTTGGTCCGGCCTCTGCGGGACTAACAACACTCTCTCTCCTCCTTTCGCCGGTGAGTTAGGCACCCGGGGTGCTGAACATTGCTCGTGACCGTCCGCTCTGACTTCCCTTGTGAGCGGCGCAGTTTGCGCGGCTCAAACAAAGGGAGAGAGAGCGCGAAGAGGGGTCGTAATAGGCGAATAGCCAGAGAGCGTCAACATGTCTTGTGTCAGCGTTTGTTTGCAGGCGTGCAAGTATTATAACAGGCTCGTTTACTGCAATATTGATGTTTCCAGCCGCCTGAACTTAAGAGGGGACTGAGAAATGTGTGAGAATTGGAGGTTGGTCCATCCTCGACGGGACTAAAACACTCTCTTTCCTCCTTTCGCCGGTGAGTGACGCACGCGCGCGGGGCGCGAGGGCAGGGTAGCTTTCTTGTAACGTAAAGAAAGTTAGCCCCGTGACCGTCCGCCTCTGACATCCCTTGTGAACGGCGCAGTTTGCGCGGCACAACAAAGGGAGAGAGAGCGGGAAGAGGGGTCGTAATCGGCGAGTAGCCAGAGAGCGTCATCATGTTTTGCATCAGCGTTCGTTTGCAGGCGTGCATGTATTATAACAGGCTCGTTTACTGCAATATTGATATTTCCAGCCGCCTGAACTTGAGAGGGGACTGAGAAACGTGTGAGAAATGGAGGTTAGTCCGGCCTCAGCGGGACTAAAACACTCTCTTTCCTTCTTTCGCCGGTGAGTGACGCACGCGAACGGGGCACGAGGGCGGAGTAGCTTTCTTGTAGCATAAAGAAAGCTAGCCCCGTGACATCCCTTGTGAACGGCGCAGTTTGCGCGGCTCGAACAGAGGGAGAGAGAGCCGGATAGTGTAGCAGGCATGGATGGCTAAAGGCGACGAGAATCGTCCGGCTTCTTCAGGCGCTGTCCTTTTAGGCTTGCTCTGTTGCTTGTTTCGACGGCGGCGGCTTCTCTCAAAGATCCAGCGATGCAGAGAGCTTCGCTGAAGAGATGAAAAATCAGGGAAGCAGCCTTGAGCCCTTCCTTTATACACTAAGCCACCCCCATTCTGGCGGGCTGTGACGCGTGAGGGCACAAAGCGCCCTCATTGGGCGTGACGTCACGCAGGGCTCATTGGTAGGCTGCTGCAGTTGCCGCAGGGCAGCCAATGAGCACGCTAGATAGCCTGCTATAGGTCTGGTGGCTGCTGCACTGCGTTGACAATAAATACAAAAATTAAGGATAATTTTTTGGCTTCATATCTCGAGAAAAGATGACTTTACCCGTAGTGTAAGCAACTTACGCAATACGAGAGAACCTCTCGTAAGAGAACTCCCAATTTCATTCATAAACCTTTTAATTCAGCTCAAAATATCTTACATCGGGTGTCTTTGCCGACCTCTTGTGGGAAAAAAAAATATGACATTTCATGACTCTAGCCACTAGATGGCCTTATATGGAGAAAATGAACTGTTTCCGCTGGTTCCTAAAGTCAGTTCACTTCAGTATGCATTCAGATACATGTAACGTTACACATTATAAAATAATTTTTGGTAAAGTTTTAGCATTTTTAGTTTGAATTTTGAGCATTTAAGCACAAAATTCCTCAAATCCATTCTTTTTTCTTTTGTGTGTGTGTGTATTCGTGGTTCAAGTGCGACAAAAGTCCTGGGGTCTTGGACCAAAAAATGTTCCAAGTCAAAATGACCCGAGGGAAGGATAGGGCTTAAAAAAAGAAGAAGAAATTGCTACTTTTATTCAACAAGGATGCATTAAATTGACAAAAAACAAAACAAAAAAAAAAGACATTTATAATGTTACAAAAGATTTGTATTTCAGGAAAATGTTGTTCTCTAAAATTTATGTTCATCTGTAAATCTATCATCAAAATATAACAATATCAAAAATGTAAGAACAATACCAGGATTTATTTAAAAATATATTAGTCCATTAATACATTACAGGTTTATTTTGGTTGTTACAGGCAGTGCTGCACAATAAAGAATAACTAATAAAAGCCCCAGTTTCAAAACATAGCAATGTACAAAGGAAGAGCACAACAACCCGAAACCAATGCATCCTAACATTGCACGAAGTGAATTCCTGTCATTCATTTATGGACTACATGCATACTAATGAAAGTAATATAAGCTTCTATAAAACGATTGTAGGTTAGTCATATACTGCAGCACTGAAACTATAGTTGGGTCATTCCTGGGATTCGGTAATATTTCAGTCCCCCGAACTTTTTAAAGTGGTGGTTCACCAAAATGAAATATTTAAAGCTTTTCACAATCCTTTGGTACGTCCATTATAATGAATAAAAAAAAAAATTGCTTTTATAAATTTTTATCATAAAATAATGTCTTATTTCTATTGCACACTAAGCATTTTGTCATGTCCCTGAGGCACTTTACTGAATTTGTACTTATATTGAAATATTTAACAAAATGTGCAGTGTCAAAAAAAAATTGGAAATTTTATGAGTAATTATTTGTGTTACTTTCTTGTGAAAACATTTTTTCTAAAAAAATGCAAGATAGTTTATAAAAACAGATTATAAAGTCATGTCCCTCAGTTTGAACTCAACCCCATCACGCCAACTATTCTCCACCTATAATAATTTAGACTCCACATAATTTACATGAAAAAATACATCATTCAGGTCTTTTTAACAGTGTTGCAGAAGATGGTAAGTAGTATATTTTATTAATATTTTTTATGCCTATTATAGTCAAGGGAGGGTACTGTCAAGCTTAACAGCTCAACCCCATCACATAAAAAATTAAGATGGAAAATTATTATTTTTCTACATTTTATTTTAATCCATATGTATATACAATATACTTATTTCAATGCTGCCATACACTGTAAAAAATGTTCGTAATTTTAACAGTAAAAAACTGTAAAAAAGCAACGGAAAAAATATGTTAATTCCTTAACGGTATGTACCCTTACTATATACAGTGAAAAACTGTAATAGCTCTCACGGGACATTTCATGTAATTTTACATTAATATACTGTTAAATGTACGGATTTTGGAAGTACACTGTAAAAAAAAAAAACTTACCGTTGCATTTACCGTACCTTACCGTAAAAAATACGGTAGCAAATGTTTACTAATTTTACAAAGTTTTACATCATCGAACTAAAAATTACGGTGAAAAACTGCCAGCTGGTTGCCAGTACTTTACCGTAAAAAATACGGTATAAATATTTATGTTTTACGGCACTGAACTAAAGTTTACGGTAAAAAACTAGCAGCTTGCAAGTGCTTTACCGTAAAAAATACGGTAGTAATATTTTAGGTTTTATGGCATTGAACTGAACTTTTATATAAAAAAATAAAAACCTGCCAGCTGTGGTTTCCTGTAATCTAATTATTGAGAATTACCAGAGGTTTAGAAGTTGATGTTTTATCAAAAATAATAAAGTTTGAAGTTACCATTATGGAGATGAGTGTTTGCTTTAGTTGGGCTCTTGACCCTTGACTTTTTAACTTTAGATTTACTCTGGCTGCCTTAACTGTGTGGTTATAAACACAAACGTTATGGCATGAAAATCAGAGAGAAAATATGACCAGGTGGTGATGGCAGGTTAATGATGAGATAATCGTCATATTGTGGCCTGATTCACTGATCTCAGAAAGAGTCTTATCTCTCACTTTATGAGCAAAGTGATAATATTAATTATAATATTAAAAATAAATATTTCATATTATTGAGTATAATATCTCTGTAAGTGAGCAACAGATAATCTGAAGAACTTTAAAAATACATGGTGTAGAAAAAAGGTTTTGAACTACTGCTTAATTTAAACCAACACAGACATCAAGATTCAGCATATGAATCTCAACAACGGTGACAATCAACACAATAATCAGATAAAACTCTGAACATCACAAAACAAGCTACTAAAAAGCTGCAACAAAAACAACATCAAAAATAAAAGCAGATATGATAATAAAAGAAAATACTAAGGCAATTCAGCATAATGTATTCCTGCTGCAATGCATGCTGGGAGATACTGATGAGTTTTGATTGGAGGCTCCATCAAGTGCACTGCACTTTTATCATCACCATTGTTGAGATTCATATGCTGATTCTTGATGTCTGTGTGTGTCTGAAAGATACAGCAGTTCAACCCGTTATTGTACACAATGTTTCAAAAATTCTTCTGATTATCACAGCAATGATGGATCACATGCTGTAGAATCATAGGGTTACTACAATCAATAATGTAAAATTGATAACACATATAATCAAAGATAAGAGCTCAGTGAATCAAACATGGTGATTGCCATCACTGATACACAACTGCCATCACATGATTCATTTTCTCTCTGATTTCCTAGCCATAATCAACATGTCTTATAAACACAGAGTTACAGCAGGCAGAGAAAAACTAATGTCAGAAAGTCAAGGGTCAAGAGCCCAACTAAAGCAGTCACTGATCTCCATCATCGTGACTTCAAATGAAACAATAAATCATCAACATCTAAACCTCTGTTAATTCTCAAACAGAACTGTAGACGTCTGACAGAAATAAAGTCAGTCTGGTTAGTAATAAGTGAAGCTGGTAATGCTGTTTGTGGAGTTGTTTAATCCTCCTCTGCTGAGATCTTCACAGATTTAATGTTTTTTATCTTCAGTTGATTTCATCTAAGGCTGTGGCTGAAGTCAGTTGTAGTTCTTGTGTTTCTGCTCGTCTCTTTTTTCTGTTCCTGTTGTTTCTCTAAATGGACATTCCCAGAATTCCCTGTGTGACACTTCACATTTGATGCTATTTCATTTAAATAATTATGTTTCTTCTTGGTTTTTGTTATCAGTTTTATACATTTGGGGTTTATATTACACTGTAAAAAAATTCTAACCCTCCCAAATCAAAAATTTCAAGTGACCGATAACATCTAAATTTTTCAATTGGCCCAAGTGAAAATCTGTAAATTTCAATTGGCCCAAGTGAAAATCTGTAAATTTAATTTTATAATTTACAGAATTTCACTTGGGCCAATTGAAAAATGTAGATGTTATCGGTCACTTGAAATTTTTGATTTGGGAGGGTTAGAATTTTTTTACAGCGTACATATATTGTTTAATGAATGTTTATGACATTATTTGGAGTCATGTGTGTGTGTCACCATGATGGTGTTTTGTGTTTGTGTGTATGACACTGTGCACCTTCTAAATATTAACATGTGCCTCAGTTTGTGGAAAACTAATGGTATACTTAAATCGTGATTTTTATTTTTTACCACTTGTGTTATTATGGTGGTTATCAGTATATTACAAAGATATAAAGCAGACTTAAATACTTTAGTGAAATTTAATGATAACATTTATCGGTTTATGTAATATAGTGGTTGTCCCGTGAAAACTAAAAGGTTCCTACTGTATTTTTTATGGTAAAGTACTGGAAACCACAGCTGATGTTTTTTTACCACACATTTAAATCCTGCTGAAGGTTTTTTTTTTTTTTTTTTTTTTTTTTTCAAAGTAAGGTTGCTACCATATTTTTTACGGTAAAATACTGGCAACCAAGCTGACGTTTTTTACCGTAAATTTCACAGGGGTTTTTTTACATTGTGTTTTTTTGCCCGTAAATTTAAATCCCGTAAAACATAAAAGGTTGTTACCTTATTTTTTACAGTAAAATACTGGCAACCACAGCTGCCGTTTTTTTACCGTAAATTTCACAGTTTTTTTTTTAACAGTGTATATGGTGTCCACTTCAACACTGACAAGCATCTTATGTCAGAAATGGCAGCACATCAGCAGCAGAAAGACTGTGCTGTGCAAGCAGATATGTTGATCCAGAAAGGACACAATATAAGAAAGAGAAAAAAAAGTCTTCAACCCCGTGACACTATTCTCAACATTGTCACATTAATATTTTTGGAAAAAATAGGGAAGACAATTACAAATTAAAGCATTTCTTGCTGATAGGTCCGTGAACGTTTTGATCATTTCATTTCCTGTTTGGAATGGAATAACGAGAAATGAAAAGACACCTCGTTTTATTCTTTTTTTTTTTTAACATGAAATGAGATTTTAGTTCGATTTCTCATTTTTCTTTTGTGGTTTACAAATCGGTTTATGGGTTCGACATTTCATTCGCGCTGAAACGCCCCTTTAATCTGATTGGTCAAACCGTTCCGCCTTCAGTACGGCCTTTTAATTGTGTCAGGCAGAATAAGAGTCAGTAGGAGTGCAGCACTTTAATAAAATAATGTCAGAAACCACCACTGACTGTTAACTACGCATAATATTTGAAGCAGAAATATGTTGCTGGTCACATAATTCGTGCTGCTGTGACTTGCAAGCGAACCTTTTAATGTGAGCTAAATGCTGACAGATTATTTTAGCATTGTATGATGTAGGCCATGTCCCATTGATAAATACAGTGCAAATAGTTCCATCTCTTTTGATAAAAGTGAAGTGGAAATAAAAATCAATAATAGGCTGAACTGGGGGAGAAGTAACGCAGGACGAAAGTAAAAAAAAGTGATTTTCTCAGTGCCCTGACTATATTAGCATTTCAAGCTATGACAGCACGTTCAGTACGCAACCATTGACGCAGCTGCCAAATATCATGTGATTTCGTCATCGTTTCCCGTGGTTAGGTCCGGAAAGCAGTTTTCGAGTACGATAAGTAAATTACTGAAGCGGTACTTTTTTTATAATTACAAGTTGTGTTTTTCGTTTCATGTGTCACACAGTAATGATCAATCTATAGGTTATTAAGTGCTGTATCACACCCTGAAGTTTGCCTTGTCAGAGTTTTTCAGTATAAAAGTAAATCGGGTTTAAATGTCAGGAGTTCCTGTCAGGACGAAAGTAACACTTGTTACTTTTGTCCCGCTATAGTGAAAAATGACTATTGTTACATTATGTTGAGAATTTATATTATGCTAATTTAATTTAATTGTAATATTTTTCATGTTGAAAAAACATTTAATAAAATAGATTGACAAAAATATTCTAAACAATTCAAGTTTGAACTGTTGGGTTACTTTTGAACATGATGAAACAGAAATTTAAAATGAAAATGTAAATTAAAAATGTTTTGCAAAGATAAAGGCCAAAATATGTTTGCAGTTACATGTTAACAAGGTCATACTAATGTATATTTAGGCTAATAAAAAACAAACAAGAGTGACACAAAACATCTAGCTGTATATTGTTGTTACTTTTGACCCACCTTGTGTGTTACTTTCGTCCCAACTGACGGGGTCGAAAGTAACATGAGCAGTCTTAAGTTCAAAGTGAAATTATACTGAAGTTGTTCAGTACATTTTTTTAAATACCACCTGGTATTGATAGACCACACTTGTGAGTGTCTGACCACAACAAAAATATATCTCTGTCTAAAACATTATCTTTTCAAATTATGTTTTTCTGAAAAATGATACTTTCGCCTCTGCTCTAATAACCACAAAAAAATACTACATATATAAAATTAAATGTAACAATACAGATTTACACCTACCATGATAATATGTCCGTAACATTCACTCACGTCTTTTATAGATCAATGTGTGTGACACATGTATAAATAATTGTAAAAACTGAATATAAATAAAGTTTACATTTATGAATGTAAGCTTGTAGCCTATAAGTTAACATGAAAAGAAAGAGACAGAAAAGAGAGAAGCTAGAATCACTGAATGTAACATAATACTGACAAAAATTAGCAGGGTTTGGGATAGGCCTTAATTAAAATCCCTTTGGTTGAAGACCATGGCATGCCTTAAAATTGTATTAGTTGTATTATAAAACTAATGCAGTTTTACTAAATTGGTTTAGTTTTCTTTATTGGCTTGAGAAAGCCAGCATATATTTAAACATTTTATTTATTTATTTGACATTCTTTGGAATTATTGCAATTAGGCCTAAATCAACAACAATTTTTTCACGCCATTAGTTGTTCTAAATTTAAAAACTCGCGGGATGTTGATGGGCATGAATTGTTTGAAAAGCTTAGCTTATTTTGCATAGATGGCCTCAGCACATTACCGTATCGGAATCTGCGTGTGTTTGATCACATTAACGATAATTAACTTAGCCAGGAGAAACTGTGCATCTCTTTAGTTTCATAAAGATTACATTGCAGGAGAAATTGTTTTATTTGAATTATTTTATTTAAAAGTAGCCTAGACATTTCAAGCTTTCTTTAGACGTATAGGTTTCAAGCTTGTGTGATAACTATTCGCTGAGTTTTTTCATTATTTAGACGTGTTTCATAAATATTCTCGCAGACACAGAGCTGAAAGCGCACAGTTTATTTTCATTTTACAAAAACACAAGGTTTTATTGTTATTGTGAGTGTATACAAATAAAAGTAGACCATTTATAGTTCATAATGAATTTTCTGCATTTATCTGTAGGCTATGGCCAAAAATGACAGAGTATTTTAAGTTGTTTCCGCTGTCATGAGGAAAAAAATCCATCAGAATGCGCCGGCGCGTTAGTCGGCCAGAGGGTTAAAGAAAGCGTTGAAGCCTATTTGTATTTATATTTATGTTTAAATATTAGCCTATAATATTCATTTTAAATTTCATCTATGTTGATTATAAAAAGTGAACAGCATGAGTAAAACTCAAAACTTAAAAGCAATATGTCGGGAGACATGGAGTGGGTCAGACATGATTTTGGCCACTTCATTAAGTTTTGTTTTGTACAAAGCCTTCCTTTAAAGTGAACTTCGTTTTGTAAAAAAAATATCTTAATTTTAATCAATGTGTTATCACCCTGGATTTAATGAGCAGCGTGCAGATCCTCCTTTATCTCATGACTCAGGCAATCGAAACAATTCACATAATATTTTAGGCTATTTATGATTTGAACTAGTAAATCTTCACCTAGTAAATTTTTAAATATAGAAGCTCATGACAAATAAAAGTTCCAGATGTACAAACATTAAATGCATAAACCAGTGTGTATAACAATATATTAAAATAAACTACCGTGGCAAACTTTAAAAGTATTGGGTTCAAAAGGCCTGAATGGAAAGTTTTAAGCAGGCCTAGTTGTACAGCTTGAAGTGTAAAGCTTGTTCTCATACACAGACATGGACTATTTATGAATGAAATTCATGCATTTATTTGTCATTAAAACTGATGCAAAAAGAGAAAAAGAGTAGACTGAAAATATTTCTTATCCTGTCACCTGCTCTAGTGGACAGCATGAAGTATTACGGCCTTCTTTGCTCAGATAACGCAAGTCAATGGGATTTTTTGGGAAAGTAATTTTAACAACATCAGCATTGCGTGACTACATTTAATGCCCTTGAATATTTGTCCTTGTTTTCGCATGGGCCCGGTTGCAGTCTCTTTTTTTCTGTAGCCACTCCGAAGTCCCAAGTCTTTTGCATTTTACACTGGTGATTGTCTTTTAAACCTTTCTGGATTTGCCATCAAATTGATAAGTTTAATCATATCAAGTGCTGTGAGAAAAGGCTATAAATCTCCACCTCCAACATCCTCACCTGCAATAGCCTACTTGCCGAGACTCCTTCTTTATGTGTACAGATGTGATGTATAGGCCTGTCACGATAACAAATTTTGCTGGACGATAAATTGTCCAAGAAATTATCGCGATAAACGATAATATTGTCGTACTGAGACCATTTTCATTTAATATAATTATAATGGCATAATAATGCAGGTACACCTTTTCAACGATCTATAAACTTTTATTTCTAAAGAATATTAAACATTGAAAACGGAAAACATTTTAAATATCCAAAAAAATGAACAAAACAACCAAAAACAATGAAAGCAATGGACTCTTAGTGTCTGTTAACAAAATAAATGTCTGTTAATAAAAAAAAAAATGAAACAAAATTGCACTTCAAAAAATATTAAATATTAGGCTTTAGACATTATTAAATAGTGATACATTCCATAACAGGCAAAACTGACAGTTAGGACCTTTGTAAACAAATAAAAAAAGCCTCAACAAGCCATATCACCCAAATTTTGCACTGTTACTCCTGTTACTTTGTCAAGTGATTGTGTACTGTCGGGAAGACAGAGACGCACTTTATTGCGTGCATGCTACGCACTGAAAATACTTGGTTAGGATTAGGGGTGAGGAGTGCGTGCGTATTACACGCCATAAAGAGTGTATCATATGCACGCAAAAACTATTTTTGGCATATAAATGGCACGAGAAATAACATTTGTGGTATAGATATGCATTTTCATGTGATTGGGCTCGCTGTCGCAACTCACAACTAGCGTCTTCTCTCTCTCCCGGCAGTAGCCGCAAACAGTCCCGCGGCCGCCGGCGCTTTCCCATACAAAGACCATGTGACTGACAAGCGCCGCCTTCCCACACAAAGACCATGCAACTGACAACAAGAGGGTTCACTCCTCCTATACGCTAAAGAACCGAGCGAGAGTGGTCATCCAGTCTCTTTGGTAGAGAGAGAGAGACGAGGAAAACAAACAAGCATGCAAATGGAATTATCGCGGCCGGAAAAATTATCGAGCTCATTTTTTTTATCGTGCGATTAATCGACTTATCGACTATCGCGACAGGCCTAGTGATGTAATGACGCAAAGACATGCTCGAATTTCCTGCGGAATTCCACCGGTACCACTGGAATTAAAAACATTATTACAAGCTTACCGTTTTTAAATCAAGCTAAGGCAGATAGATTTGAACACTGGCTGGTTATGTAATTGCTCAAAAAAATATTTTTGGATAATTTTTAACCCAAAAAAGTTACGGACTGCAGCTTTAAATATGCTGGCTTTCTCAAGCCAACATATTATGCCTCAGAGAAACATCAACCAATTAATATATGTATTAACATTTTATTAGTTTTATAATAAAACTGATAAAATTAAGGCACCATGCTCTTCAACCAAAGGGATTTTAATTATCCCAAACCCTACTAATTTTTGTCAGTATTAAGGTATACGTTCACTGATTCTAGCTTCTCTCTTTTCAGTCTCTTTCTTTTCATGTGAACTGAGTGGAATGCACATGCTTACATTCATAAATTTAAACTTTAATTATATTCAATTTTCATAATCATGTATACATGTCACACACACGACACACCAACATGCCTTCTAAATAAAAGACAAGAATGGTAAATGTTACGGACATTATCATTGTAAAGTTCAGCGTATTTTTTTTTTTTATTTCCACTTCCCTCTCATCTAAAGAGATGGAACTATTTGCACTGTATTTATCAATGGGACATAGGCCTACATCATACAGTGCTAAAATAATCTGTCAGCATTTAGCTCACATTAAAGGGGTCGCTTGCAAGTCACAGCAGCACGAATTATGTGACCAGCAACATATTTCTGCTTCAAATATTATGCGTAGTTAACAGTGAGTGGTGGTGTACTAACTAAGTCCTAAACAAAGTCTAGTACTGGTTGCTAAGCGGATTAATTTTAGACGTGTGCCCGTGCGACCTCACACCAAACAAACGGAAAGTTCATTAATGTTGAGTATTATCTAGCAAGTTTATTTTCCTCCATATACCATACAGCGGCAATATCTTAACTCATAATACATATAACAAAAACAACAAACCGAATTGTTCACCACAAAGGCAAGGCACAAAGACAAAGGCACAGTCGAAAACTGTTTGCTTCCCAATCAGCAACACCTGTGTCTGGGTTTCCTCTTAAGTTAAATGGCCTACCCGGGCTGATCCGAGATCAGCTGAGCCACAAAGCACATACAGCCCCCTAGTGGCACAAGACAAAATTACATAAAATACAATATGAATATGGCTCATACACTCCAGCCCCTAATTGCGTCTGCCAGAGCAATTACACCAAATTCAAAAGAGCCATGAATACTGAAATATAGCCCATATGAAATGGGAACCAGTTACCCTTTAGCTTCATTAAGCAAGCATATTTTAGTTATGGGTCGTTCAATGATGTTTGTCTTGGTCTTCAAACGAACCACACATACCAGACCTCTCTTATCAGGGAAGGTTTCCAGGACTCTTCCTAGCATCCATGACCCACGTGGTGCTGTGGAGTCCGCAACCATGACCAGGTCTCCAGGAATAAAATTCCTCTTCTCCTGGTTCCATTTTTGACGCTCCTGTAAAAGCGGTAAGTACTCGCGGATCCACCTCTTCCAAAAGAGCTCCGAGATGTACTGGGTTTGTTTCCACCTTCTTCTTGCGTAAACATCCCTTTTGTCGAACAGTCCTGGTGGGAGAACTGGTTTTCCTTTG
The DNA here is from genome assembly GCF_964197995.2 of Scardinius erythrophthalmus. Classification (NCBI taxonomy): domain Eukaryota; kingdom Metazoa; phylum Chordata; class Actinopteri; order Cypriniformes; family Leuciscidae; genus Scardinius; species Scardinius erythrophthalmus. The sequence continues at coordinate 9,066,425 of NC_138241.1, read as the reverse complement.
AGGAGTAGCAGATGGTTTGGCGTCAACGCCTCAAGATCGTTGGGATCCTCTGACAGTCCTGTAATGGGGCGATCGTTAAGCATAGCTTCAGCCTCACAGAGCACGGTATGGAACCCTTCGTCATCCAAGGTTTGCTGACGGAGCACAGAGCACAAGATCTTCCTGATCATCCGTATCATGCGCTCCCATGCGCCACCGTGATGTGACCCAGCTGGAGGGTTAAAGCTCCACTTGATTCCCTTCTTGGACAAGGCTCTTTCAATGCGGTCATGATTCAAAGAGGCTAAGGCTTCTCGCAGCTCCCTTTCTGCACCCACAAAGTTGGTGCCATTGTCAGATCTCAAGTGCGAGACTTGTCCTCTTCGACAGATGAACCTTCGCAAAGCGTTGATGCACGAGTCTGTGTCAAGAGAATAGGCCACTTCCAGGTGCACGGCCCTACTTGCCATGCAAGTGAATAATACTCCATATCTTTTCACGATGCTACACCCTCTTTTCACGTCAACTGGCCCAAAGTAATCTACGCAAACGTTAGTGAACGGTGGTAGATCAGGAACCACTCTCTCTTCTGGCAGGTCTGCCATTTTTTGCTCACCAGTTTTTCCACCATGGAGCTTACAAATGAGGCATCTTGATATGATCTTCCTCACTGCAGTAGGTCCACTTGTGATCCAGTATTTTCTCCTTGTAGCGGAAAGAACATGATTTCTACCTCCATGTCCAAGCTGTAAATGGACATGACGTAGGATAAGATCGGAGATATGTTGGTCCTTTGACAAGATGAGGGGGTGTTTAATGTCCTCAGGGATTGCTGCCTTTTTCAGCCGTCCCCCAACTCGTAAAAGTCCTCCTTCTAGAAACGGATCCAATTTGAGAATGCTGCTACTTCTCGGCACATGTGGCTTGCCAGAGGTTAGTGCAGCAAATTCAGTGGGGAATCTCTCTTGCTGGCAAAAAGAGATTATGAAGGTCTCGGCCTCCAAGAGATCTTCCAGCGTCACCTTCTGATTCCCAAGCGATGTTGAGAAAGCTTGCATCTTCTTTTGCACATCCAACCTTGCTGCTCCAATAGCACTGGTGTTTGCACGCTCCAACTCTTTTCTTTTTTCTTTCAGTTTGAGCAGAGTTCCTTTCAGCTTAATGAGCCACACAACTGCAACTTTCAATCTTTGCCAATCAGAGAAATGGGTCATCAGTTGCGATGTGGCGTTGGTGTCAACAAGTATGGCATTGACCGTCAGACTTCTCTTTACTTCTGGGTCGTCGGCAGTGACACTTGTATCCACAGGAAATGTTGGCCACGTTTCTTCAGGTTCCCGTAGGAATTCTGGGCCTTCTATCCATCTTTGCTTTATAAGATCTTCTGCCTTCAATCCACGTGAAGCATCGTCAGCAGGGTTCAGGGATGTGGGAACGTATCTCCACTGCTCAATTTCCGAGTTGTCCCTGATGGTAGTTACCCTGTTTGTTACAAAGGTTTGAAATCTTCGGTCCTCATTCTTTATGTACTTAAGAACTGATGTGCTGTCAGTCCAAAAGCAAGTCTTCTTTAGTGGAAACTGGAGCTCCGATTGAAGCATCTTGTCCACTCGTACTGCAACAACGGCAGCGGTGAGCTCTAAACGGGGAATGGTGACAGTCTTCAGGGGGGCTACTCGGGCTTTGCCAAATAAGAAAGTAACATGAACCCTCTCATCCACGTTCTGCATCCTCAGGCAAGTAGCCGTACCATAGCCGTTCTCGCTCGCGTCGGCGAAGTGATGCAATTGGGCGCTGACAGTCCTCCCAAATCCTGCAGGCTTCACACATCTGTGGATCTTGAAATATGCCACCTTCTCAAGATCTGTCAGCCATTTGTTCCACTTCTGCTGGAAAGTTGGAGGTATTGGATCGTCCCAATCACATTTCGTCCTGCATAACCCCTGCAACAGCAGCTTGGCCGGGAGTAATTTTTACATCCTCTAAATAAGGCCATTTTCTCAGCTCCCTTTCGCTTATTATGTTGGCTGTAGAGACAGGCATCTCTTTCTGGGTACACACTTTGGAAAGTGGATAAAAGCACTCACCAGAAAATCCTGAAATTTCCAAACCGTCAACAACAGAGCTTTCTACTGCATTATTATGGCCCAGGGTGCGGATATGAATCTTGCATTTGCGTCCTTCCATGTTCAACTTGTCAATAAGCTTCCTGGTGCAGAAAGTTCCTGTACTCCCTGGGTCCAGAAAAGCATAGGTTTCAATAACCTTGTTTCCCTTTAAGCACTTCACCTTAACAGGCAAAATGGGAAGAATTCCATTGCAGTGGCCAGCCCCTGTAAGACAACAAGCGGAGGATGCTGTACAGTTCTCATAAGTATTTGACTGCTCAGTAATTTTCTGCTCACCATCCTTCTGATCCTTTTGAGTAACCCTTTCCTTCTCTCCTATGTGCAAAACACTGGGATGCGTTCGGTTGCACTTGTTGCAAATGATGCGCCTGTCGCAATTTTTACTCAAGTGTCCTGTGCACAGACAACTGAAACACAAACCTTTCTCCTTTAGATAGTCCAGTTTCTCCCTGTGTGTCTTTCTTCCCAGTTTAAAACATTGTTCCAAAACATGATTACCAGCAGCACAATACAGGCAGGAAATAGAATCAGTCTTGGTAAAGGATGTCACTTTGTTCTGAGCCTTTTCCTTCTTGTAACTATCTGGTTTGCTGTATCCATCCTCAATGACCACCTGTGTTGCAAAGCTGTTTCTTCCCAGCTGAGGTTTCACCTGTGACTTACTTGCTTTTGTAGCTCCTTTGATAACAGGTGAAGTGTCCTGTATGTCACCAAAGACTGGATCTGAAGTGATTCTGACCTGGCGCTCGATGTACTCCACAATATCTGAGAATCGTGCTCTTCTAGTGCTGGGCGGTTTGACCAAAAATCCACATCACGTTTTTTTTTCTAAATTAAACCGGTTTCACGGTAAATGACGGTGTTTTTTTTTTTTTTTTTTTTTTTCAAGCATGATGGGTGTTAACCACATTTTCTACTGAGTGAGAGAGGAAATACTGCAGTAGATATATAATGATATATATCTTATAATGCCCTATTTTATTGTCATGAGTGAATGAAAAAATCCACACTAATATTAATAATACAGGTTTGCAAGGCTGTTTACAAAGAGGTGCCAGCAGGACGCGCTTTAGGAGCGGCAGAAATAATGGTTTCCCCAGTAACGGCTGTACTCAAAGCAGCAACGCTGCTTTATCAGGAAAGATAAAGAAAGATTCAATCGTAATAACAAAGAAACTTTTCTAAAGACCGTCAGTTCACTTCAGATACGTTCATACAGTATAAAAACACGCGAGCCGCGAGAAAAAAAAAAAAAAAACACTCTCACCCCCACACGGCTGCGACACGGCTACCGGAGCTGATCGCGCCCATTCTAGTCAATCCTTGTGTTTCAGATCGAAGCTTCCCAAAAGCAGCTCTCCGCGCCGCTTCGCTAAATATAGGCGCCTAGTCTATTTTGACGCACGCGTGTGGAGGACGGAATAAAACCTTGTCGCAGCCGTAATGCGCCGCAGATGTGTGTTCTGTGTTGTAAATGAGGTGCGAGACAGTGTCGCGCAACGCCGCGTTCCGATTAAAGCGACATACACCGGTATTGCGGTTTATTAAAAATTCATATCGTAACAAAAATAAACACCGGTATTCGGTTTGAACCGGTAAACCGCCCAGCACTATGCTCTTCGACCAGTTTTCTCCAGTATCTCACATGCCTTTGCTCTCCACTTGTCTCTGAGTTTATACGGAAGCTTCTGACTCAGAATCTTTATATTTGCTGGCATGTTAAGTTCCTCCAAGTACTGAAGATCATCCATAGCGTTGGAACATTCACGGAGGAAGAGTCCATAAGCTTTGAGCGCTTTGGGGTCCTCAGCTTTGATACTTGGCCATCCTGTGACCTTCTCCATGTAGGCTTCTGTTATCTTAAACTCATTTCCAAAGTGCTCCTTGAGCAATTTTTTGGCAACATCAAATCCTTTATCTGCAGTCATATGAAGGCAGCTGCGCACAATATCCCTTGGCTGCCCCATAGTAAATTGCTCAAGATAGTACAAACAGTCTCCTTTACAGCTGGTCTTTGCTTCCACACAGTGTTCAAATGCCTTTATAAATGTGTTGAACCTTAGAGGATCTCCATCATAAATTGGAATTTCTCGGCGCGGCAGCAGTTGTAACGTTTGCATTTTGACAAGGAGAGCTGTTATGTCATTCTGTTGTTGCAGTAAATTGTAGAGACCTGCTGTCTGATGTTGGCTTTGCAGGGGTTGAAACACTTGCTGGTCTAGAGTGGGTTGAAAGCTTTGACTAAAGGTTGTCTTTGATTGTAACTGAGGGGTTTGAGAGCCTTGAATGACAGTTGGCTTTGGCAAGATAGTTGGCGTGGCTAATGGTGAAGCATTGCTTTGTAGTGGTAGAGATGCATGTCGCTGTGAAGGCAGAGGCACAAATATGGAGGCCTGTGGATTGAGAGAGGTGGGCAGGAGCTTAGATCTAGCCCCTTTCCTGATATAGGAAGCCATTCCATCAGCTTGCCTTGAATGGACGCTGCTACCAACCTGTAGCACTGCTAGCTTAGCAGAAGTGGCAGCTATCTCAATGTCCAGTTCAAGCTGCTCCTTTTTTCTCCTCAAGATGAGCTCCTGCTCCTCCAATGCATGCTTATCCTTTAAGGCAGCAGCTCGAGCCAAGAGCGCAGCCTGTTCCGCCTTCGCCATGTGTCTGGCTGAAGAAGTGGAGGATCTGCTACTGGAGGATCCGCTACTTGAGCTATGGTGCCTTGACTGCACGTTTGAAATGCTGTCTTGAGGTTGAATCTGATCATCCTCTTCCACATCCTTTCCACCAGCAGCTCTTCTTCCATTGCTGGCATCAACCTCATTTCCATTTTCAGCATTGACATCAACAGTTTGAATTTCAATTTGACCCGGCAAATCATCATGATCATCATCCACTTTGGTAATTGAACAAGCTTTAGTGTCATACAACCATTGATTTGTACCCACAAAAAACTCATTGATACTCAACATTTTAGCTTGGTACCATATTTCATGTTTGTTTGCTTCATCAGCAGGCAATAAACCCAATAAAGATGCATGTACATGCATGTACCTCGTCACACAACTTATTGAACGTGTTAAATTCATTTTCAACCTCACTTACATGCTTTTTATCACCCATCAATTTAGCAATAGATGTTTTTGCATTCGACAGTTTACTAAATTTAGACTTTCTTTCCTTTTCTAAAGTGCTTATTTTTTCCAACAAAGCTTTGGGTGTTAATTTAACCACACGTTTTTCAGTTACAGATTTTACCCCTACACCCACACAAAGTTCAGTCTCAAGTCCAAGTTGGCCTTTTTCCTTTTCGGCCATAATGACCACGCAAAGGGAATTGGCTTATTATTTAATAAGCCAGCAAAATAGTTTTGTGTTGCGCAACCACTCGTCTAGATGCGCAAAGTTATTTATAGACGGTTGCGAGCTTGCTACCAATGCATTGGTTTTACGCGAATGTTTACACACAAATTACAATGGCCATTCATAATATCAGCGCTGATCACCACGTACCCCAATAGAGCGTTGGCCGGCTTTGATGAATGGTGTTCCGATGTGATGATGCTGGTATTCCGGTGACCCTTTAACTCGCTCCGGTGCAGCTCCTTTCAGCAATCGGCAACTCCAAACATTTGCCCACCTCACATCCGTAGTTTCCAAACGAACACCGTTAAATCAACAATATAACAGGTCCGCGTCCTCACGATGAACGAATATCCAAATTGAAGCAGTTTTCGACCTAATTGTACTGACTAATGGTGCCTTCACGTGCTATGGTAATTATGGTAAATACCTAAAGCCGACATGGAAAATGCACATGAACACCCCCTCATGTGGTATTTTCCACTGGGCAACTCGTAGAATATTTTGATGCACGAGTTGCCGAGATGAGATAACCTTTGACCTTTTCAAAATGGCGGAGAGCAACGCAAGAGTCGTGAATACTGTTAGCGGATAGTTTTTGTAGCCTATACAATGTTGTGTCATTAACGATTGTAATATAATGCGTTAACACTCAATTTTCAACTTCGCTGCAATTTCCTTGGTTCATATTTAATCATTTTATGTCATGTTTTATTTTTTTTTAATTATTAATTATGTTTTAATCATCAGAAAGCAGCACATTTACGCGTGTTTTTTTTTTTTGTAAAGATAAAAAAGATACTACTGACACAGACCTTGCGGGTACTACATTACGACAACAAAAGCACTTGAACACAACACACTGGTAAATACCAGTTCACAAGTGGAAAATATCATCTTTTCCATAGCACGTGAAGGCACCATGAGTCCTAAACAAAGTCTAGTACTGGTTGCTAAGCGGATTAATTTTAGACGTGTGCCCGTGCGACCTCACACCAAACAAACGGAAAGTTCATTAATGTTGAGTATTATCTAGCAAGTTTATTTTCCTCCATATACCATACAGCGGCAATATCTAAACTCATAATACATATAACAAAAACTAACAAACCGAATTGTTCACCACAAAGGCAAGGCACAAAGACATAAAGGCACAGTCGAAAACTGTTTGCTTCCCAATCAGCAACACCTGTGTCTGGGTTTCCTCTAAGTTAAATGGCCTACCCGGGCTGATCCGAGATCAGCTGAGCCACAAAGCACATACAGCCCCCTAGTGGCACAAGACAAAATTACATAAAATACAATATGAATATGGCTCATACAGGTGGTTTCAGACATTATTTTATTAAAGTGCTGCACTCGTACTGACTATTATTCTGCCTGACAGAATTAAAAGGCCGTACTGAAGGCGGATCGGTTTGACCAATCAGATTAAAGGGGCGTTTCAGCGCGAATGAAATGTCGAACCCATAAACCGATTTGTAAACTACAAACGAAAACTGAGAAATCGAATTAAAATCTTTTTTTCATGTTTAAAAAAAAGGAATGTCTTTTCATTTCTCGTTATTCCATTCCAAACTGGAAATTAAATAAAGAGACCGTCACACACAATTTGTTTATTTTTAACTTAAAAGTAAAAATGTGAAAATTATCATAAATGTTACATTTGTAGTTGTAAAATTGTAATGAGAGACACATGAGCAGTAGGTATTTGTTTCATAGCCAATTTTGTGTAAAATCATTTTAAACCAATTCCATTTTGTCAAGGTGTTTAAATCAGGAAGAAAAAAAAAGGTATTTAATGCCTGAGGTTTGATATACACCTAATGATGTAGGGTATTTAGAAAATGAATTATATGTAGTTTAAAAAAAAACAAAAATGCAAGTTGAAATATTACCGAATCCCAGGAATGGCCCAGTTACCTTTATTATGATAATCGTTTAAACGTGCTGAGACCGAGACACATTTAGCGTGAACTAAACTCTCGAGTCGAAATCTTATATAGAAATTTGTGAATATTCAAGTATGCTCCTCTCTGGCTCCGCCCACGGAAAACGAAAATCTCGTCACACCGGAACTCGTTCGTCAGCCAATCAGCGAGCACGATACAAGCATGTGACTGATAACAGTCATGTAATATGGAGGCTGGAAGGCGAGTGTGACTTTCGAGGGCGAGCAATGTTGCTGGTTTTATTTGTAAGACATTACGTTTGTTTATATGTTGTTATGGTATTAATGGAGAAGTAAAAAGTGTTCTCCATGCTTAGATCAGCTTAGGTTTTCTGTCATTGGTATGTCCTCTGTAGGTTTTAGCAAGTAAAGAATTGCATGTACTTCTAGTCTCTTTTTTTTAAGAGTAACGTTAGTGCAAAGGGAAAGTCAGAGTGTAGTTTCAGCAAAGTGCAGAAGCACAGTTATTGTATATTATTTATTAATGTCTTTATGAATTGTGCCTTATAAGACTAGAATCACACTTAAGGAAGAGTTTTGGATTAAAAAAAAGCATGTCATGCTTAAACCTGGAAGAAGTTTCCAGTAGATGTCAAATTTTGCATAAACTTTCCCCACCCCCTGCTTGATCGAAATCATTAGCACAGTTTTTTCGTAATCATTAATTGAAATCGACTGCATTGAGATCGATGCATTTTGGGCAGGGTCATTTACTGAGTTAGTTTGAGTTTCAGCTGTGTAGAGATTAGATTCGCTTGAGTCATTTGAGGTTTCCAGTCAAAATGCTGCTGTCTGTAGTCGTGCACACATACTCGTTGCGGTACTGGCTCCCAGCGGCGGTGATGCTGGGCACCGCTCCGGCGTACCTGCTGTCCTGGAGCATCTGGCGGCTGCTGGCCACTGTGCTGCCCGCCAGACTCTATCACACTGTGGATGACCGTGCATATTCATTGTATCAGAGTATGGTCCTGTTCTTCTTTGAAAATTACACGGGCGTGGAGGTTAGTGTAACTTTTTGTCTTTACTGTGTTTATCTGCATTCAGTTCGTTCTTTACATGTAACTTCTGTTGTTTTTAGATTGAGAAGTGATAGGCCCCTGTGTTACATGGCGTATTAAAGGGTATATATATGTATGTATGTATGTGTATGTAGCCTATATCTTACAAAGTAAATACACCACTCACATTTCATCTACCATTTTAGTATATTCTCAAGGGACAATACTATAGGCTAGATATTAAACTTGTATATATTTTAGAGTAGTCAATGTGCTGCTTAGCAGTATAGATTTATTGTCCTCTGAAAATAACTCAACATACAGCCATTATTGTTAAAATAGTTGGCAACAAAAGTGAGTACACCCTAAGTGTAGACATGTCAAAACTGTGTCCAAAGTGTCAATATTTTGTGTGAGCACCATTGTTATCTAGCACTGCCTTAATCCTCCTGGCCATGGAGTTAACCAGAGCTGCACAGGTTGTTGCTGGGATCCGCTTCCACTCCATAATGATGACATCACGGAGCTCCTGGATGTTAGGCACATGGTTAGGCACAGTTCTCCACCTTC